>NC_050466.1:122236908-122547715 GCF_903995425.1 Onychomys torridus
AAATTACTCCTGTGTAAGTTCTCCGTGAAATGAGAGGAAGCTTTTAAGCCAGGATCTATGAGATCAGAAAGAAGAAAATGTTTCAATTTGTTTTACTAGGAAAGACCCTGAGAGCTGGGAGACCAGAGAGTCTACACAGCCATGCACTCTCGAAAACCTTGGTACATTTCTCAATCTGATTGCTTATAATAAGTAAAGAAGGTGGTCTGAAGAGATGAGAGCAACTTTCCCCCATTGAGCTTCAGGAAATTCTAGGTTGTTGCTATGGACTAAACTTTGTCTTCCTCGAACTCATTTAAAGCCCTCAGCCACAATGTGACTACTGAGTTTGGAAACAGGGCCTATAATTATGTTGATGATAAAGGTAAGATACACTCTGAGATTGGAGCCTTAGTAACACAGATTTGTGTCCTTAATTACAAAAGGAATGTGATGTGTTGTCCCTCTTCATATCTGCTCAGAGGAAAAGCCATGTGAGCACACAGTAAGTAGGTGGCCATATGTAAGCCAGGAAGAGGGCCTTCCTTAACCAGAAATGAATCATAAGAACACTTTGATCTTGGATTTCTAGCTTCCATAATTTGAGAAATCAATTTTAGTTCATACCCAATCTGTAATATTTTGTTATGGCAGCCCTGGCAGGCTAATATAAGTGTAGTAGAAATACCAGTGTGTAAACTTTTATTCCACTTAATTTTTAAGTTTAAATGCTCTAATAAATGTCATGGGTCTATTTATATGTGTCATATGAAGAAGTATTAAAGATCAGTGATGTGTGAAATTCTACCGCCAGATAAATTCATTTTCCAAAATATCACTGAATAAAGAAGTCTGTTTTCCTATCAGCTTAATTGAAGAGCAAAGTCTCTTTCACAGTAAGCTGTTTTAAATGGACAAATAACCAAGTCTATATTCAAGGAGTATAAAACCAGACCCTATCTAGTAGTAGGAGGCATATGAATTTGTATACCTGTTCCCCAATTTTTTTTGTATTGACACATATCTGACATAATTTAGCATTTTCTAGCATTTTCTGTATACAGTTCAGTGGTGTTAAAAACATAAAAATTGTTGTGCCATGTTATATACCTGTCATGGTAACTTTTCATCTGGTAAGGCGAGAATTCCATACCTATTAAACAATATCTTTCCATTCACCCGACCCCATCTGTCTAGCTCCTGGCATCTACTTTTTGTTGTTGTGGTTTTGACTAGTCTAAGCACTTTATTTAAGAATAATACACTACTATCTTTTTGTTTTGTTTTGCTTTTTTCGAGACAGGGTTTCTCTGTGTAGTTTTGGTGCTTGTCCTGGATCTCGCTCTGTAGACCAGGCTGGTCTCGAACTCACAGAGATTCGCCTGGTTCTGCCTCCTGAGTGCTGGGATTAAAGGTGTACACCACCACCGCCCACCACTACTACCTTTTTTTTTGTAACTAGGTTACTTCACTCAATATAATGTCTTCAGAGTTCATCCATACTATAGTCTATTGTAGGTTTCTCATTTTTAATTGTTGAATTATATATTATACTATGACATATCACATTTTTAAAAGTCTGCTCATTCATCTACGAAAACTTGGACTATTCTACAATTTTAGCTATTGGAAATAATGCAGCAATGAATATGAGAGTGAAGATGTCACTAAAGATTCTGATTGCAGTTTTTTAGGTACATACCCAGAAATGGAATTACTGGACTGTAGCGTAACTCTATGCTTACTATTTTACATTCCCACCAACAATTTGTCAGGGTTCCTCTTTGTCCCACATTCTCATAAGGGGCATACTTGTTATTTCTTGTCATTTTGCTAATTGATGTTCTTACTGGGGGAAGGGGATATTGTATTGTGTCTTTAATTTGCATTTCCTGATGCTTAGTGACATTGAGCTTTTCGTTGTTGTTTTCATATTCCTTTCGGCAACTTGTATGTCTTCTGAGAAATGTCTACTTAGGTCTACTGCCCATTCTAAAATTAGGTCATTGTTCTTTTTTTCTTTTAATTTATTCTTCTCTCATACAATACATCCCAACCACAATTTCCCCTCCCTCCACTCCTCCAGCCTCCACCCTCCAGTTCCACTCCCCTTCCATTTCCCTTCAGAAATGAGCAGGTCTCCCAGGAATATCCACTGAACACGGCATAACAAGATTGGGTAAGACTAGGCACAAATCCACATATCAAGGCTGCACAAGGCAACCCAGTAGGAAGAAAAGGGTCCCAAGAGCAGGCAAAAGAGTCACAGACACCCCACACTCCCACTGTTAGGAGTCCCACATGAATACCGAGCCATACAATCAAAAGGTATGCTCAGAGGACCTAGTGCAGACCCATGCAGGCTCCGTGATTGCCTCTTGTGTCTCTGTGAGCTGCTACGAGCCCTGTGTAGTTGATTCTGTGGGCCATTTCTCCTGGAGCCTTGGTCAGTGCAGTAGTTACTGTGTCTGTCTCATATTGCCTTACTGTTGACAGTTTTGTGTTGTGAGTTCCCTATGTGTTCTGGATATTAGTCTCTTACCAGAAGTATAGCTTTAAAATACTTTACCTTTCTGCATCTGTCTTTTCACTTTTTCTTTCCTTTGTTCTGTAGAAGCTTTTCATTTTGATGTAACCCTGAATCATTTTTTGCTTTTGTTTCCTGTGTTTTTGGAGTCCCCCCTCCACAAATTATCACTTATTTCATGTCTACTTGTTTCATAATTTCAGGTCATAACTAAGTCTTTAGTTCATTTTGAATTGATTTTTATGTAATATATAGGTCTACTTTCCTTCTTCATGTAGATATCCAGCACCACATGTTGTATATTTTCGTCATCATTCTCAAAAATCCATTCATGGTATGTGTGTAGGTTTGTTTTGAAAGTCCCTATTCTGAGCTATTGCAGACAATCCATGCTTACTTTGAATTTATTTTGTGTCCCAAGACTAAAGGATGAGAAGATAAGAATTTTCCTTGGGGGGCTGGAGAGATGGCTCAGAGGTTACACTGACTGCTCTTTCAGAGGTCCTGAGTTCAATTCCCAGCAACCACATGGTGGCTCACGATCATCTGTAATGAGATCTGGTGCCCTCTTCTGTCACACAGGCATACATGCAAATGGAGCACTCATATGCATAAATAAATAACTTAAAAGAATATTCCTGCCGGACGTTGGTGGCACATGCCTTTAATCCCAGCACTCCGGAGGCAGAGGCAGGCAGATCTCTGTGAGTTTGAGGCCAGCCTGGGCTACCAAGTGAGTTCCAGGAAAGGCACAAAGCTACACAGAGAAACCCTGTCTCGGAAAACAAACAAACAAAAAACCAAAAAGAATATTCCTTGGGTATGAGTATAGATTAGTGATGACAGCATATACTTAGCTTTGTGAGGTTCTGGATTTAATATTCACACACACACACACACACACACACACACTTTACTAGTACCCTGAACCTTTAATTTCTTGTAACTGACATTCAAATTGCTTTCTCATTTATTGCTTTTAAATGCTTGTGGATCAATGCTCATTGAAAGTGAATACTGATTAGTAAATCACAATTCACATGAATGATTCAAAATAGACTATAAATATTAAAGGCAATATGTATAGACAGACTAAAGATTTTGAAATTATAGAATAGATTTATATGCAGATTATATAAAGAATGACAACAAATCAGCATGGCAAACAGCCATTGCGATAGAAAAGTGAGCTAAGGATGTAACTGGTATTTTACAAGGGAAGAAAAGCAGCTGGGCAAGAATCAGTGAAAATACTCAACTTCACTAGTAATCAGGTAAATGCATATCAGAACGATTGCTCATTTTACTATCATCTCTATATGTAGATATAAATATTAAATATTTAATATATATTAAAAGTCAATGCCTGATTACATCAATTGTTGAGACAATGTTGAGAAGTAGAGAATCAAACACTTGTAGTTAAAGAGCAAATTGGTTCAATCACTTTGGAGAGCCATTTGGAAACACCTGATAAGCACTCCTTAAGACTCACAATTACACTTGTAGGGGTAAGCACTCCCTGTGGCTTAGTAATTACACTTCTAAGCATGTGCCCTAGAGAAAAATCTCTAGCATATATAATTTCCATGGAGACTCCTCTTAAGGATGTTCACTGAAGCATATTTTAATAGTAAAAACATATGGGGAAAGAACACACTACAAATAAGAATCTATGGAATAAACTCTCCCTCTTCCAACAGCTATCAATTACCAATAATTTGTTTAGTATCCAGCCATACCAGAGTTCAAATGAGTAGTCTAGATATAAATGTATCATAGTGATTGAGTCCCCAAACCATTATATGAGTGTAAAGAGAAAATTGATAGCATGCACAAGGTCATGGCTTTGCTGAGTTCACAATAGTACACCAAAATGTCCAGTTTTTAGACACACTGGGTCTCGGGATTGAACTTGGGTCCTCATGCCTGTGTTGCAAACACTTTATAGACTAAGCTATTTATCCATCCCTCATACCTTCTGTCCTGTCATTTTGTACTTTATGTGTTATACAATTAAAATAACCTTTAATTTAAATATCATATTCCTTCTAATAATTATATTATACTGACTGAAGTAAAATACATTTCAGTTTTACAAGTGTACTGGTCTCATTTGATCTTCCATTATTTTCACTTACTGTATTTTCTGTTCCTGATTTGTTCCATGTTTCATTCACTTTACCCTCACCCTCTTGCCTTCATTGAATATGCTAGGATAAATTTCCTTTTCATGCCTTTTCTTTAGGGTTGTAGATGTTAGTCAATATATAGATTAGATTTGCATCACCTTTACCTAATATCCTTTTTTAGTTCTTTGAGAATTTAATATAAGGTATCTTTATATTATTTACTCCTTTCTCCCAACTCTTCTGTTCCTTTTTAGTAGATTTTAATTTAAATTTTTTTAAATTATGTGTGTTTGTGTGTGGGTTTGTGCATGTGAGAGCAGGTGCCCACGGAAGCCAGAATAGGGCACAGATCCCCTGGAGCTGGAGTTATCAGAGCTTGTGAGCCATGCATTGTGGTTACTGGGACCCAAAACTGGGCTTTCCAAGAGAGACAGGGTGTGCTCTTACTCTCTGGCACTTCAAATATCTTTCTTTTTCCTGATTGTGTGGTGTTTTACAGGTCAATGAATTAAAGCTAAGTATTTATGTAATCTTTACAAAATGGTAAGCACTTTGCCTAATGCTGAGGATGGCACTGTGAGCCATGGGTGCTCGTTAATTATTGAGGAATATGAATAATTCAACACATAGTGAGATCAATGTTAAGGCAAGGGTAGCACAAGTTACATTAGCCATTTCCAAGAAAGAAAACTAGATCCATTTTACAGATGGGAAAACTGAAAGTTAAGATCAAGGTCACAGTAGTAAGGACAAAGTGATTCTTCTCAAGTTTTCTTACCCCAGCTGTTCCATACACTTAAACATCAGGCATATTGACACCCATTCACAAGGACACTTAATATTTAAAATTAACCTATTTATAACCTTACTTTTTTTCTAGACTACTCAAGTATAAATATGATGGAGCCTTATGACTGAACTTCGTTAGTCTGAGAGGTTTTATTTACTGTTCTTGGTGCATTCAAAAGCTTTCCATACTGAGAATCACATGATACCACAGTATCTACTGTATATGGCAGCAAATTTACAGAAGTATCATGACTATGGCAGGTATTATAGGAAATATAGTTGACTTTCACTTCTGGGAGCTGACATGGGGTTCCTTATGGAACAATGGGGCTTCTATATTGAGAGAGTATACTTTCCAACAAAACCTGCATTGTAGGGAGGCACATAATAGACAAATGGCAGTTGTGGTAGTTTGTAATTGGCCCTAATAGTCTCAAAGGGAGTGATACTATTAGGAGGTGTGGCTTTTTTGGAGTGGGTATGGCCTTGTTGGAGGAAACGTATCACTGTTGAGGTGGGCTTTAAGGTCTCCTATGCTCAAGCTTCCCTCAGTGTGACACTCAGACCACTTTCTGTTGCTTGCATGATGTAGGACTCTCAGCTCTTTCTCCGGCACCATATCTGTCTGCACACCACCATGTGACATCATGATGATAATGGACTAAACCTCTGAAAATATAAGCTACCCCAATTAAATGTTCTTCTTTTAGAAGAGTTGCTGTAGTCATGTCTCTTCACAGCAATAGAAAACCTAATACTAGCCACTGACTAGCCACTGAAGGCAATTTAACCTTGTTGATCAATTAGAGAGACCTGACAATTACCAAATCACCTCAAAATTTATTGGTCTAGTATAGGCTTTCATTTCTAACTGATATGACCTTTAAGTCACGTTCAGGTACCCTTTATGACCCATTTCTGTAACTGTGTGATTCCCTTCACACTGATGTGGACAACTTGGGTAATTTTTAAGCTCTTTCTCCTAATTTCTTTCTTAATTTCTCTTTTATGAGGGGAAGGGGGAGTGGATGAACAAGAACAAAGGACCAAAAATGACATAATGAAAGACATTCCTTTGAATGCCAATTTTAAAATATGAATAAGAAAGCACATGAATGATGAGTTCATTAACTGTAGCTATGTCTTCCTTCCTGTGTGTCATTTCTCTACAAGTTTAATGGATGGAGTACCTGTGGGTGTTGCGTTACTGAAATTTGTCCTTAAACTTTTATTGATTTAAAGAATACGGTCATGCTGGATTCTCTCTCTTCTGGTGAGGGGACTACTGCCAATGTACCTAAGTGTTGTTCTGTGGTAGGAATTTGGGGGAGGCAACCAAAGGTGGTTGACCCACGACATAGTTGCAGCTGTGACTTCAGGTAAAAAGGAACTAAAGTTCGATTGCTTCCTTTCTGGGACTGATAATTCATGTTGATGTCATTTTCAGTTCTGTTTACTGGCTTCGGTTTGGCTATGAGTACCTTCAGAGACAAGAGTTTCAGAGAGCTATGGACTCCTTAAGGTATATGAACAGCAGACTCAACACTTGAACTGCGAAGTACATTGTCTATGCAAACATTTGTTTGAAACCTAAAAACCAAGGCTGAAACTGGAGGTGGAAGGAAGTGGCCAGTTCTTGGCATACATACATGGGACCATGGGATTCAACCCAAATCTTCGGGGGTGGGGGGGGGTAAGCTTGAGGCCCAGGAACTAGAAATTTTGTTTTTGAGTTTCATGTAACTATCTCCAATCCAAACCTGCCATTTGTTTCTGTGCCTGGACCTCCTTCACCCTGTAGCAGTTTTTACCCATCAGTGCCCCCACCCATTCGTGAGCCTCTGCCTTAGCTTGCTTTCTGCTCACAAAAGGAGATGACCTTTACATAGAAGTTGGCTGTGCTCTCCGTGCAGCTGTGCAGGACTCCTGAAAAGAGCACAGCCAGTTTCCCAAAGGGAATGTCTTCCTTCGGTGTCCAAATTCCAACAAATACTAGCAATCCGTTGCAATGCTCACGAGATGCTGATTGAATAGGGCCAGCAGGCAGGAACCTATGGCAGTGGTTTGGGGAAAGGCTTAGGGACATTTCTCTTGTCCAATTTTGGTTCTTCTTGATCTCTTTTAGACTGAGTCTCAGCATATTATGAAAACAATCACAATATTTTCTCATATATACCAAAAGTCAAAGCACATTCCCTAGGGTCCAACTTGTAAAAAGTTTCCAGAACTGGTGATGCGTACTAATTTGCTTTCTGTTGCTGTGATAAACAGCATGACCAAAAGCAACTTGGGAAGGGAAGGATTTATTTGGCTTATACATCCCATTCACAGTCCATCACTGAGGGTAGTCAGGGCAGGAACTCAAGCAGGAGCAGAGGCAGGAACCATGGAGGAATGCCCATTACGGGCTTGTTCCCTGTGGCTTGTTCAGTTTGCTTTCTTACATACTTCAGGACCACAAAATCACCTCTAATCTAACCAATTAGAGGTGGCGGTTGCCACGGTGGGCTGGGCCCTTCTACATCAGTCATTAATCAAGAAAATGTACCACAGACATGCCTACAGGCCCATCTAGTGAAGGCGACTTTTCAACTGGGGCTCCATTCTCCCAGGTAATCCTAATCTGTGTCAGGTTGACAAAAGCTAACCAACACATGATGTACCATTTCATGCTCCTGCACAGCTGTGGCCACCGATCAAGAGAATTTTATGAGGGTCTTGTGGTTTTAAGAAATTCGAGATGGATTTTCTTCTTTAACAGAGCACAATTGGCTTTTCCCTTCCTTCTTTGACGCACATGTCCAGTGACTTCCCAACTCATCCCCTTGACCTTAGTTCTCCGTGACAAGAGATAAATGTGTCAGCTTATCTGTGGTTCAAATCAGCTATTATGGGCCACATGGAATCCTCTCTTCTACATACCAATGTCATAGTTAACATTCTGACCCAATGTCCTTTATTACTACAACTTTAGTAGGTATTCTGAGGTATCTCTAAAGCTAAATTTGGTAAGAGCATAGAGAGACTGTGGAGTCTCCTTAAACTTTGTATGTACACATAAACAACTATAATTTGAGAATCAAGTCAAATACAATCTAGTTTTTAGCACATTTGCCATGCTGTGTGATCATCACCACCAAAGCCAGAGCATTTCTGCCCTTTACCTGTTAGTCGTCACTCCCAGCCCTCCTCTCACACCCTGAAAACCATTAACCTACTTTCTGTCCCTATAGCCATTTCATATAAATCATATATGTGGCTTCCTTCATATGGTATGACATGTTAAAATTCACCTGTGTTGTAGCATATATCAATACTTCATTCTCATTTGTAGCTGAATCATATGCCACTGTTGCTTATC
Source organism: Onychomys torridus (assembly GCF_903995425.1). Taxonomy (NCBI): domain Eukaryota; kingdom Metazoa; phylum Chordata; class Mammalia; order Rodentia; family Cricetidae; genus Onychomys; species Onychomys torridus. Next base: position 122,245,697 of record NC_050466.1, read on the forward strand.
AATTTTTTGATTGGTAGAAATTTAGGTTGTTAATATTATTTGGCTATGCAATAATGCCTCTATTAACTTCATGTACAAGCTTATTTATATGTTTGTTTGTGTGTTCTCTTGAGACAGGGTCTCACTATGTAGCTCTGGCTGTCCTAGAACTCACTATGTAGTCCAGGCTGGCCTCAAACTCACAGAGATTCTTTGCCCGCCTCTGCCTCCCAAGTGTTGGGATTAAAGGCATGAGCCACCACCGCCCAGCCATGTGAAAGCTTTTGTATTAACACATGCTTTCAGTTTTCTTGGTTTTTTGGGTCACCAAGGAAATCTCATTTAATTTTAAGAGAACTGCCAAACTATTTCACACAGTGGCTACACTATTTTTATCCTTACCAGGAATGGCTAGGTTCTCAATTTCTCTTTGTCCACACCCAAACTTGTCATTCTTTGACTTTTATTTTACGGTACAACCATCCTATTGGATATAAAGCAGCATGGCCTTGTCATTTTGATTTGCATTTATCTAATGATAGATGGCATCAGCTGTATTTTCACAAGGTTTGTACATCCTTTAGAAAAACATCTATTTCATCTCCACGGCATATCTGCAGCTTTGTCTCCCGGTCCCGGGGTGGGCTGTGTGGATTTGGACTGGCTCATTATTGTTGACTCTCAGCTTTGCTGTGTGTGGAGTTTTCTTGATCTGTTCTGCGGGCTGTGGGTAGTCTGGGTCAATTCCACCCAGCTGTGTTGCTGGGTTGCTGTGTCCCCACAGGGTCGAAGGGGCCTGTAATATCAGCACTTGGGGGGCAGAGGCAGGCAGATCCTGTGAGTTCAAGGCCAGCCTGGTCTACAGAGTGAGATCCAGGAAAGGCGCAAAGCTACACAGAGAAACCCTGTCTCGAAAAAACAAACAAACCAACAACAACAAAGTGGCCGGTGGCTATGAAGTGCCTGAAACTCTGTTTCCAGTTGGCACAGCTTCGCTTTCCATATTGAGACACTGAAAATGCTCCTGCCAGTTGATGATTTGGGAGAGAGGGAAAGTTAGTTTTCTTTAAGGATGTAGTTCCTGGTAAATCTACCACACTCCAGTGGGGGAGTACAAGCTGGACTTGGTAGGTTATTTAAAAAAAGAAAGACACAAAGTTAGGAAGGGGGTCGAGAAGTGGGGAGGTGGATCTGGGAGGATTTAGGAGGAATTAGTGATGGGTGAACATGATCAAAACACATTGTAAGAAATTCTTAAAGAGTTAATAAAATATTATATTGTAATATATATATATAACATTTATATATATGTATATTCAAATACTCAGGCCATATTTGATTGAGTTTTCTTATTTTCAATTTTAGTTTTAAACATTATTTACATTTTGGTTTTGTTTTGTTTTTTGTTTTTATTTTATTTTATTTTTTGCTTTTTTTTTTGGTTTTTCGAGACAGGGTTTCTCTGTAGCTTTGGAGGCTGTCCTGGAACTCACTTTGTAGACCAGGCGGGACTCGAACTCACAGAGATCCACCTGCCTCTGCCTCCTGAGTGCTGGGATCACAGGTGTGCACCACCACTGCCCGGCTCTGCTTTCCGTTTCTTAACTGTGTCCTTTAAAGCACACACACACACACACAAAATTAAATGGATTAAATCTAACTGACATAGTTTTTCCTCATGTCAGTTTGCTTTTGCAAGAAATGATTTGCTAATATAAGACCACAAATATTTACACCAACCTACCACCTAATATAATATCATAAAGACCTAGAGATAATAGTTTTAGATTTTACCTATAAGTCTGACACATTCTAACTTAATGTTATATAGCTTGTGAAATGGGAATCCAAACTCAGTCTTTTGCTTGGATAACTCTAATTCGATTTCATGTATTTATTATTTATTTGATTTTTTGAGACAGGGTTTCTTTGTGTTCCTCTGGCTGTTGTAGAACTTGCTCTGTAGACCAGGTTGGCCTCGAACTCACAGATATTCACCTGCCTCTGCTTCCTGAGTGCTAGGATTAAAAGCATGTGCCACCACTGCCTGGCCCACTGTTTTATCTTTAGTTTTAATTTGAGTTTTTTGAGACAAGGTTTTACTATGTAGCCCTGGCTTGCCTGGAACTTGCTATGTAGACCACACTGACCTTGAATTCACAGAGATTAACGTACCTCTGCCTCCCAGTGCTGAGATTAAATGCATGAACTCTGCTCCATTGTTTTTAATTTTGATCTATACACTTTCAGTCATTTTCCCAATAGGTGATCTATGGATTACAATTATAATCTTAATTTATACAAAATAGTTCACATTACTCTTATTTTCAATATCATAAAATTTGCTTCTATATAGCTGTTTCTTTTTATTGTCATTATTATCGTGAATTATGTATTTATATAGTTTGAGTCTATTGCTCTAGAGTTATAATTATTGCTTTGTGCAGTTGTACTATAATTAATATTTTAAAAAATAAATATAAACTACATTTGTACAGCTTTTTAATAGTCACCCACATAATTATCTTTCCTGGTGTTCCTTCTTTATTGTATAGATTTGAGTCACCATCTGGTGTCCTTTCATTCCATCCCAATTATTTCTATTGGCAACTTTTTTTTCACTTACAATATTTAAATGAATTGACCTCACTTTTTGTGATTTCTTTGAGGTATAATGTGATGTTTTCATTAGTGTAATATTGAGTAATCATTTTGTTGTATATGGAGTGCTTGTGTGGTAATTGTTGCTTCTTCATGTTGACTGTGTTAGCCTACTGCCTTCTAGCTTTTATAAAAATCAACTGTTGGTTACACTGAGGATCACTTCTTTTTTACGAGTCACATTTCTCTTGCTTTTTGTTTTTTGCCCCTGTGACAGCTTGTTATAATGAGTGTAGGTGCTGATCTCTTGAGTTTATTCTGACTGGGCTTTAGGGAACTCCTTGGGTATATAGTTTAAGTTTTTCACTGTTTTTGGGGGGAATTTCTTGTCATTGTTTCTTCAAATATTTTTTTCCTTATCCCTTCTCGCTTCTCTTTCTGAGACTTCTACTGGGCAATATCTTGGCATGCTTAATAGTGTTCCATGTTTTTCTGAGACATTTATTTCTCCCTAAATCTGGATGCTAGTTGATCTATTTTCAAATGTGTGGATTGTTACTTTTACCTCATTAATTTGTTATTAAGTTTCATAGTGATTTTTAACTTTTGGTTATTACTCTTTTTAAATTCAGTTTCCTTGGTTCTTTTAATTAATTTATGGCTGTTGATAGACTGTCTAGTGGGTTCTTATTTTTCTTATTTTCATAGTTCCTTTAGAATTTTTTCCTTTATATATTTGAGTATTTTTTAAATAATTGATATAAACTCATTCTCCAGTAAGCCTAATCTCTTCCTCTGGGAGAATTTCTATTGATTTTGTTGTTGTTCATATGAATAGGTGATACTTTGCTTTGTTTTCCATGCTTCATACATTTTTGGCAAAAACTAGACATATTAAATATTTATGTGTGGATTTGTTGTTTCTGTTCCTCGTTTTTTCAGTAGTGTTTTTCCTCAGCTAGTTCAGTAGTATCTACATTTGTTGTTGTGTATGGCAACTAACATTTCTATTCCATTAACTTAGTGCCCAATTAATAAACGGACAGACATTTCCCTCAAAGCTTGGGACAACAACAACAACAACACAAAATGTATAGTTTCATAGGGTCTTTTCAGTGTCTGCTATAGTTTCAACTCTTTTTTGTACAGCCTCAATGCTAACTACAGGTGAAGTGCCTAGAACTTGGGTACTGAGAATGTGCACAGTGCTGAGTATGTCTGCCTGCTCCTCTAGACAAGCAAGCCCTTCTGTATGTCTTCTTCCTAAGCCTTTCCTTCCAAGAGTCTTGATTAGTCTATTGTCTTTCTGAACCGCTGCCTATTGCCTCGAGCAGCAGTCACTAAAGCACAAAAGCTTTGGACAAATTTCTCTCAGCAAAAATAAAGACAAGCTTTTTCAGTGGGTCTTCCAGACAGCCACCAGACAGATCAAATAAGGACAATTCTTTGTGTATGCAATCCATTCGGCTCCCTCTGGTACCAAAACTATGGGTTATTTCCAAGGATAGCATGAGCTGAAGGGTGTAAGATGGAACTGGAGGAAAATACCACAAAGCTTGCTGTTCTTACTCAGATTCAGCTGCTTTTCTTGAATAAATATTTCTCGTATTGCTGAACATCTTTGATTAGCCTCCAGCTTTCTGAAAATATTAATTCTAACAATATTTTGCCAGTTTCTGAAACAGAGGCACAAAATTCTAAAGTATAAATTCTGCTGACATGCCTCTTAGAAGGTTAAAATGAAATAATCTTCATCTACCTAGGAAAGATTTGATGACTGGACAAGTCAAAGCAATCAAGTTCATATTTTGTTCTAAGGTTGCAGGTGTCCCAGGTATCATGTCCATTTTTAATATGGCTATGTAAGTAAATCAAATGGACAAGGTTATACAGTGGTGTTGATCCTTCTGTCTCAGTCTTCAAGTGGCTGGGATTGCAGGCATGCACTCAGCTTTTGGGTCTTGTTCTCTGAGTATTACAATTTATTTTTGGTAAGAATTAACTTAGACAAAGACTAGAAAAGTTGGTCAGGCATGGTGGTACACATCTTTAATCAAATAACTTGGAAGGCAGAGGCAGGCAAGTTTCTGTGAGTTCAATGCCAGCCTGGTCTCCATAGTGAGTTCCAGGAAAGCCAGGGCTAAATAGTAAGACCCTGTGTCAAAAAAAATTGAAAAAAGAATAGAAAAATTTACTTAGTCATGAAATAGAAGCTAATGTTATTGTGCTGGATAGTTTTATGTCAACATGACACAAGCTGAAGTCATCTGAGAGGAGGGAGCCGCAATTAAGAAAATGCCTTCATAACATCAGGCTGTAGGCAAGCCTGTAGAGTATTTTCTTAATTAGTAATCAATAGGGAAAGGCCCAGCCCATTGTAGGTGGTGTCATCCCTGGGTCTGTAATAAAGCAGGCTCAGCAGGCCACGAGGAACAAGCTAGTAAGCAGCACCCCTCTATGGCTTCTGCAACAGCTCCTGCCTCCAGGATCCTGCCCTGTTTGAGTTCCTGTCCAGACTTCCTTCAATAACAAACAGAAACATGGAAGTGTAAGCCAACCCTTTCTTCCCCAACTTGCATTTTTGGTCATGGTGTTTTATTGCAGCAATACAAACCCTAACTAAGGATCCTGAGGTGGATCTACTCCTTTACACTGGTTTCCTTAGTGGCTGCACCAATTTACACTTCTGTTGTTGTTTGGTTTTTACTCTTTGGGGAGGGGGGAGGCTGCCACCCAGCTCCCAAATAAATCACACATGGAGGCTTATTCTTTTTTTTTTTTTAAAGATTTACTTATTATGTATACAGTGTTCTGTCTGCATGTAGGCCAGAAGAGGACACCAGATCTCATTACAGATGGTTGTGAGCCACCATGTGGTTGCTGGGAATTGGATTTAGGACCTCTGGAAGAGCAGTCAGTGTTCTTAACCTCTGAGCCATCTCTCCAGCACTACGAAGGCTTATTCTTAATTATGAATGCCTGGCCTTAGCATGACTTGTTTCTTGCCAGCTTTCTTAAATCAACCTGTCTTTTGCCTCTGGGCTTTTACTTTTATCTGTTTTTGTATACCTTTCTTTCTTACTCCATTGCTGGCTGGGTGGCTGTGTGATTGTGTGGCTGTGTGACTGTGTGGCTGGGTGGCTGTTTGGCTGGGTGGCTGGCCCCCGAAGTCCTCGTCCTTCCTCTCTTGTTCCTTGCTCTTTCTTCTTCCCCCAGATTTCTCCTTCTATTTATACTCTCTGTCTTCCAGCCCCACCTATCCTTTCTCCTGCCTTCCATAGGCCATTCAGCTCTTTATTAGACCATCAGGTGTTTTAGACAGGCACAGTAACACAGCTTCACAGAGTTAAACAAATGCAACATGAACAAAGGTAACACACCTTAAAATAATATTCTACAATACACTTCCACCAGGAAGAAATACGTGTTCCACTTTTCAACATACATATCAGCATTTATAACTTTTTTTAATCTTAGCCATTCTGACTTGGATACAATGAAATCTGAAAGTAGTTTTAATTTGCATTTCCCTGGTGGCTAAGGATGTTGAATATTGAAACTAAAATGTTTCCCAGCCATTTAGTTCATCTTTAGAGAACACTCAGCTTGGTTCCCCGATCAATTTTTGAATTTGGTTGTTTGGGTTTTATTTGTCAGATATTTTTATTAATTCTTTGGGAATTTCATGCATTGTATTTTGAACATTTTCATCCCACTCTTCTATCTTCTCCCAGATCCACCCAACACTGTGTCCTCATTTTATTTTAACCCATGTAGTCCCATTAGTACTGCCTATATACTCTTAGTTGTGTGGCCACCCACTGGAGCTTTAGACCTACCAGGGGCCACACTCTTAAAAACAAGCTAACAGACTAACTCACACTCACTTGCTCGCTCACTCACTCACTCACTCTTCCTCTCTCAGCAGTTATCAGTTACCAATAGCTCCTCAGCTAGGATGGGACTTCATGTCCACTTTCCACCTCCATGCTGGGATTTGGTTTGTCTTGAGCTTGTTGCAGGTAGTGTGCATGCTATTACACCTGCTGTGAGTTTATACATGTAACTGCTCTAATGTGTCTGGAAAACACTGTTTCCTTTTCATTGCTTCTGACTAGTCTTTCTATGTCCTCCTCCCCAATGACCTGAGCCTTTAGAAGGAGAGGTGTGATACAGATGTCTCATTTAGAGCTGAGCACTCCAAAATCACTTATTCTCTGCACCTCATGGGTGAGACAGGTCTGTAAGCTGTTTCTTCACACAGACAACAGATTCCTTTGCATTACAGAGCTTTTTTAAATTTCATGCAGTCCCACTTGTCAGTCATTGGCCTGATTTCCCGAGCAACTTATTCAGAAAGTCCATATGAATATCCACATTTTTAAGTGTACACTGATGTCTTTGATCTATAGGGAACTGATATTTGTACAGAGTGAGAGATAATCAGTTTTACTCTTTTACGTGTGGATTTCCCATTTTCTACTTATTCGTTAAAGAAACTCTTTCCTCAATTTTTTTACTTAGGAGACTAACTGTAGCTGTCTGGGTTTGTATCTAGCTATTCTGCACTCTCCTGTTGTGATTTTGTGCCTGCACCGTGTTGTGCTGTTACTATGATTCTGTTCTAAAATTTGAAATCAAGTATGGAGATATATCTAGCCTTAGTTATTTGCTTAGGATCTCTCTGGTTATCCAAGGACTTCATGCTTCCAAATGAAGTTTGAGACTGTTTTTACTGTTTCTGTGAAGAATGGCATTGGAATTTTGATGGAAAGTGCATTGAACCTGAAGACTGTTTTTAGTAAAATAGCAATTTTCAAGGTATTTGTTCTCCTAATACATGAGCATAGGTGGTCCAAAACTATGATTTTGATCCAAGACTATTTCTTTCTTAAAATCTTGCAAGTATTACTTCATTTCCCCCATGGTTTTTACAATCATGTTATTCATACTTAAGGCCTCATCTTTCCTGGTTTTCCTCTTGTAGCCATTATGAATTAGTGTCATTTCCCCAACACATCATGCTAACTCATTTTCAGGTTTCCAAATCTGGTGTATCTCTGAATGGAGTATTCTCATTTTCTGTTCCCACCTCCTCACAGATCACTGACTCTAAGAAACTCTATGATCCTAACATAGGCTCCCCTACATCTCCTATGTGCTTCCATACCATCCTTAAATCTTATACATAGCCATCGAATGGACAGTAGAAGCTGACACCATGGGAGAACTGTGTATGGCCTATGTGCAGCTGAACCTTTGGGGGTTGTCCTCGAGGAGAGCGAGTCAGCTACACTGTAATTGGAAATTATAATTGGTCTTAATAAAAACCTTCAGCCAGATATCAGGGTAGATGCTGAAAGATCAGAGAAGCAGAGCAGCCAACCACTAGAGTTCTTACCTCTACAAAATCCTCAGCCTGAAAAAGACTGACTCCTGTCTCCTCCTGCCTTACATTCCTTTCTCTGCCCAGCCATATCACTTCCTGTCTTAACCTCTCTAGTGCCTGGCCTGTTTCTCTTTAAGACTGGATTAATCAGGTTGGGGATTTAGCTCAATGGTAGAGTGTTTGCCTAGCAAGCACAAGGCCCTGGGTTTGATCCTCAGCTCAAAAAAAAAGAAAAGAAAAGAAAAAGAAAGAAAGAAAGAAAAATAGACTAGATTATGAACTCACAGAGGTATCTGCCTCTGCCTCCTGAGTACTGGGAATAAAGATGTGTGCCACCACAGCATAGCCTCTATGGCTAACTAGCAGCTGGCTCTGCCCTCTGATCTTCAGGCAAGCTTTAGAGTACAAACAAAATATCACCACACTCCATGTTGCTCTCATTAAGAGCAAGTGACTTTACATCTACTACCCCCTGGCAGTAGGATCAGGATCCAACCCTGGTGCGTGAGCTGACTTTTTGGAGTCCAGTGCCTATGGTGGGACAACTCATACAGCCTTGAGGCAGAGGGGAGAGGCTTGGACCTGCCTCTACTGAATGTTCCAGGCTCTGCTGACTCCCCATGGGGGAAGGTTGGAAGGGTGGGATGAGGAAAGAGGGGTATCTGTGATTGGTATGTGAAATGAATAAAAAACTTCTTAATAGAAAAAAGAGCAAGTGACAATAGCATTATCAGAACAGCAAAAAGTGTTCACATTTTAGCTAGGCGTGGTAGCATATACCATTAATCTCAGCACTTGGGAGGCAGAGGCAGGCAGATCTCTGTGTGTTTGAGGCCAGCCTGGTCAACATAATGAGTTCTAGGACAGCCAAAGCTACCTAGTGAGACCCTGCCTCAAAAAAAAAAAAAAAAACAACTAATAAAACAAATCAACAAAGAGGCCATGTTTTGATATTGAGGGATGCAAACTGAGATCAGGAGCAGTCCATGTCAGTGAGGCAAAAGAGATCTATATATAAAGCTCATTTCCAGTCAGTCCTGAGAGGGCTCCTGCTCTCATTCACCATCCTACTATTTTTTGTAATTGTCATGCCATATTAAAATTAGTTGTTAATTTTGTCTTTAGAACAAATATGGATGACTTTTGAGGCAGGGACTCTTTTTTCCCCCATTTTATTAAGAAATTTTCTACTCACCCTACATACCACCCACAGATCCCACCTCCTCCCTCCTCCCACCCACCAGCCCTCTCTGCCAAGCCACCCCACATCCCCACACCCTCCAAATCAAGGTCTCCCATGGGGATGTCAGCAGTGCCCGGCACAGAGAGCCTAGGCAGGTCCAAGCCCCTCTCTGCTGCACCAAGGCTACAAAAGACATCACACCACAGGCACAGGGACTCTTATTTCGTTGACCTGTGTATCTCAGTTACCTAAACAAGTTTTGAATACTTCAGCTTCTTTGAATGAATAGAATACCCTTCAAAATTAGACTTGGAAAGAACTGTTAAACAAGTACTTTAACAGATCCTTCTCATTTATATGTGTTATTCATGTCCGAGCCCTTAAAAGAATGCCTTGTTTCTAAGAACTAAATGAAAAAAATAGCCAAGCTGGCACAACTACTTGGGGTTATCAGGGTGGAGATTCACATTTCTTTGACTCCTTAATTTTTGTGCATGAATAGTCCATCATTCTTTCAGCCCCAATCATGGAGGATTGGAAAATATGTACGTTGGAACTTTCATTTAAATAATATGTATAGGCTTATCAACTTTAAGCATAATTCCTCATAGCTTAAAGATAATATTTTAAAATGGGCTATTTAATGCAACAAAATCTTCCTTGGGAATCAATTTCATTTTTTAATATCTCCCAATGTTTTCAGAACATGCTGGTGACATTCTATATTAGTTAGTTAAATAGAAAGCCATAGCAACATAGCAACAGAGGAACAATTTAGTTTAGTTCAGCATCATGATATTTTATTTTCTGTAGCCCTTGATGGCCTAGAACTCCTATGTAGACCACAATGGCCTCAAATTCAGAGATTCGCCTACCTCTGCCTCCGGAGTGATGTACCACCACACCCAGCCCTAGCTAGGGTCATGGTTTTCAGAGATCCTTCTGTTATTATTGTAAAAGCTCCAAGATGACATTTTAAAAATTCCTTCTGGGTGAAACAACAAAATGCACCTATGACATTATCTAGGAAAGGAATCCCTTCATCTGTTCACAGTTGACAGACATGGGTTTTCTCCTGATCCTGTCATAAATCTTAGACTACCCAAATAGCTGTCAGCCCATTGGTGAAAGAAAGAGTGTGGATTAACAGTAACACTTGGACTCTAATCAGTTTCAATAGGGGGTATCATGGAATAATTGAACAGGCAAAGTAAGTGTATGAATACTAAGATCCACAGTAAGTAAAGAAATACCTCATCTTCAAATTAGCTAGTGAAACCTGAACTACTTTATCGAGGCAGATATACTCTCTTTTGAGAAAAATTAATTGCATATATTTACAACTGCGTTTATTGAGAAAAAAGACTAAGTTAAAAGTAACAAACCACACTAGATGGTGGTGATGCATGCCTTTAATCCCAACACTCAGGAGGCAGAAGCAGGCGATCTCTGTGAGTTCCAGGCCAGCCTGGTCTGCAGAGTGAGTTCCTGGACAGCCAGAGCTACAGAGAAACCCTGTCTGAATAAACAAAATCACAACAAACAAACAAAAAAGTAACAAGTAAGAACTGGAGCTATACAGCACAGTAACAGTGTGCTTTCTAGAATACCCAAAGTTCTACGTTTTGATCCCTGTATGGCAAAGCTTCTTCAAGTGAAGAGCTTCATTGGAGGTCCAAAAACAATGAAAGTTTAATCAAATTTCAAGTTCAAAAGAAATGACATTTTTTTATATTCAATAGAAGTTTATTTTGTTACCCTTTTGCTGCACTGGGAATCAAAACCAAGGTTTTGGCAACAAAATCAATCTTGTCCTTTCTAAGCCGTGAATCAATAAATACTTACAATTGATTTTGACAAGAGGACCAAATGAATTCAATGGAGAAAGAATGGTATTTACAACAAATGGTGCTCGGTCAAGGATATGTTCATGTGTAAAATCCTAGTAGTCAGTAATGGAAATGTACTATATTCTGACCCTGTCTGCTGACTCTTCTTCTTGAACATTGTCTACTGGACCTTAAGACTCATCTGATGTTCTAGAAAAATGCAATTGGAGTTAGTGCGTATTATTTGGTTCTTTTTGGAAATGTTATTGTTGCTTATCTTTATTTATTCACCTGTTTTTTTTAAGTTTTTGCACATTTATATATTTGTCTTGTGTATAATCCCTCCCAAGCCCCCCATTTTCTTCTCCTCTCCCTTCTAGTTTCCCTTGTCCCTCTAGTTTGACTTCTACTTTCATGCCAAGTACACATTTGTGACTTTTATATACCCATATAAACTCTAGAAATCACAAGCAAGAGAAAATATATATGATAATTTTTTATCAATGTGGGTCTAGACTGTAAGTTAGATGTTAACTGCTGAAGAAAATGTTGTCAATGCAAAGTATTAAGTGTCCATGAGCCAGTTTTATATCTCACTTAGAAAGTTATTTCACTATTTTAAGTTCAATCCCGGGGGGCTGGAGAGATGGTTCAATGATTAAGAGCACTTGCTGCTCTTACAGAGGACTGGTTCCTGGCACCTGTATCAAGTGGCTCAAAACTACCTATAACTCCAGCTCAAGAGACTCTGACACCCTCTTCTGGAATTCTGTGTCACTGCACACACATGGTGCACATACAGATAAGTGGGTACACAATACACATAAATAAAAATAAATTCAGTCCTGAGGCATTTCACACAGGTGGCTGAGTGGTTAAGAGCACGTACTGTTCTCCCACATGTAGAGTTCCCAGAATTCATATTAGGCTGCTTATAGCCACCTGTGGAATCTGATGCTGCTGGTCTCCACAATACCTGCACTTCTCTGCACATAGCCCCCAACAGACATACACATGTACACATCATTGAAAAAGTAATAATAAATAAAATAAACAAATTCACTCACTCATATTTTCCTTGGAATCGATGTTATCATCTTTTTATTTTCCATAATAAGGTTTCAATAATCTTTGACTTGTTCATTATTTCTTAATAGCTAGAAGTGTTATTTATTCATTCATGTTGGTATGGCAGTTTTCTCATTGTGTGTGTATATATACTCAGGCAACAACTCTACTTTCATTGGCATCTGTAGCACCACAATAGTTTTTCTTTTACAAGCATTTAAAACAATATCACATATGTGGACTAACTTGACTTATCTAAAAATGAATATATAAACTTCCATGTAGTAGGTATATAACTTTAGAAAATTACTATAAGATGTTAAGTTGTAAGTATCTCCTCCTTCTCAAATGGACATTGTTTTCTTCCTTTTGGACTTTCCCTTTCATCCATTTTATTACCATACTTTGTAATTGTGCTCTGAGCTTTCTTTTCGCAATTACATCATATGTTGCTAATACCTTACATCAACCCTGGGCTCACATCTGGCACCTTCCCCCTGAGTTCCTTTTTACCTAGATTTCAAGTACAGAGTGAGATGCTGTTGTCAAACTGTCTTGGTTTCTTTTTTCTACTCCATTTGCACTGTGTTTAATGTCAGTTGTTTGGCATCATTAATCCTGTAATCAAAATATTTGTTGGTTGAATTTATAGCTTCAACACCTTGGTGAGCAACACATTCTTTCTGACATTTTGAAAATTGTTCTTACACTGTAAATCTTGTATCAATCCTGAAACTCCTTGATCCTCCAAAACTGCTTTTAGAGCCACCAGCTGGGAGCTGGGAGTATAGGTATATGATGTCTTCTCAAGACAACCTGAAGGCTGGGGCCTTTAAGGAAGAAAGGGTTACTTTCAAGGGGTAGGTTAATTTTGTTTTTCAATAATGATGGGGTTATGATCATTGTTAAGTTATTTCAGGCATAATAATAATAGCCACCAATAATGTGACATAATCCTCATGGGCAGCTCTTGATACAGGCCCACTGGTGCATGCCCTAAATAAATGCAAGTCAGAGAAAGAGTTTATATTATTCATCTTTATAAAATTTCAATTATTCATGATACAATTCAGAGAAATTGTCATTATGATACATATCATATATAAAGAACATACACTAACAAAATTTAGTTTAAAAAGATCAAGGATAGGGTCATGGATCAGTTGCAGAATGCTTACCTATCATATGCAAGGCCTGGACTTAGTTGCTCCTTTTTTTCCCAACATAATATTTTTATTAGTTATTTGGGAATTTCATACCAATGCATACTGATCACATTCACTTCCCATTCCTCCCAGGTCCACCCTCTCATCCTTGTTCCCCAACCTCTTAAAGATTATTATTCTCATTTGTTAGGAATGATTTCTCCCCTTCTTCATAGAAGCAATGTTTCAAGATTACACCAATTATTCAAATACCTGTCACTTTTATCTTGGCATCACATTTGACAAAAGAAAAGCTTACAATAATTCAAGAACCAACAATCTATATTTTTGTTTGTTTTATTTTTGTTTGTTTGTGTGTTTTGAGACAAGGTTTCTCTGTGTAGCTCTGGCTGTCTTGGAACTGACTCTGTAGACCAGTCTGGCCTCAAATTCAGAGAGCCACCTGCCTTTGCCTCCTGAGTGCTGAGGTTAAAGGTGTGCAACACCACTACCTGGATGCAACAATCTACTCTTAAAAGTCATGTTTTAGGAGGATATTTCTTTCACCTTCCTGGCTTTTGAAATATTTTATCAAAGAAATATTCCTATGTGGTATAAGCACCACCTGCACCATTTGTAACAAGAGGTGAGTGACTGGTCTCCCAGATAAACTGAACCAATTCCTAGGCCCTAAACCCCAAGGCACATCCCATGGCCCTCTCTCTCCCATGTCAGCCCCAGCAGCCAAATGGCAGGTGAAAGTCCTACAGGCAGCCTACTCTACCACTGCTGCCACCCACTGGACTCTGTAACCTACAAGACCCACTCTGCCACCCAAACCCACCAAACCCATCATCCTCCCCCCAGCCAACCATCCCTTACAATATCAGCAGCCCCTAGAGCTACAAGCACCACCTGCACCAATTGGAAGAAGAACAGCCTTCCCATGAACAGCTCTCTCCAGCAACATCAGCAGACTCTATAGGCACATATGCCACCCACATCAGTTGGAAGAACAGGCACAGGCAAAACCCATACCAGTTGGAAGAACAGACTCCATAGGTACAGGCACAACCCACATCAGTTGGAAGAACAGTGGAAGAACAGACTCCATAGGAACAAGTAAAGCCCACACCAGCCAGAAGAACTGGATGATACTCTAGATCTAGGCACCCAAAGCCCCACAAACCTCAGCTGAGGCAACCCTACTCCACCTGACAACCAGGCAATCACCAGAACCCTTGGCCATTCAGGCCAAAAGACAATAAAGGAAACAGACAATAAAAGAACAAAAGACCCATCCAACAAAGACATCACAAGAATCAATACCTGTAACTATAACTATCCCAAACCCAAATCGGTAAATGACAGTGTAAGAATACACTGAGCAACATAAAGAGCAATATGGCACCACCAGAACCTAGTGGTTCTACAACAGCAAAGCGTGAACATCCCAACACAAATGAAGCAGAGGAAAATGACCTTAAAAATAACTTTATGAAGATGATAGAGGACCTTAAAGAGGAAATGAAAAATCCTCTTAAAGAAATCAAGGAAAAGACAAAGAAAAAAATGGAAGAAATCAATAAATCCCTTAAAGAAAGCCAAGAAAAAATACAATCAAACAGGTGAAGGAAACAGTTCAAGACTTGAAAACTGAAATAGAGGCAATAAAGAAAACACAAATCAGGTTTATTCTGGAAACGGAAATCTGGGTAAATAAACAGGAACATTAAGCATAGCCAGTAGAATACAAGAGATGGAAGAGAGAGTCTCAGGCATTGAAGATACCATAGAGGAAATAAATTCATCAGTCAAAGAAGATGTTAAATCCAACAAATTCTTAATACAAAATATCCAGGAAATCTGGGACACCATAAAAAGACCAAACAATAATAATAGAGATAGAAGAAGGAGAAGAATTCCAGCTCAAAGGCACAGAAAATAAATTAAACAAATTATAGAAGAAAACTTTCCCAACCTAAAGAAGGACATGCCTATGAAGGTACAAGAAGCCTATAGAACACCAAATAGACTGGACCAAAAAAAAAGTCTCCTCGGCACATAATAATCAAAACACTAAGAACATTAAGAGCTACAAATGAGAAAGGCCAACTAACATATAAGGCAGACCTACCAGAATGACACCCAACTTCTCAATAGAGACTCTGAAAACCAGATGGTCTTGAGCAGACATTTTGTAGACACTAAGAGATCATGGATGCCAGCCCAGACTACTATACCCTACAAAACTTTTAATCACCACAGACTGAGAAAACAAGATATTCCATGACAAAACCAGATTTAAACAATACCTATCTACAAATCAAGCCCTATAGAAAGTACTAGAAGGAAAACTCCAAATCAAGGAAGTTAGCTACACCCACAAAAAACACAAGCAATAGATAATCTCATGACAGCAAATCCCAAAGAAGGGAAACACACACACTACCAACAACAACAACAAACAAAAATATAACAGGAATTAACAATCACTGGTCATTAATATTTCTTAATATCAATGAACTCAATTTGTCTATAAAAACACACAGGCTAATAGAATGAATTTGTATACAGGATCCATCCTTCTGCTGCATACAAGAAATACACCTCAACTTCAAAGATAGACATTACCTCAGAGTAAAGGGTTGGGAGTTTGAAGTTTGCAGGCAAATAGATGGAACAAGAAAAAAATCATACTGTGTGAGGAACCCAGACCCAGAAAGATAAACACAGTATGTACTCACTCATAAGTGGATGTAAGATGTCAAGCAAATGATAACCAGGTTACAATCCACAGCTCCAGAGAAGCTAGATAACAAGAAGGACACTAAGATGGACACATGGATTGCTGTGGGAAGGGGAAATAGATGAGATCTCCATGAGCAAACTGGGGGCAGTGGGGTAAAGGGGAGGAGATGGGAGGTGGGAACATGAAGGATCTGGATGGCTGAATTGAGGGACAGAGAGCAATGAAAGAAATATCTTGATAGAGGGGACCAGTTTGGGGCTAGGGAAAAAACTAGTGCCAGGGAAGCTCCCAGGAATCCACAAGGATGACCCCAGCTAAGACTCCTAGCAATAGTGGAGAGGGTGCCTGAACTGGCCTTCCCCTGTAATCAGATTGGTGACTACCCTAATTGTCATCATAATACCTACATCCAGTGACTGATGGAAACAGATGCAGAGATCCACAGCCAAGCATGAGGCCAAGCTCCAGGAGTCAAGCTGAATAGAGGGAGAATGGATTTCATGAGCCAGGGGGTCAAGATCATGATGGGAAAATCCACAGAGACAGCTGACCTGAGTTCCTGGGAGCACATGGACTCTAGACTGTATGAGACTGACCTAGGCTCTCTACATGTGAGTGACAGTTGTGTAGCTTGGTCTGTTTGTGGAGCCCCTAGCAGTGGAACCAAGATCTATCTCTGGTGGATGAGCTGCCTTTTTGAATATATTCCCTATGGTGGGATGTCTTGCTCCGGCTTGATACAGCGGGGAGAAGCTTGGTAGTGGCTTCACTTGGTGTGCCATGCTTTGTTGACTCCCATGGGAGACCTTATTCTTTCTGAGGAGGAGCAGATGGGGGTTGGGGGCAGAAAAGAGATGGGGGGAGGGAATAGGATGACAGGGAGGGGAAACTGTGGTTGATATGTAAAAATAAATAAAAATTTTCTTAAAAAAGAAAAATATTCCTATATGGCTCAAACATCACTTTATTGAAATGTTCCTGTGATGGTTAGTTTTGTCAGCTTGATCCAATCTACAGTCACTTGGGAAAAGAGTTTCAGTGAGAGATTATCTAAATCAGGTTGCCCTGTGGGACATTATCTTGATCATTTAATTGAGGTGGGAAGATCTACCCACTGTTAGGGGGTACCATTCCCTAGTTGAGGATCCAGAATTGTGTAAGGGTAGAAAATAAGAGCCAGGAAATAGCATGGATTTACTAATTCATTTCTTTCTTCTTTTGACTGTGGATAAAATATGACTAATTGCTTCAAGTTCCTGATGCCTTGAATGCTCCTCAATGAAAGACTATAACCTGGAATTGTAAGCCAGATAAACCCTTTCTCCTTTAAGATGTTTTGGTCAGGGTATTTTATCATAGTAACAGGAAAATAAATTAAGACAGTTACTAAAATAATCCCTTTTCATATATTTATATACATGTTCAATTTAGGTAGAGTTCACCACTAGGTTTTCCAAAGCTGGTTTTAATGATTTTTGTTTTGCTCACAAAATCTAAAGGCTCTTATTCCACCTCCTCATCATTTGCTATTGCTATGCTAATTTTGACATCGGTGATTTATCATTGTGACTATAATATACATTTCTCTGATAACTAATAACAGTGCATGCCTTTTAATGTGTTTCACAGTCATTTTAATATCTTCTTTTGTCGAGTGACTCTTCAAGTCTCTTGACCATTTTTGTATGAATTTTTCTGTCTTTTTCATAGTGATTTTTAAGAATTCTTTAACATGTGAGTCATTTATCAGATATATACATTTCCAAGTATCTGCTCCTACTCAATGGCTTGCCTTCACAGTTTTAAAATTAATATTTAGAGTTTCACTGTGATTTTTTTCAAGATAGGTTTCTCTGTGTAGCCTTGGCTGTCCTGGAACTCATTTTATAGACCAGGCTGGCCTCAAACTCACAGAGATCTGCCTGCCTCTGCCACCAAGTGCTGGGATTAAAGATGTACACCACCACCCAGCTCACTGTGACATTTTAATACATATAGATCATTAATTTTTTCTTACATATAACTTTAAACCCATATTCTGCATATGAAGGAAAATACGTGATATTTATCTTTGGCTTATTTTGCTTAACTTGATGATCTTGAGTGCCCTCAATTTTTCTGCAACTGTCATAATTTCTTTTTTCTTTACAACTAAATAAAAATCCATTAGGTGTATGAGTCACATTTTCTTTACTCAGTCACCTATTGGTAAATGTGATGGTTAATGCTAATTTTTAACTTGACAAAATCTAGAATAACCTGGGATATAATCCTCTGACCATATATGTGGGGAAATTATCTTGATTATGTTAATAGAGGCTGGAAGACTTGCCCACTGTGGGCAGCACCATTCCCTGGCTGGGATCCTGGACTATATAAAATGGAGAAAATAAACCAAGCAGCATCCAAGAGTATTCCTTGCTCTCTGCTTCTTGACTGTGGATGCAATACGGCCAGCTTCCACAAGCACCTGCTACTGTGATATCCTCATCATTTAAGTTGTTTTTGTCAAAATATTTTATCACAGCAACAACAACAACAAAAACTAAGACAATGGACCTGTAGGCCAGTTTTGTATTGTGTGTCTTGTTGCTGTGACAAAATAAGGAAAGAGGGATTTATGTTGGCTCATGATTTAAGAAGGGATAAGAATCATCATGGAGGGAATCTGGTAGTGGTAACATGATGCAGTGTTGTGGTTTGAATAAGAATGGTTACCATAGGCTCCCATACTTGAATGCTTAGTTATCAGGGAGTCGTACTACTTGAGAAAGATTAAGTGTTGTGTCATTGTTGGAAATAGATGTGTTCCTTGATAGAGGAAGTGTGTCACTGGGGGTGGGTTTTAAGGTTTCAAATGCCCAGGATATGCTAAGTGGCTCCCTCTTCCTTCTATGTGAGGATATGGATGTAGAACTCTCAGCTACTTCCAGCACCATGTCTGCCTACATGCTGCCATGTTCCCTGCCATGATGATAATGGTCTAAACCTCTGAAATTGTAAGCCAATCCCAATTAATTGCTTTCTATTATAAGAGTTGCAATCATTGCCAGTCATGGTAGTGCATGTCTTTGATCCAGAACTTGGAAAGCAGTGGCAGGCGGATCTCTGTGAGTTCCAGGACAGCCAGGGCAGTTACACAGAGAAACTCTGTCTTGAAAAACCAAAAAAAAAAAAGTTGCAATGGTCATAGTGTCTCTTCACAGCAATAGAACAACAACCAAGACATGCGGTCACATTGTGTCTATAATGAGGAGGCAGAGAGAGATGAATTTTGATGCTCAACTAGCTTCCCCTTTTCACCCTTTTTATTCAGTCACAGACCTCAGCCAATGGGTTAATGCTTCTCACACTGAGGTTATTTTTTCCCTATTTTAACCCTCTCAGAAAATGCTCTCATAGACACAGCCTGAGGTATATTTCCTAGGAAATTCCAAATCTAGTCACATTGACAATGAAGGTAAACAATCACACATATCTTGGCTAATTGTGAATCATGCCATAATAAACATGGATATACACACATCTCTGTGGTATGCTGACTTAGAATCCTTCAAGTATAGAATATGGAGTGGTATAGCTGGATCATATAGTGGTTGTATTTTCAGGACTTGCTTTGAGAAATCTCTACTGATTTTCAGAGTGACTATCTAGTTTATGTTTTTACCAGCAGTGTATAAGAGTTCTTCTTACTCTGTGATTTTGAGGCCAGCCTGGCCTACAAAGTGAGTTCCAGGAAAGGCGCAAAACTACACAGAGAAACCCTGTCTCAAAAAACCAAAAAAAAAAAAAAAAAAAAGAAAAAAGTTCTTCTTAGACCACACCCTCACTAGCATTTTTTTGGTCATTTCTCTTACCTTTCAAATTTTTGTCTAAAATGCACTCTTAAGTGTTTCACACAGGTGTGAATTTGGAGTCAAGATTAATTTCCTTTTTAAATTTCTTCTATTGATCCAGCACAATCAATTTCTCTCTCCTCTGCAGTGTTGTCACTATCATAAATCAATATCTGTGTGCATTGGATATATTCCTTGACTATTATAGTTATCTGGAATTCTAAAAAAAAATCACTTTGTTGTTGGTAATATAATTCTTTAAACATTGCTATCTGAGTATTAACTCTTCCCTTTGTTTCTCTACTTTATAATTGGCTTGCTGTCCTTGAAGTCTTAGTGGATTTTGATTTCTGTTGTGGTAAAGACATTGTGACCAAAGCAACATGGGGAAGAAATGGTTTCTTCTGCTTACATGTTCTAATTATAGTCTATCATTGTGGGAAGCCAAGGCAGGAATTCTAGCAGGTTAAACCCCTGAAGGAAGGAGCAGAATCAGATATGGAGGGTGGTGCTGCTTACTGGCTTACTTCCCCTGGCTTGCTCAGCCTGTTTTCTTCTAGAACCCAGGACCACAGCCCAGGAGTGATACCATACCCAGTGAGCTGGGCACTTTTACATCAATCATTAATCAAGACTGTGATTGGAGGCATTTTGTCAGTTGAGGTTCCTCTTCCCAGAAGACTCTAGCTCACAAAAAGCTAATCAGGACACTTGAGTCTTTGTATTCATTTCTGCATTTTAGATTCATCTTGAAAATTTCCACCAAAATAAGAAAATGCATGGAGATTTGATTTAATTATATTACACATACAAATCAACTCGAATAGGACTGTGATCTTCACTTACAGTGTCCAGTCTTTATATCTTTGAACTTACTTTTTCTATTTGTTTCTACTTCTATTACTGATATTTTGTAGTTTCTTTTTAATCTTTTAACATTTAGCTATTTATGGTGTGTGTGTGTGTGTGCACCTGCGTGCATGCGCACATGCCACTGTACCTATATGGATGTCAAAGGACAAATTTCAGGAATGAGTTCTCTAATACTCTGTGGGCTCTGGGGATGAAACCCAAGTCACTGGGCTAATGGCAAGTATCTTCACCTACTGGGCCATCTTACCACCCTTCCCTCTTTTTTTTTTTTTTTTTTTTTTTGCTTTTGTTTTTAGAATCAGGGTTTCTCTGTGTAGCTTTGCACCTTTCCTGGAACTCGCTTTGGAGACCAGGCTGGCCTCGAACTCACAGAGATCTGCCTGGCTCTGCCTCCCAAGTGCTGGGATTAAAGGCATGCGCCACCTGGCAGCCCTCTTTTTATATATAGTTTCTTATGTAGAGGTGTTTTTAATTATTCCTGGATATTATATGTTATTTTAAATGGTATCTTTAATTTTTCATTCATATATTTTTGTTAGTATATTAAAGTAAATTAATTTTTAATACTGACTTTTTATCCAGTGAAATTTTTATGTTCACTTCTCAATTCTAATATATAATTGTAGATTAATTTTGTTCATACATATTTATATAGTCAACATAATAATCCAGGTATGTTCCAAGACTCTACTAGATGTCTGAAACTATGAATGGAAGTAAATTCTGTATGTGTTATATTTGTCTCTACATACATTCATACCTGTAATAAAGTTTATTTGTAATTAGGTATATTAAGAGATTTGCAATAATACTAGTAAAATATAGTAAATCACAATAATATCTTTTTGTTGTTTTTTTCAAAAGGGTCTCATTATGTAGCTCTGGCTGTTCTGGAACTCACTATGTAGACCAGGCTGGCCTTGAACTCACAGAGATCTACCTGCCTCTGCCTCCCAAGTGCTGAGATTAAAGGTATGCACCACTATGCCAAGTTTATAATAATATAATGAAAGTTATATAAATATGGTTTTTCCTATTTCAGAATATCTTGTAGTATAGATTAAGCATGTGATTTTTTTCTTCCTAAAGCTAAAAGCTTTTTACCATTGCTTGTATTTGTATGTGTGAGTATATATATGCACTCTCCACTTCATTGCTTTAAGACAAGGTAACTCAATGAACCTGGGTTGAGGCTAGTAGTCTGAAATCCTTAGCAATTTTCTTGACTCTACTTAATATCCCCAGAACTGACTTTTTACCAGGATGCTGGAATCTCAACTTAAGTCCTCTTTGTTCTTACACAGCTCTGTTACCTGCTGAAGCTATCTATTCAGTACTGGGGATGTCTTTCTGTATGCTGTGAATGTGTTGCTCTGATTTATTGATAAATAAAATGCTGATTGGCCAGTAGCCAGGCAGGAAGTATACTATAGGTGGGCTAAGCAGAGAGGAGAATGCTGGGAGTGGAAGGCTGAGGAGGAAACGCTGCCAGCCCCTGACACCATGAGAAGTAAGATGTAAAGTACCAATAAGCCACAAGCCATGTGGCAACTTATAGATTAATAGAAATAGGTTAATTTAAGATATAAGAACTAGATAGCAAGAAGCCTGCCACGGCCATACAGTTTATAAGTAACATAAACTCATAAGTGTGTTTATTTAGGTTTGAGTGGCTGTGGGCCCAGGCAGGACTGGAGATTACTCTAGCTACAATTCAGCCACCATTTTTGCCTTTTAATTTAAAGGAAGCATTTTGTAGCTCATTTTGGTACATTTGAATTGGCAATATCACTGCTCTTGTGCTTGGGGACACTTAATTAAAATAATGGTTAATTGAATTTATGCTATGACTATGACAGTCCATCTGGTAACTAGGATGGCTACTCATTGACTAAGGGTGGATGACAGATACCCTGTGGACACACTGGACAAAGGTCTGATCTAAATCACAGGCAATGTGGAACAGGACTATACAGTATTTTATTGTGCTACCCAAAATGGTATGCAGTTTATAACTCATGAATTGTTTATTTCTGGAATTTTCCATGTAATACTTTCAGAACACAGTTGGCCTGAGATCAAAGCAGATAACTGTTCATTTTTTCTGTGCCATTGTGTATATGTGTATATGTATGTGTTTTCTTAAATGTCTGTAGGGAAAATATTGCAAAATGATATTTCATGCATGACTACCATTTAATTAATTAGTTTCAGTTATTACACAGCACTCACTCTCACCTTTCTTTCTTTCCTGGTTCCCATTTGTACACTTCTGCTGCCTGCCAAACTGCTCACAAAAGAATGAGCATTGACATCACCTACTATACCAAACAGACAATTTCTGCATGCTTTGAGATGCCCAATATTTGGGGTATCAGACCTATTTGGGGTGGCATGAAAAGAAAAAAGGAAGGGCTTCTGTACTCTGTGCTCAACTATGCTTCCTGGACTCTAAGTCTAACTGCTTGTGCTCAGCTTTTCAGAAATGCACTTTGCAACTTCTGGCTCTCTTGCCATTCATTGACCACAAGAGGTCACTCAGTCCACAGTGCTAAGGACACATCATCATTACTTCTGTCTTCTTGCTTCATCTCTTTTGTTTCCTCCTCCAGGTAAAACAAACCTGAAAAAGAATCTCATTGTTTGATGGATGGAAGCAAATGGACAATAACATATGGAATGTGTATATAAAAAAATGGCAAAAGATCACATAAGATTCACAAAAGATTCTAGTCAGATTTGTCCATCCATCCAAAACAACCATAAATAAGACAGAATATACAAACATTGGTTTTTCTATATTGAACAGGCAGTCTAGGGATATTATCTCCACTAGAAAGAAAATAACAGATCAGCAAGCTCTTTATTTTCTTCCTGATGCCTGCCTGCTAATATCTCTGAATTGAAGATATATAAGATTAAAGGCTATCAAGACACCTAGAATTTGAAAGACATAGTACTGGAAATGAGAGAACAAAAAAGGTGATGAGATGAGAAGGAGGTAGTAAGTAGAAAGGAAATAATGAGAAGGAAGCAGGGTAAGTGGAGAGGAAGAAGGATAAGAGAAGGAAAACAAAAGGCTAGAGGAACAGAGGGAGATGAGGAGGGAAGAGGAAGAAGAAGGAGGAGGCGGAAGAGAAGAAGAAGAAGAAGAAGAAGAAGAAGAAGAAGAAGAAGAAGAAGAAGAAGAAGAAGAAGAAGAAGAAGAAGAAAGAGAGAGAGAGAGAGAGAGAGAGAGAGAGAGAGCCCAAATCATCTGGAGGTATACAGATTTCCTTAATTTTTGTTGAATACTGATTATTTTGTTATTTACTTTTTATTAATTAAATTTGTTCTTTGACAATTTCATACACAGTACACAATTCATTCTGATTATTCTCACCTCCTCTCCCTTATCTTACTCCTACTACATGTTATGTGACACTATTCCTGGGGAGACATAACAAATATCTATAGACCAAAGTAAGGGTACCACTGAAGTCCAATTTGGTGGACAATGGGTTTTATTGTGGCTACTTGCAGGAATATAGGTGAGGGGTTACTTATAGGAGCAGAAATGACTCATAGTCAGCTGAATCACCAAAATCCCACCCCAGCATGGATTAGAGCTCTTAAAAGCTTGAACCTAGAGTGCATTGCACAACCTGCAGGTATCTCAACAGGTTGGTAAGTGTCCTTTCCAGATAACTCAGTTGGTTTGAGTTTTTTCTAGGCAGCTTGGCTGGCCTGAAACTCTTCCAGACATCCAAGCTTGTCTGGAAGTATCTCACAGCAGCAGTCCATGCAGCTTATATATGCGTGGATGGAGGTATCCACTGAATATAGTCAGTTTCAGAGACTTCCTGAAGCTATTGAGTTGTTCACTTCCAGAGCTTAATGAGCTTCCCTATGAGATGGAATGTTTCTTCTCCCAACAGAATATCCTGTTGTTTCACCTCCCCTTAGAACATTTGCTGTTTCATCTCCTCTTAGACCATCTTATTGTTTCACATTTCTTTTTAACTTTCTAAGTCTTAATGAGCTTCCCTTATCTCATAGGAAATTATTGCACAACACACAGACCCTCTTCAGGTCCCTTTCCTATGTTCATGTCTTTTTGGTTTTGTTTCATGACCCACTGAGTTTAACCAGGGCTGTCAATGTGACTAGGGGTTTGGAACTATCAAATGGAGCCTGGTGGGCCCACCAGTGGATACACAATTGAAGACAATGATTCCTCCTCCCCCAGAATAAGGAACCAATAGTTTATCAGGGAAGGGCAGAATCCTCTAAGTCCCTCCTTCATCCACAACTAACTGTTGACAGGCCCCCTCTTGTGCAAGCCCAGTGTAGGAAACAACAGCTTCTGTGAATTCATGATTGCAATACCTATTGGGACAGTATGTCAGAGCCCTTCTTCCTATCCTCCAGCTCTTACATCCTTTCCACCCCTTATTCCTCCATGTTTCCTGAGCATTTGCTTGGCAAAAAAGGTAAAACTATTCTGTTTAAGGCTGAGCACTTTTCCCTCCTTCTCAGCACCTTGAACAGCCAGACAAGAGTTTCTACATTGACCTCTGTTCAATGCAAAGAGAAGCTTCTCTAATTAAGGATGAAAGTAGTGTTTGTCTATGGGTACAGACATAGATATTCAGAGGGGAGTTTGGTGCCACACAAATTAAGTTAAACAATAGTAACAAGTTCGCTTCTAGGACCTAGGGCCTAGGGCCTCCCCATCCATGAGTCATTTTCTAAACAGGATTTAAAGTTCTGAACATGAATTTTTTTTCTGTGGAATTGGTCTCAAATCCAATCTAAGAGCTGTTGGTTACTGCTGTGGGATAGTGCACTTGTACACTGTAAAAATTTGTTACTTGAAGGGCGGTGGTGGCGCACGCTTTAATCCCAGCACTGGGAGGCAGAGGCAGTTGGATCTCTGTGAGTTCGAGGCCAGCCTGTTCTGCAGAGTGAGTTCTAGGACACAAAGCTACACAGAAAAACTCTGTCTAAAAAAAAGGGGTTGGGGATTTAGCTCAGTGGTAGAGCGCTTGCCTACTAAGCGAAAGGCCCTGGGTTTGATCCTCAGCTCCAAAAAAAAAAAAAAAAGTCACTTGAATTGTTTTAATAAAACACTGACTGGCCAGTAGCCAGGCAGGAAGTATAAGTGGGGCGACAAGACCAGGAGAATTCCAGGAGGGGTGGAGTGAGGAGTTGCCTGCCAGACACAGAGGAAGAAAGATGAGAATGTTGCACTGAGAAAAGGTACCAAGCCACATGGATAAACATAGATAAGAACTATGGGTTAATTGAAGTGTAAGAGCTAGTTAGTAATAAGCCTGAGCTACTGGCCAAGCATTTATACATAATGTTAAGCCTCCGAGGCAATTATTTGGGAAGTGGCTGGGAACAGGCAAGTGAGAGAGAAACTTCTGCCTACAGGTTACCTCCACAACAGTTGTGCCACTTTTGTACTAGTAGGTACCACTTGTCTGATAAGATGATTTTAGGTTCCTAAGGTTAACAGTGAAGACTATTTAAACCCCCACCCCCAACAGCCTGCATGACATCTCCTGACACTGTAAAAGTCAGAAGGATGTTTCTAGCTCAGTTCCAGCTTGATTTCTCTATACCTAGCAATCAAGGTATGCAGTGTCATCAGCAATAGGGGTCTATTAACTAGCTACATGGACAATCAAGAGAAATGGCAAGAGCTTGTATTATTTTCAGGGCCAACAACTCATGAGGAAGTATCCCACACCTGGCATTGAGAATTTTGTTTAACCACCCATGGAACTACCTAACCTGGGAGATGGAAAGGAAGAATAGAAAGAAATAGGAATAGCAACTTTTAGCTTGAGCTTTAGCTCGAGCTAAGGAGTACTTTGTACTTCTCCCAGGCACAGTGAAAAATTCCATAATTCCAAGTTATAAGGTCCAGTACCCACAAACATATTTACTCAGTAGTGGAGACAAAAAGCTCTAGACTAAAATCAAGCTTCCGAAGTATAACACAAAATCAAAGTGATGTAATAATAGCTTAGACAAAAACTCTCTCTCTCTCTCTTTTTTTTTTTTTTTTTTTGGTTTTTCAAGACAGGGTTTCTCTGTGTAGTTTTGGTGCCTATCCTGGATCTCTGTAGACCAGGCTGGCCTCGAACTCACAGAGATTCATCTGGCTCTGCCTCCCAAGTGCTGGAATTAAAGGCATATGCCACCACCTCCCAGCAAAAGAAAAAAGCTCTTAAAAATAAAATACATTTAAAAAATTCATCATTCAACAATGAAATGACATGATGGCTTATATCCAACAAAAATTATGGGACAGTAAAGAGCATAAAATACATCCCAAAATGAGGATAAAAGTGAATCAATTAATACATATGAGAGATACCAATGAGACAATTACTAGGTATAAACATTAAAACATATAACTATTCTGTGTTTTCCAAAAAGATAGAGAAACATTTGAACATGATATAATATTTAGAAGGCTCAATGTAAAACTTAAAAATTTGAGGTGAAAAATACTCCTAAATATGAATAACACTAGATTACATATTGTAGCAGAAAGATTAGCAAATTTGAAGACAGCAAAAGAAAAATCCTTACTGAAATAAGGGTGAAGAAGAAAAATGGGTGAAAAAAGTATTAAGTATTATTTAACTCTGTAAGACAACTTAAAGCAGCCTAATATAGAGTTCAATATGAGAACAGAAAAGCGTTGGAAGAAATAATCACAGAATCTATATGATGACAAATTTATAAATCTACAACTCTCAAAAGCTCAATGAATCTCAAGCACATGAAATATGAAGAGAAATACACCACAACATATCTTTAACTGCTTAAAACCAGTGATAAATGGAAAAACCTGAAAAGCAACCAGAGATCACATTACATAGAGAGAGGCACATTACTTAGAACGAAGCAAAGATAAGCATGACAGTGCATTTTTCATGGAAAACAATGCAAGCTACAAGAGTGAGGAACAACATATTTAAAGAACCAAGAGAAATAAAATTCAACCTATGCTTATGCAAATTATCTTTCAAAATGAGTGTGAAATAAAAATATTTGCAGACAAAAGGACCTCAAAAATACATCAGTCAGTCAAGAAATATCAAGGAGTACTCCTTCAGATAAGAGGGAAATGGCAGAAGAGATGGCTCTAAATAACCAATTCCATAAAAACATTAAAAGAAATAAATAACCCATCTAACACAGATATGTCAGAAATAACTGCATCAGAATCATGGAAATAAGTAAAAACTCTAGAGAAACTAAGTAAAGAGGGAATCAAGAAAAAGGTAACTTTTAAATACTTTTTAGTGTTTTTATTTCCCTTTGCCTCATTCCCCTTCCCTATTTAACACTAGTCTTGAAGACAAAAAGCCATGTTTTCAGTGTAGCAACCTGATCCCTAATTCCAAGGAGAGCAGAACAGAACAGACACTATTTACAAAGTATTGGGATATTTTACATCTATAGAGCCAATGTGTTAGAACCTGGAACCAGTCCATCACGGACAGGAAAGTATCAGTTGCATTTGTAAAAATTAATTTTGAAGGTTAGATTACAAAGTAATGAGTTTCATCATGGTATCTTTATACATATGTGTCATTATACCCTGTTCTAATCCATTCCCTTTCCAATTGACCTCTGCCACAGCCCTTGCCTGCCCTGATAGTTCACTTCATTCCTCACCGCAATTTGCCCTTACATTTTTATGTGAAATATATTAATTTCATTATCCTTTCTTCCTCCCTTTAAGATTTTTCACTCCCTTTCATGATGCAAAACCCTATGTTTGCATCACACAGACACAAAGACACAAAGACACAAAGACACAGACACACACACACACACACACAGACACACACACAGACACACACACACACACACACACACACACACACACACACACACACACTATAGTTGGAAATTTCTTTGGTTCACTAACCAGCTCACAAATAAAGACATGGAGACTTATTATTAATTATGAATGCTTGGCCTTAGCTTAGGCTTGTCTCACTAGCTCTTTTAACCTAATTTAACCTGTTTCTATTCATCTACATTTTTGCCTCGGGGCTTTTTACCTTTCTTTCATTCTGTATGTCCTACTTTCCTGCTTCCTCCATGTCTATCTGTCTGTCTGGCCCCTGGTGTCTCCCTGGCAACTCCTTTTCTGTTTACCCCAAAACTAAATTCTTCCTCCTAATTTTCTCTCCCTTTCTTGAAGTCCCACCTATACCGCCTCCCTTGCTATTTGGCATTTCAGCTTTTTATTAGACCAATCAGGTGCCTTAGGCAAGCAAAGAAAAACACCAACACATCTTTATATAATTAAAACAAGTGCAACATATCTTTACATAGTTAAACAAATATTCCACAAGATAAACAAATGCAACACATCTTTACATAGTTTGATAAATGCAACACATCTTTACATAGTTAACAAATAGTCTACAACACACACACACACACACACACACACACACACACACACTGTGTATACTCTACTACATTTTCTTTATGTATTCATCTTTGTATGAACATCTAAACTGGTTTCATTTTATATCTACTAGGAATAGAGCATTAATAAACATAGATATGCAGACATCTCTATTTTAAGCTGACTTAGAGTCCTTGGGTACATATCCAAGAATATAGCTGGGTCATATGGTAGTTCTATTTTTAATTTTAAAGAAATGTCCATACTTATTATTTACATAATGACTTTGTATCTTCATAAGCGGTGTCTAAGGACTCTTCTTCCCTCATATTCTCACCTTCATCTCCTACCTGATAATAACCATTCTGACTGGAATGAGATGGAATCTCAATGAAGTTTTTTGTTTTATTTTGTTTTTGACAGGTTTCTCTGTATAGCCCTGGCTGTCCTAGAACCCACTCTGTGAACCAGGCTGGCCCTGAACTCAAGAGATCCACCTGCCTCTGCCTCTCGAGGTTTAGGATTATAGTCATGTGTCACCACTGCCCAGCTCTTAATGAAGTTTTAAATTTCATTTCCTTGACAGTTAAAGATGTTGAATATTTCTTTAAACATGTATTGGCCATTGTGTGCTTCTTTAGAGAATTGTCCATTCAGTTAATTGGCCAATTTAATGATAAAATGATTTGCTTTCTTTGGTGTTTTATTTTCACAGTTCTTTACATATTCCTGACAATAATCCTACCTGATGGGTAGTTGGCAAAGATCCTTTCCCATTTTGTGAGCTGTCTCTTCACTTTGGGAATTATATTCTTGGCTGTGGAGACGTTTTTAATTTTGTGTAGTCCCATATGTCAATTCTTGGGTTTATTTCCCATGCTGTTGGCATTCTTTCCAGAAAAAACCTTGCCTATTTCTATATCTTCAAGTGTTTTTAACAATTTCCCCTAGCAATTTCAAGTTTCAGGTCTTACATTAGGATATTTTGTCCATTATTTCTTTGTTCTTCTTACTCCACCATCCCATTTTATTTGGGGTTAAGTTTTTCACTTGTACTACTTCAACTCTGAGTCATTTCATAACATTTTATACTGTGTTTAAACTATTTTAGTGGTTATTCTAAATCAGAGGTTCTCAACCTTCCTAATGTTGTGACCCATTAATACAGTGCCTCATGTTGAGATGACCCCAACCATAAACTTACTTCCATTGCTACTTTATAACTGTAATTTTATTACTGTTATGAATCATAATATAAACATCTAAGTTTTCTGAAGGTCTTGGCAACCCCCATGAAAGGATCATTCAACCCAAAAGGTTTCATGACCCTCAGGTTGAGAACCACTCTTCTAGATCAATGGTTCTCAGCCATGGATAATTTTGCTACCCCATAGGACATTTGGCAATGTCTGGAGGTACCTTTTGTACTCTTAAGAGGAGGTACTACTGGCATCTACCAGAAAGAGGTTAGGGATACTTTGAACTATACAGAGAAAAGACATCAAGGACAAAGAATTATCTTCTCCCACAATCAATCGTAATAATGTTGAGAGACCTTGCTTTAAAAATTCTGACTCTGTTCTATTCATCTTAAATTCATACCTCACCATTTTATAAATAAAAACCATAAAAAGTTCCACTATCTGTTCTTATCCAGTATCCTGTTCATTTCTATACATAACTCCAAAGTCATTGTTATAGTTACTTTAAATAATAGAATAAACATCTTTTATAGTTGCCAGAATATTTATCCTTTCTGGTTGCTCTTCAATTCTTCCTATAGTGTTATTCTTCAAACAGTATCATTTTCTTTCAGTCTAAAGAAATAGTATTTTTGTTGGCAATTCATTCTCCTGATGTTTTCATTTCCAAAGGATTTGGGTTCCCACAGCTCCAAGCAGAATGTCAGTTTCTTATAATGCACACCTACAACTGACCATTTTTGATGTTATTTCTACCTCACAGAGTTTCTAGTTAAAGAGGAAGATATGAAACTCCCAGTCTCAACATAACTAACTGCAATTAGCTGACTTTTCTTCCATTTGGAATTAATTCAGTCATGAAGGTTTTTTCCCCCGCATGGAGAACAGTAATAGCTGCTTACAAAATTTTACAAACTAAAAATAGGAGAGATGTTTCTTACTCTGATAAAGTTTATAAATGTACCATAAATATCACATTTAATGGTCAAGTGTTGCTCTCTCTCTGAGACTGGCAATGAGATAAAAAAAATACCCAATGCCACTTTTGTTCCATACTCACTAGAAAGAACAAAATAAAACAAGAAATCAATATGGAGTAGGAACGGTACAATACATAAGAAAAGTACAAATACTAAGTATATGTGTGGAAAGGAAGACAATTGCCATTATTTAGTTATTTTCCTTACAGATGGAACGGCCTAATAAATAAGGAAATTTCACTACAGAGTCTATGTCCTTGATTGGATATAAAATCATACTTCAAATATGTACCTAAAAGTCAAGCCCAGTCCTATATTTTGGGAGATTGCTCAGTGGGTAAAGAACTTGCCATGTTCTCCTAACAACCTGAGTTCAGATTCCCAAAATTCATGTGAGCTGGATGTGGTAGTGCATGTGTGCGAGACAAGAGGCAGGGACAGGAGAATCCCCTGAAGCTTGCAGACTGGGCTTAGGCAATAGTAAAGACCACCAGAGAACCTGTCTCAAATAAGGTAGACGGTACGGAATAATCCAAGGATGTTCTCTGACCTCCACACAGACACTATTGTTGTTTGAATCTTAGATGGTCTTTTAATAAAAAGCCAGAGCCAGATAATCAGGGTGAAAGTTGAAAGATCAGAGAAGCAGAACAGCCAGCCACTAGTTTTTACCTCTATGAAATCCTCAGTCTAAAGAGAGTGAGTTCCTGTTTCCTCACTCCTTATATACCTTTCTCTGCCCTGCCATATTACTTCCTGGGATTAAAGGCATGTGTGCTTCCCACACAAAGGCATGAGATCTCAAGGGCTGGAATTAAAGGTGTGTGCCACCACTGCCTGGCTCTATGTCTAACCTAGTGGCTGGATCTGTCCTCTGATGCTCAGGCAAGTTTATTAGGGTACACAATATATCACCACATGCCATGACTTGTGTTTACATGTACTCACACACGAACATGAACATTTATATTTAGAGACATATTAAACACATGCACATAAATATCAAAAGGATCCAAATACAATAGCATCAAAAACACAACGTATATGAAAAAAAATTTATAAAATGTACTGAAAATTATGTTTGTGAGAAGTGGTATTAGAGACTACTAAATCAGTAGAGACATACATTGCTCATGGGAAGACTTGATATTGTTACAAATCTCCAATATTACTAAATTAGAAGTATACATTGGATTCAACCCATTAAATCTAAAAAAATTTATTGACATACAATTATCCCTGTAAGAGACATAGTGTAACATGTATATAATATGTAATAACTATTATTAGGAACAGTAGCATTTCCATCTTTAAACATCCAGTGTCAATTCTTTTTGTTGTTTTGTACAAATTAGAATAGTTTGTAAACTATAGTCATGCTACTGAGCTATAAAATTGGGCTTTTTGTTTTTTCCACTCACAACCTTTACTCACCTGAGAGGACTTTATATGGCCCAAGTATGTAAATATATTAAATAGATATACAAATCAAACACTGACAATAATTCATAAATACATTTATTTTAAAACAATTCCTTGCTATACATATAGTTTTACAATTTTTACAGGTTAAAACAAATTTGCAGTTGATATGGTTGGACTTATTTTAACATGAAGAATTAAATATTGTCTATATATTTAATATTTAGGATTTACAGTTTTTGCATTCTATAACTAAGTATCTAATGACTGCTATTCTACTCTCCCTCTTCCACATATGAATGAAAAAAGTATTTTGTTTTTCTGTGAATGACTTAATATCTTCCATATATGTTGCCACAAATAACAGGAATTTATTATTTTCATGTGTGATTAATATTCCATTGCATATGTGGTAACTTGAATGGGAATGGTCCCCATGAGCTCATGCATTGCATTACTTTGTTCTCAGTTGGTGGAACTGTTTGGAAAGGAGTAGGAGGTGTGGCCTTGTTGGAGGAGGTGCATCACTTGGGGAGGGCTTTGAGGTTTCCAAAGTCTTGCATCATTCTCAGTGTGCCTTCTCTCTGCCTCTATTTGAGGATCAAGACGTGAGCTCTCAACTCTTCTTGCCTCCATGCCTTTGTTCTGTCATCATGGATGCTAACCCTCTGCAACTATAAGCCAAGTAAAATGCTTATTTAATTTTAAATAAATAAAAAATAATTTTATTATTTTGTGTGTACCAGTGTTTTACCTGCATGTATGTCTCTGCATCACATGTGTACCTGTTTCCCAAGGTGACCAGTAGGCATCAGATTTCCTGGAACTAGAGGTATAGATGGTTGTGAAACACCATGTGAGTGCTGGGAATTGAACCCAGGTCTTGAGGAAAAGCAGCCAGTACTTCTAACTGCTGAGCTACCTCTCCAGCCTAAATGCTTTCTTTTATAAGTTCCCTTGGTCACAGAGTTATGGTGTTTTGTCACAGCATTAAGAAAGAAACAAGACAGCATATTTTGGCATTTAAAACTTTTATTACATTCATTTATTTATTTATGAGGGGCACATGCATGCCATGGTTTGTTTATAGAGGTCAGAGACAACGTGTGGGAGTCAGTTCTCTACTTTTGTCATGGGTCCTAGGAACTGAAGTCTTTAGTAAGTGCCTTTATCCATTGAGCCATGTCACCAGCCTTTACCATATTTTCTTTATCTATACATCATTTGGCATATACCTCGCTTGATTTTATCTTTAGCTCCTGTGAATGCTGCTACAGTAAACACCAGTCTTTCCCACATATAAATTGATATCCCATTTTACATCTTTATGTTATCTGTTTTTAATAAAGCACCATAATTATTTTAATTCATTTGCTTTTTATTCATCATCCTAAAATATGATAACTCTATGCATCATGCTCATAATATTAGAGCATTCTGGATTTGGATATTCACTCCTATCAGTTTTTTAATACTTTCCCATGTTTTCTTCTTACCCATTAGTATCTTTCAGTTTGAAGCTTTTGTAGGACAGGTGTGGTGGTCATACATTACTTCAGGTTTCATTTGAGAATATCTTATCTCCCCCTCATTTCTAAAAGATAGCTTTGTTGAATATTCTTATTTGGAATTAGCATTGTGAAAACCTGACTTACCCCCAATTGCTTGTTTTCTGCCAGGATATCTTTCTGTATGCTGTGAATATGTGTTGCTCTGATTGGTTGACTAAGCTGCATTGGCCTAGGGCAAGGCAGGATAGAGCCAGGTGGGAAAATCCAAGAGATAGTGGGAGGAGAAAGGAGAGTCAGGAGCTGCCAGCCAGCCAGAGGAAGCAAGATGACAAGGCAGAACTGAGAAAAGGTACCATGCCATGTGACTAAACATAGGTAAGAATTATGGGTTAATTTAAGTGTAAGAGCTAGTCAGTAATAAGCCTGAGCTAATGGCCAAGCAGTTATAATTAATATAAGCTTCTGAGTGATTATTTTATATGCAGGCCATGGGACTGTGGGGGCCTAGAGAAACCTTCCAACTGCAATCTCTCAGTTTGAAGCTTTTGTAGGACAGGTGTGGTGGGCATACATTACTTCAGCTTTCATTTGAGACTGTCTTATCTCCCTTTCATTTATAAAAGATAGCTTTGTTGACTATTCATATTGTGAAAACCTGACTTACCCCCAATTGCTTGTTTTCTGCCAAGAATTCTGTTGTCAGGTGAGTGAAGACACCTTTATAGGAACTGGGAAAATAAAAAATGCTTGCCCTGCCAGCCTGATAACCTGTACCAGGACCCCCAGAACCTATGGATGCAGTAGCTCAGCTGTCTCCCTAAAACAACATGGGAAACAGAGTCAGGAAGAGCACAGGCCACCTAACCTGACTAATGCAGTGGCAAAGAGACCCTGCCTGAAACAAGAGGGAAAGATAAGGACCAATACTGCAAGGTTGTCCTTTGACCTCTCCATGAGTGCCATGAGACATAGGTTCACACATTCAAAAACATGCCTGTAGCATGAATTTGAAAGGGTCTTATTAATAAAAACAAACCTGAAGCCAGGTATTGGGGTGAATGCTGGAAGACAAGCCACAGCCAGCTCATCTTGCCAATTCCTCAGCTGATCCTGTTTCCTCAAACTGGAAGTCTCTGAATCCTCATCCAGAATGAATCTCAGCTAAACTGCTGCTAAAAGCCTAAATGCTTACCCAACCAAAAGCTTAACCAGGCTCTAGTTCCTGGTTTTCATGCCTTATATACCTTTCTGCTTCTTGCCATCACTTCCTGGGATTAAAGGCACAAGTCACCATGTCTGGCTGTTTTCAATGTGGCTTTGAACTAACAGAGATCCAGATGGATGTCTGCCTTCAGAATGCTAGGATTAAAGGTGTGAGTGCCACCATTTTCTGGCCTCTATGTCTGTCTAGTGGCTGTTCTGTTCTCTGACCCCAGATAAAAAAATTTTTTTTGAGCTGAGGATTGAACCCAGGGCCCTGCACTTGCTAGGCAAGTGCTTTACCACTGAGCTAAATCCCCAACCCCGACCCCAGATAAATTTATTAGGGTGCACACAATATCACCACACATGCCTCAGTGTAGACTTTAGAAATCTGTATGTACTGTACACTCAAATAGGCATACTTATTATATAGCCGTCTTTCTTCCTTTAAATGGTTTCTATCAGGTATTTGTTACTGTCTTAATATAGTAGCTCTCCCTTCTCACTAGCTTCAGTTCTCATGGTTAGTTATCAGCAGTCAGCAAGGCCCAAAATATTAGATAGAAAATCCTCAACCTGTGGGTCATGACATCATTGGGGGTACCAGATCAGATATCCTGCATATGAGACATTTAGATTATGATTCATGAGAGTAGCAAAATTAGTTATAAAGTAGCAACAAAATAATTTCATGGTTGGGGGTCACCACAACACAAGGAACAGTATTAAAGTGTCTGAGCACTAGGAAGGCTGAGAACCACTGCTATTCTGCCCATATCACACAAGGGATGTGATTTCATCCTTTGTTCAGGGTATCTGCCCTACAAATGCTACCCACCAGCTACTCATTTAGTACTCAGCTATTAGCTCATCACAGTACTCATGTTTATCTTCCTTAATGGCTCCAAAGTGTACAGAATGGTGCAAAAGAGGCACTAGTCCACAAAGTATAGAGGTTTACATTAACTCTGGTAGTATGTGGCAATGGTGCAGGGCATATTGGAGGAAAAAAAAATCAAAATCTAGTAGATAAAAGTTTGGTACTATTCAGTGACTCTTTTACTAAAACAAATATTGTATGTGAACAAATATTAGCTCTTGGGGCAACAAATACATTTCCTAGTTTTTTAAATGACAAAATTGTGTATGTTGTTATTTGTAGCACAGGC
Organism: Onychomys torridus; assembly: GCF_903995425.1. Lineage (NCBI taxonomy): Eukaryota > Metazoa > Chordata > Mammalia > Rodentia > Cricetidae > Onychomys > Onychomys torridus. The sequence continues at coordinate 122,282,270 of NC_050466.1, forward strand.
TGGCTTGTAACTCACCTTACAGCTCAGGTTAGCCTTTGTCAGCAATCTTCCTGCTGTCTGGTCTTGAGTGCATGCACCACTCCATCTGGGTCAGATTTAAAAATGTTTAATTTTAGGTGGTACTGAGGATTGAACCTAGGGCTTCATTCATGCTAAACAAGTATAATTCTAGTGGGTTATATCTCCAGCTCTAGAGATTGTGGTGGTTTGAATGAGATTGGCCCCATTGGCCCATATGTTTGAATACTTGATCCCTGGTTGGGGACCTATTTGGGAAGGATTATAAGGTGTGGCCTTATTGGTAGATGTACTTCACTAGGGATAGGCTTTGAGGTTTCATGACTCATGTCATCCCCAGTGTGCCTCTTTGCTTCCTGTTTGTGAATCAGTATGTGAGCTCTCAGTTACTGCTTCAGTGTCATGCCTTCTGGCCTGCTCCCCAACTCTGTGCCATAATGGTGATGGACTCCTATCTCTCTGGAACTGTAAGCCCCAAATAGACCCTTCCTTCTGTAAGTTATGGTGTTTATCACAGCAATAGAAAAGTAATAAAGAGATTTTGATTTAATGGCTTGAGCTCACCTATGAGAAGCAATAGAGAAAGTGGCTTTGGGATTTTAGTAGTAATCAGAGACCACACAATACTAGTTAATGGAACTGATTCTTTCCAAATCTTTGTTTCAATAAATCACTTTTATTTTTTTTAAAAAAAATTCATACATTAAAATTCATTATTTTGGTGTATAATTCTCTGAGTTTAAACAAATACATACACACTGTAACTATAAACAACATAAAATTCCCATTATTAAAAAAAATCCCTTGTGCCAACACTTGGCATGTACTGGTTTTTCTGCCTTATTGCTTCACCCTTTCCAGGAAACACACACATGAAATATAACAGTAAGCAGCCATTTGAGTCTGGCTTCTTCTACTTAGCAAATTATATTTAAAATTTATCCAGGTTGTTGCATATATGGTTCCTTAGTTTTTATTGCTGAGTAGAATTTCGTCGTCTGGATACACAAGTTTCTGTATCTCTGCACCAGTTGAAAGGTATCCTCGATTTTATTTTTCTCCATTTTTAAGTGGTCCGTAGGTCTAGTAAGCAGGAGGTAAGGTTCTCCACCTAAGAGGAAGGAGTCCCTTCTGGGAAGCCTGGCTGAGAAGTACATCCCTGGGTAACATGTGCAAGAGGCTGTAACCAGGGTCCTTCACTTCTCATCCTCTAAATGCTATCAAAAATTGGAGCGTTAATCAGGTGAGCAATATAGCAAATGAATAGAAGTTTGTCCTGAGTAAAGTCAGAACTCCTCAGAGTGGGTCTGACAAATATTCTGGAAGCCAAGTGTTTGTAAGAATATTTAAAAATTATTTTAATTTAAAAAATATCAAAAAAGGTAAAAACCACTCCAAATGATACCACCTAAAAATGTTCACCAGGTGAAGGTGTCTTTTTAGCTTGTCCAGACCCACTTCCAGAAGGTTTACAGCTTGTTATATATACATTCTCTATTTCTTTCCTATATTCGTTTTGAAATTATCTCTACAAACTATGCACATGAACTATTTGCTTAAAAATGTATCCTTATTATACATACATCTTATGTAGACACACATCTTAGTTTATAACTTACTATAAAATCTTGGATATGAGTACAAGTCACAATATATTCACAGATCGAGTCTACTGCTTTAATGGCTTCATAGTATCCCACTAAATGGATATGCCATAAGTTACTCATGTTAACAGATGGACATCTGGATAATGTCCAAGTTCCTATTTTTGTGAGTTTCACTGAGATTTAATCCACATTCCACAAAATCCATCCACTTGGTATATTCATCATTATACAATCATTAATGTGATTTATGAACATTTTCATCTACTTGCAAAGCATTCCCATCCACTCTAGTTATCCCTATCTACCCTATATTGGGTATTACCAATTCTGGACATTTCATCTACATATACATGGAATCCTGCAATTTGCCATCAGCAGTGACTGGCTTCTTTCACTGAACATATTCTCAGGGTCCTTCCACGTTGTAGTAGTATATTTCAGAAGTGTTCCCTGTTTTGTTTTTTGTTTTTTTTTTAAACAGCTTGTGAAGAAATTGGACTACTGTTTCATTAAACATTTAGTAGAATTCAAATAAAAAGCAATTTAAGTCTGGGCTTTTCTTTATGGGTATCTATCTTGCTGCTTATTTAACCTATTAGTTATTATGTCTATTCTGACCTCCTATATTTTGTTGTTGGTACTTTATCTTTCTAGGAATTTGTTCATTTTGGGTAGGTTAATTTACTGACACACAAGTATAACAGTATTCCTTCATACACCTTCTATTTCCCAAAGGTCAGCAGCAATATCTCCTCCTTTATTTATTTCTCATTCTTATTTATTTCTCATTCTAATAATTAGTCTACTTTTTTCTGCTATGTCTAGCAAAAAGTTTGCCAGTTTCTTGCTTAGACTCATTGCTATTTTTCTATTGTGTTCTATTTTTATTTTGTTTGTTCTAGCTATAGTTTGCTCTTCTTTCCCTACAGCTTAGAATAGAAACTGAATTACTGCGGATCTTTCTTCTCATTAAAGAGGCTTATCTCTAAACACTTCCCACATAGATAAAATGTAGGTACTGAGAATCAAACTCAGGTCTTCTGCAGGAGCAGCAAGCACTCTTCCCCAGAGCCATTTCTCCAGCCTTTCTTTTGTGTTTCTTTATTGACCTACGTGCTATTTAAGTGTGACGGATTTCCACATATTTGTGAGTTTCCTAATTTATTGTTACTGATTTCTAACTTCCTTCCAGGTGGTCAGAGGGCATGTTTTACATTACTGCAGTCTATTTGTTTTGTGGTTTAGCTCATGATCTAGCCTAAAGATGTCTCACACACCTGGGATAAAATCTGTACTCTCGTGTTGTAGGTAGACTGTTCGATAGCTGTTTCAGATCTACTCAGCTCACCGTGTTGAAGTGTTCTACTTCCTTGTTTAGCATCTGTGCAGCACTCCTTTAGTAGAAACGAAACACTGAGCATTCCGCCTTTGCAGAGATGTGTCTGTTCTCCCTTCGTTCTTTACTTTGCTACCTTGCTTCAGGTTGTTTTGGGGCTCTGTGGTTATAAAAATATGATGAAAATTGTTACATCTTAAAAGATTGACCTTTTAACAATAAATATGGATCTTTATCTCTAGTGGTACTTTTGTTTCCTTTTCCTCAGAGTTTGGGACATGACAGCTATGCAGACTATTTCTACATGTTTCAGGGCTAACAATATATTACAATTATCACTTAATGCAATGTTGCTATTTGTAAGAAGCTGAATTGTTTACAGCTTTCTAAAATCTGCCATCTTATTTCTCCTTTGTTTTATCTGTTCCTATGAATTTATGCTATTTTTTAGTAAAATAAGCATTTTTCCCACTTTCTTTGTCTGTTATTGGCAAATACGTTGACTTTCATGTTACAGGAGATACAATGCAGCTATATACAACTTAATAGAACTTTTAAAAAATAGTTAACAGAACCCCAGCACTGGGGAGGCAGAGGAAGGTGGATCTCTGAGTTTGAGGCCAGCCTGGGCTATAGAGTGAGTTCCAGGACAGCCAGGGCTGTTACACAGAGAAACCCTGCCTCTAGAAACCATAAATAAATAAATAAATAAATAGTTAATGGAATAAAGGAAAGAGTATTCAAAATTATTTTTTTATAGTCACACAATCCCTTTTGTCTATTCTAAGTACAGATTCAAATTATTCTTGAAGGTCACTTGCTTCCAGCTTGACAAAGATCATTTTGCATGTCTTGTCTGCTGGCAACACAGTCACCAGCTTTTAAAATTTATGCAGGGATATTTTACCTTTCACTGTGACCGCCACTGTTTCTGTGATCTTAATTATGTCACTTTTTCTTGGTTTTAGTTTTTGAGACAGGGTCCCACTGCTTTACACAGGCTGGTTTTGAATCAGGGCTCAATGGCTACCATCCCTATTTCTGATGAGAAGCTAATTGTTAATCTACTTAGAGTTTCATGATAAATACGATTTCAGTTTTCTTTGGTTATTGTCATGATTTTCTGTCTCTTGAGTTTTCAGTATTTTATTATAATGTAGCTGGGGTTTGCATGGCTTTGGTTAAATCTTTCTCGCTCAATTTGAAATATTTATTTACGTGTATTTTTATACATACATATGTGGGAGTACACATGCCACACATATTTCTGGAGGTCAGAGATAACTTACTGGAATTGGTTTTCTCCTTCTATCATGTAGGTCTTAGGGTTTGAACTCAGGTCTTCATGATTGGTGGCATGTGTCTTTACCCACTAAGCCATTTTGCTGGTCCTTTTGCAGTATTTTTATACACCTTTCTTTCTCTTTTTTAAATGGAATTCTTATTATATATTGTTTGATGTGCTTAGTGGAGTTTCCCATATGTCCTTCATTTTTTTCCCTTGGATAATAGAATCTCATTTAACCCTTACTCAGTGAGGTAAGTCACACTATTACTCTACTTTATAGATGAGATAAATGAGGTTCAGGTGAAGTGACTTTTGAAGTTAAGGGTGGTAAAAGTGTGACTATGAGGATCATAGGTCTGGCTCCAAAGCTGGTACTTTCTCGTCTATACTATATTGTGTTTCTATTCTTCAATAACTATAAACAAATCACTAGGGGATTTGAGGCAGGATGCCTATCTTCTAAAGTATAGAACTTTCTTTCTTTGTCCTTTTAGTATTCTTTGCTAATTTGTCCCCTCTCGAAAGCTCATATACCTAATGTTTAATATATATTAGGCAGTTACTCTATGTTTAATGTCTATTGTTTTGAATTCAATAGTATCATGAGATTACCAATATGTTGGTTTAAAAGATGCCAATATCTTTTTGAGGACTCTGAAAACTTAATGTGGAAGCAATCATTAAATATGTGAATAAAGCTGGGTGGTAGTGGCGCACTCCTTTAATCCCAGCACTTGGGAGGCAGAGCCAGGCGGATCTCTGTGAGTTCAAGGCCAGCCTGGGCTACAGAGCTAGATCCAGGAAAGGTGCAAAGCTACACAGAGAAACCCTGTCTCAAAAAACCAAAAAAAATGTGGATAAACTCATAAATCTACCTTCTGTAACTGTTCAAAGTTCAGACTAAATACAGCGAGTTTCAGTAAATAAATATTTTAGCACTGAACTAGTTTTAAATCTTTGTATATAGGAAACAGTCCTAGAAAAAGTGTTATCTCTAGGACTAAACATTAAATTAAAGAACTTTCAGAATCTCCAGAACAATCCTGTGTAACATATCCTGAGAATTAAAGGTTTTCATATAATCTTAATGCTCAGGGTATTATCTGCCCTCTAAAGTGCTTGATTATTCTTTTAACACTCAGGATAGTGTCAATTTTATATAGTCTTTTTCTAGACTATACAGTATTTAATTATGGAAACTATTTCTACCAGTTCTCTCTAAATGCTGAGAGCCACTGTCATAATTACTGTCTAATAGTTCCTCTTAATTTTTAAACAAATTTCTATGTCTATACATATCCTAGATCTCAGATTATGATGAAAGAAAGATCAGTGTTGATATGGGCTCTAGCAACCACTGATTTCTGCACTCCTATTTGTAGCAGATGTTATAAGGGAAGCACCCTGGACAACTGACTGTTGCTTTTTGTTCTTTCCAAACTCTATCACCAATATTTTTCCATGGAGTTTATATCCATTTATTTGATGCAATGCTTGCCATGCTATGTCTTTATCTGGAAAAAATAAGAAAAATGCATCAAATTACATAGCACTTAATCACTCAATTATTATTACAAGGTTAATTTGGATTGGTTTGCTATAAAATCATACTAATGTTAGATGTTTTTGTCATGCTTATAACCCCCAATTTGTATGCTAGCAAGATTAAATTAATGGGTAATAATAATATTAATGACAAAAGACTCTCAAAATGTGTATTTGATTCAAAGATATAGAAGAAATAAGAATACATAGGGAGTGAACTGAAGAAATATAAAGTAAACATAATTATAAACATGCCCGTGGGGGTTGGGGATTTAGCTCAGAGGTAGAGCGTTTGCCTAGCAAGCGCAAGGCCCTGGGTTCAGTCCTCAGCTCTGGAAAAAAAAAATCAAACCAAACATGTCAGGGTTGGGGACTTAGCTCAGTGGTAGAGCATGCGCAAGGCCCGGGGTTCGATCCTCAGCTCAAAAACAAAAACAAAAAACATGCCCGTGTCTTAGATATAGAAATGAAAAACAAATTTTTCAAAATTGTTACAAAAATAACTGAAGTTATTACATTATTGAGCATACTTAGCTACTTCTTTTCTTTTAGAGGGAAAGTGCTCATGGGGCTCCTAATTGGGATAATGAACTTCTTTTGCTGGTATACAGAAAATTTGTGTGTGAGAATATAGAGTGCATAGCAGGAATATTCAAAATTCGGGCCTCAGAGACTATATGTGAGAAATAAGGAGGAGGTAGACTTTGGACAAGAGTCTGTGGAATTGTAAGTAGACAATACTGAGATCACTTTGTCTCAGATATACCACAGATTTCCAAGTGTGTACTATAGCTGCTAGGATTAGTAAAATAGCCACAAATTAAGAAGCGTAAAGCTGGGACTGGGAAGATGGCTCTGGAGCAAGATGCTTGCCATGAAAGCCTGAAGACTTGAGTTTGGATCCCTGGTGCCAGAAGCATGTACCAGTAATGCTAGAGCTGGGGAGGTAATTCCTTGTAGCACACTGAAAAGCCAGCCTAGCCACATCAATGAGCTCTTAAACTTAAGGAGGAAGAGCAACTGAGGAAGACAGACACTACAGGTTAGCTTCTGGCCTCCGCATGCATGCCCATACAAGTGTACACATGCATATGTACACACATAAACATATGTATAACTATACACTATACAAACATGTACACATACTAATATAAAGCCTTTGTATTATGCATCTTTCAATTAGTAGGTTATATAACTTAATAGGAATTCTCACTTGTAAAGACTGAAAATCAATGGTACAAGGGATCTACAAATCTTCAATGAGAGAAAAGACAGCATAAGGTTATATGAGAGCAAGGAAAAGGGGATCAGCAGTTTTCATGTGTAAAATCACTTGCCCACATAAAAATTAGCAGAGTATTAAAATTTAGAGGCAATGAAAGATATAGGTCGTATCTAGCTTCTTTCCACAAAAGACATATTGGTTAACTTATTATTGAAATCAGAATTACTGTATTATTCTTGCATATGGATTAGAACACAAGCCATGCACTGACATGCAAGTGATATTGGAAGAATGTATCATCTTCCAATAATTATGAATTGGTAATGATTAATCAATTAATTAGCTTAAAATCACTCAGTCCTAAAGGAATAGGGCATAACTATATGTGTTCTGATAACAATACCAATATATTAATTATGAATAATTCTAGTATAGAGTAGAAATAGTACTTTCAATAAAAAGAAAATAAATAAATATTGGTAGGGTAGAAAGGAAATGTCAAAAATTGGGAAATTGAGGACACTGGGGTAAGGCGGTAATACAGTATCCATAGAGATGAGGAAGTAAGTATAGGAAGTAGGATCTAGGAATACTGGAAGTGTGTTTTCCTTACTGGCCCCCTTCCATGAGCTAAGGCTGTATCTAATTCAGCAGGGTAATAGGTAGCTCACATGAACTGATGCTACAATGGAGAGATTATCTAGGTGAAGTTACTTACTGGGAAAGGTGATGAAAGCCTGTCCCCTCATGCGTCCAGTCATTATTTGGAACTGAATGGGTGGTCCTGTTTTCTCCTGGAACCGAGCGAATAATGAGACAAGGTCTCTTTCTTTCACCTGAGGACTAAGGTTCTTCAGGTATAGCACCTAATACAAATTGAAAAGTGACAAAAAATATCACAGAAAGAAAGCAACTCTTTCATTATGGCCTGAATTACTTTCAGATGGGAGACTGAACAGTCATCTAATGTTATTCTCTCCAGAAAACTCTAAAACTACAAGGCCTGAAACCAACCAAGTCAGAAAGGACTCAGAAAGAAGGCAACAGCAACAATGTTCTGAAAGATATAAAATAAATGATTGAGTAGGAACTGAGCACACCAAACAACGCGCACTAGCAAACCCTTGGGGCAGACAATCCAAGAACACATTCAGTCTCCTCTAAAAGTCTTCAGAAGTCAGCTGTGGGCCAGGGAGGTGGTTCAGTGGCTACAAGTGCTTGTTGTACAAACATGAGGGCCTGATTGTCAATCCCTGGTACTTCATGTCTCATGTATAAATCTAGGTGGATCCCCAGCACTTGCTGGCCAGCCAGTCTAGCTAGTTGATGATTTCAAAATGTAAGGTGGAGAGCAATGTGACACACAGGAAGACATGTAACATTGACCTCTGGCCTCTATGTATGTGCATGTACACACACACACACACACACACACACACACACACACACACACACCCTCACAAATATGACACACATACATAAAAAAAAGTTTTAAAAGTTGGCACAGTGATGAAAATCTATAGTTCTAACAACTAGGAAGGTTGAGTTGAGACAAGAGTCCAGTCTGGGCAACATAGTGACATCTTGTCTAAAAATTCAATAAATATACAAATGAGGAAAAAAATGAATGCATGTACAAACAGTTCAAGAACTGATAGCTTTGGGTGGCTCTGAAATAGATGTGATTAGATAGGGTTAAAATGAGGATGGTAAGTTGAAAGCTGCTGCAAAATGAATTAGATCTTTATCCCTCTGCAATGATAGTACTGGGTGAGGGCAACTCACCAACCCTGGTAGAATATTGAAGGGTAATTGTCAGAAGATGTGGAATGTCTCATATAGCTGAGGTCAAGAGTAGTGTTTTTGGAAAGCAAGGAGACTGAAAGAATACATACCAAATACTGGGAACACCTATATCTGACCACCATTCCTCTACTACAACACTGGTAGCTCCTTTGCAAGAAAGCACAGGGGACAGTCTCCTCTAGGGAAACCAATTCCCAAGAAAGACAAAAACACTGACTTGGAATAGGGGATTTCTCCAACAAATGATCCAGCCAGATCATCTGGTTCAATGTTACTACTATTTTGTTATTTTCATTTGGAGACAGAGTTATAGTCTCACTATACACCCCAGGCTGGCCTAGAACTCACAATCCTCCTAAGTGCTGGGATTATAAAACATCACCTTGAATTCAAAGTACACAAAGGCCATGATCTCAGAGCTTCTAAACAACTTCACACTCAGAAATAAGGACAGGGATTATCAGGCATATGAGAAAGGCTTCTAATGTAAAGGATAGAAAACGGAGGCAAAAAAGCAAATGAGAGAAAAGAGAGACCGTGAAGAAAACAGAAGTAAAAAACAACAATCTGTGACTAACACCCTTAGGAAAATAGTCTATCAATTAGTAATAGGATGATATTGAAGTTTTAATAGAACAAAATATCTTATGTTATTTTAATTTATATATTATCAGCTTAAAACATGGTTTTATTTACAGTAATCACAAAGAAACTACATGGAGGAAAATGAGAAAAGAATGAAATGTCTACTGACAAATGGATAAAGAGAGGGCAGCATATACACAGACTGGAATATTATTTAATCTTTAAAATTGGAAAATCCTATTGTGAATGAGATTTTTCTGGAAAGAAACCATACCGTATGCTGAACCCTGTAAGAGGCTGAAAACTAATTAGAACTTCAATGACTGTGGAGAGGTTGGGATGATGCAGGCCCAGAACCTAATTAACGTTTATTACCTTGAGCTATCTTAGGCCACCCTTACTATCCATTCCTTGCCCATCTCTGTGTCTGACCCACCATGCTTGTGATTAACAAGTGAAATCTTCTGAAATGTATTCACAGATCACTAGCTGCCTTTCACTCACCAAAACGCTGAGAATGTCATCAGAAAGCATGAGGTCCATAGCAGAGATTTCTCCAATTTGCTGTAACCCACCTACCTGATGTTTCAACCAATGTACGTGAAAATACCTTGATTTATGATTCTCTTTGTTCTTTTGTTACTATAAAAAGTCACAAAACTGTTACCATCTTGCAGCATGGATTGTGGGGCAACCTGAATTTGTATTACCAGGTCATAGTCACTGAGGAAAAACTTGTGTTTTTTTTTTTTCCATTAACACTATCATATGCTATGACACAGATAAACTTTAGGAGTATATGCTAAGTGACAGGAGGACAAATATATTATTTTACTAGGACAAAGCATTTAAAGTTGTCCAACTCATTGAAGCTAAGAGTTAACAGTAGTAAGTTACTGACGGGGAAAATGGGCGAGTTGCTTCAGTCACTTGCTATACAACACCATGCTGAAGCCAATGATACTGCTTTGGATCCTTACATTTTTCCTAGGAAGGTAGATCCAATGTATTCTTTAAACATAATACAAAAAGGAAGGAAGAGGGAAAAGTTATTTCACATAGTTTTCACTTTAAAAATTAGGAAGGAATTCACATTAGAACAGAAAATACGACAGCCAGGAAATGAATGATCTAGTCACTGAAATATGTGAAGAAATACATTAAACATTATTAAAGTTACTAAGCAGTAGAATCTTTAGCTCTAACACTTAACCTTAGAAAGCAGCATGAGACTTAAGATTAGCCCAATAAACAGCAGGAAATGGCCAACACAAAACAAACACAATGGTACTTTTGTAAACTTTTTGCTCCATATTGCTTTGTTTGGGCATTTTTAAACATGCTTGCTGGTCTTTTGCTTACATATTAGGGTTTCTGATTTTGTGTTTTTATGGGTTTTGTTTTTGTGTGTGTATGTTTCTTGTGCCTTTCTTTTCTTCTGGTTTCTTTATTTGCCTCTTTGTTTCCTAGAGAGAGAAAGAAGCGTGGAGTTGGATAGGTGGGGAGGATCTGAGAGATGAAAGAGGGGAAACTGTGATCAAAATATATTAATATGAAAAAGATTATTTTCAATAAAAATAAATTTAACAGGTTTTTAAAAGGGGGAAGGGAATGTGTGAGAACAGGTCCCAGGTTTTTCAGCAATTAGGAAAGAGCCATACTGACTGTTCCTTCTGATAAACATATTTTTATTTTTCAGTATTTAAAAAATATTTTTGTGTAAATATTATTATTTTATGGGAATCAAATCTGGGTCCTCTAAAAGAATAACCAGCATTCTAAACTGCTGAGCCATCTTCCCAGCTCCATGCTAAAAATAGTTTTTAAAAATAAAAAGGACTTCTGGTCAAGAAGATGACTTAGTTCTTTCTTGGTTCTATGTTCTCTGCTGCAAAAATATACACATACCTATATGTAGAGATATATGTATATACATATATGCATATATATGTGTATCTACAACATACACATGTATTTATACCACATACATAGAGAGACATATAAATATTGGGAGCCTCTAAAATAAGATAAGCATGCTTATGAAACAGAAAAACAAAATCTCCTGCTATCACTGTGTAATATGAAGTTTTGATTGTACATTTTGAACCTTCTATATTTTATACTCTCTGCATTCATTTGTAACTTGTAAAAAGCCTTGTAAATTTGACTTTATTTTTCAGAAAATCTTAGATTTACAGAAAAATGGAGATTAAGTAGAATGTCCTTATACTCCATATCCAGTTTCTGACTTAATATCTTACATTAGTATGTTACATTCATTATAATTAATAAACTAGTGTTGTTACATTATTTTTAATAAGCCCATTCTTTATTTACATTTCCTTAGTTTCTACCTAATGTTATTTTTCTGTTTAAGACTTCATCTAGGTTACTGTATTTCTTTTAGTTGTCACATATCTTTAAGCTCCTCTTGGCAATTTTTCAGATTTTCCTCATTTTTCATGATCATGGAAATTGTAGGAATACTGGTCAGATTTGTTTTTTATAGGATAGCCCATTACTAGATTTTTTTCTGTTGTTTCTCTTAATGCTAGACTGGAGTGATGAGTTATTGGGAAGAAAACTATACTGGAAGAGGTCAGTATTTCAGAATAAAATAATAAAATGCTTTATTTTCATAGTAGCATCTTTTGTTTATTAATATGCATCTCGTTTGTCTTTATATATCTTTTACGGTTTGATAGCTCAGTTCTTTTTGTTGATAAATTATATTTCATTGCATCCATCTGCCAAATGCATCTATTTGGAGGACATTTTGATTGGTTTGAATTTTTGGCAATTATGAATAAAGCCATTACAAACATTCACACATCCATTTATATATATATACATGTAGGTTTTTCAAATAGTTGAACAAATAGCAGAGTGAAACTTCTGGATCACAGGGCAAAACAATGTTTTGCTTTGTTTAAGAGACTTTTAAACTGACTTCCAAAGGGGTTATAGCATTTTATACTCCCACCTGCAATGATTAAGTGGTCCTGTTGCTCTGCATTCTTAACAGTATCTGATATTGTCTGTTTATTGTGGATTTTAGTCATTTTAGTGGGTGTCTAATGGTATCTCATTATTTCATTTTGCAATTCCTTGATGTCAAATAGTAAGATTTAATTCATAGCCTTATTTGTCACATTATAATCTTTGATGAATCATCTTTTTTTATCCTTTGACCACTTTTTAAATTGAGCTGTTCATTTTATTCAAGTTTTAGGAATTCTTTGTATATTCTAGATATAAGTCCTTTGTTAGATATGCATATGCTGTGAAATATTTTTACAATGTCTTCTGTGTATTTCAAACATGTCTTTCACAGAAAAGTTTGTAATTTGAACAAAGTATAATTTATCAACTTTTGGTGAAAAATGTATCAGAGACAAGGCCACTTAGATTTTACCCCCGTTTTCTTCTGAATGTTTGAGTACTGTTTTCTACATGGGTCTATGACACATTTTCAATTAATTTGTGTCTAGTTTTAAATTTAGATATCCAGTTGTTCTAGTACCATTTATAGAAAAGATTATTACTTATTATTATTATCCTTGTCAAACTTCAATTCAGTATATTTGTGTGGACCTAATTTTGAGGTTTCAATTCTGCTCCATGGACCCATTTGTCTTTTTCTCCACAATGCCACATTACATTAGATTATAGTTAAGTCTGTATCAGTTGCAATGTTGCTCTTCAATACTGTGTTGGACATTCTAGACCTTTTCTCTTTCCATATAAACTTAGAATCAGTTTGTTAACCTCCACAAATAGCTTGCCAGAATTTTGTTGGTATTGTGTGGACCAATTTGGAAAAAAAAATGACACTGTAACAATATTAGATTTTCAATCTATAAATGCAAACTATCTCTGCATTTACATACCTTTTTTTAGAGACTTTCAAATTTCTAGCACACAGATACCATGTCTTGTTAAATTTATATCTAAATATTTTATCTTTCTTTTGTGATACTAAACATTTTTAAACTAAAATTTTGAACTCCTTACTTCCTGTATACAGATAGAAAACTGACTTTTTTCTTTAATTAATTAATTTATTTCATAGCACAGCTGCAGCTTCCCCACCCACCTCTCTTCCCAGTCCTTTCTCCTCCCACTTCCCAATCCACTCCTCCTCTGTTTCTGTTCAGGAGAGAGCAGGTCTCCCATGGATAGCAACACAACATGACATGGCAAGGTGCACTAAGACTACCCAAATCCCCATTTATTAAGGCTGGGCACAGTGACTTAGTATGAGGAGTGGGACAAAACAGCAGCCTACAGAATGGGAAAAGCTCTTCACCAACCTCACATCTGACAGAGGGCTGATCTCAAAAATATATAAAGAACTCAAGAAACTAGACATAAAAAACCCCAAATAATCCAATTAAAAATGGAGTAGAGAGCTAAACAGAGAATTCTCAACAAAGGAATCTCAAATGGCCAAGAAACACTTAAAGAAATGTTCAACATCCTTAGCCATCAGGGAAATGCAAATCAAAACGACTCTGAGATTCCATCTTACACCAGTCAGAATGCCTAAGATTAAAAACACAAGTGACAGCTCATGCTGGTGAGAATGTGGAGCAAGGGGAGCACTTCTCCAATGCTCGCTGGGAATGCAAACTTGTACAGCCACTTTGGATGTCAGTGTGGCGGTTTCTCAGAAAACTGGAAATCAATCTACCACAAGACCCAGCTATACCATTTTTGGGCATATACCCAAAGGATGCTCAATCATACTATAAGGACACTTGCTGAACTATATTCATAGCAGCATTACTTGTAATAATAGCCAGAACCTGGAAACAATCTAGATGTCCTTCAACCAAGGAAAGGATTAAGAAAATGTGGTACATTTACACAATGGACTATTACTCAGTTGCTGAAAACTGACTTTTTATGCATAAGGTTTCTATGATCCAAACTATACTTACTTAATAGTTGCAGTTTGCTTGATTTCTGGTTGATTATTTGGGATTTTTTTTTTTTTCGAGACAGGGTTTCTCTGTGTAGCTTTGGAGCCTGTCCTGGAACTCTCTCTGTAGCTCAGGCTGGCCTCGAACTCACAGAGATCTGCCTGCCTCTGCCTCCCAAGTGCTTGGATTAAAGGCATGCGCCACCACCGCCCAACATTATTTGGGATTTTTGACAAAATTATCTGTGCACAGTATTATTTTTTTTTCTCTTCCTAATCCATGAACTTCCAATTTCCTTCTCTTTTTTTATACACTTCTAGTATACTGTCAATAGAAATGGGTAAAGGAGATATTCTTATTCTTCACTAACTTGAGGATATTCTCCTTTTTTCCTGGTTCACTGAGTTTTAATTAGGGCATTTTTTTCAAATGCATTTTCTGCATCACATGAAATGAGCACATGATTTTTCTTATTTAGTTTACAGATATGGAATCAATGAAATCTCCACTGATTTTCAAATGTTGAACCAGCTTTGGATGTTTGTTGATAATTATTTGTAATTATTTTCACGCATTAATAAATTTCATTTTCTAATATTTTGAGTTATAAATAAAAATATTTAAAGAAAACATTAATTGTTTCATTATCATATATTATATGTAATAATATATTTCATTATGATACTCAAAATTATTGATTTAGGACTTTTGCTTCTATGCACAAGACAGGAGGTTGTAATTTTCTTTTACTGTAATATTTTTAACTGGTTTCTGTAATAAGCTAAGTCTCATTTCACAAAATGTATTCCCTCTGCTTGTTTTTTACAGAATGAGAAAAATCATTTTATTTTACCTTTGTGTTTTCTTTCCTCTATGTTCTTCCTTTACATAGATCTGAATTATTAAGCTATCTAATTTTCTTAGACTTGGAAGAATAATTTTATTGTGACAAATTCTCTACATCCTTGTTCATCTGAGAACTGTTATTCTGTTTCCTCTGTATTCAAAGGATGCTTTCTGGATAGACTTCTGGGTGGGTGGGATTTTTTCTCTTTAAACATAAATATTTCTTTTTTTTTAAACATAAATATTTCATTCCATTCTCTTCTTGCTTGTGTTTTCTTATAAGTCTGATGTAATTCTCTTTGATCCTATATAAAGTATTCCTTTTTCTTTGCCTTGCCTTTCTATAGTTTGAATATGTTATGTTTAGATGTAAGTTTTGGTATTTATCTTGCATAATGTTCTCTGAGATTCCTAGATACATAGCTAGTAGTCTGCCATTAATTTCAAGAAATACTCAGAAATTCATAATCTAAATAATTCTCTTCTTCTTTTTCTCACACATGTGACACACACACAATAAAAATAAATCTTTAAAAAATTAAAAATAATCACTATAAATAAACACAGAAGGCAAAACTATCAAATTATGGGCAAAGGAATAGAAAGCTAACTCACAGAGGATAGAAGGGCTAATAAATGTAAAAATACATGTATATATTTATTAAAAATGAGGAATATGAAATTTAAAAAATAAATTATCTTTACAAACTATTAAGTAAAGTTAAAAGTCTAATATAAAATCTTGGCAAAGATGTGAGTGGAATCATTGAAATACTACTTGTTAGAAGTGGAAGATACAGATATCCTGTCTCAGTAATTTCATTCCTAGGTATGCAACCTAGAATAGTAATTCTTGAAATTCTACTCTTAGATCAATAGTGTCAGCATTTCCTGGGAACATGTTGGAAATGCAAATTTTCATACCCTTTTTCAGAGACACTAAGTCACAAACCTGGTGGTGAAGGCCAGCAATCTATATTTGAGTAACTTCTTCCGGTGTTTTTCATGTACACTAAAATGTGAGAACTATTACAAAAGAGTGATATATTTCTCAATATTTTGCCTGAGATCTACAGGAAGAACATGCATTAAACACTGTAGCCCACATATACTACCCTTCTTCCTACTTAATTGTATGGGATACACTTTGATCTGTTATTCTAGTCTATTCTTCTAGTCATTTCCTTAATAATAAACCCTTGCTGCTCTGACCTATGAATCGTAACTTAAGTTTGAAAAACATTGTCTAGGAAGAATGTTTGTATATGGGTAATAAGAGATGTGTACAAGCCAGGCCTGGTGTTTTAAGCTTAGAATCTCAATGATTTAAGAGGCCAAGGCATGGAAATCACAAGTTCATGATTACTTGGGCTACAGAGTGAGTTCAAGGTTAGCCAATGAAATTAGTGAAATCCTGTTTCAACATAAGTGAAAAAGTAGTCTATGGATATAGCTCAACAGTTGAGAATTTGCCTAGTATTCACAAGGCCAGCCTGAGCTACAGAGTGAGTCCCAGGACAGGCTCCAAAGCTACACAGAGAAACCCTGTCTCCAAAAACAAAAAAAAAAAAAAAAATCCCAAATAACCAACTGAAAAAAAGACAATATGCATAACAATGTTTGTTACAGCTTTATCTGTAGTAGTAAAATAATAGGGGGGAAACAAATCATCAAGAAAATGGACACATGAGTTATAGCATATTCCTATAGTGGAATATTAAATAGCTCCTTGTATTATTAGAAATATAACTTTAAAATATTGGGTATATTGAATCAAAATAGTAACAGAAAAATTTGTAGATTATGACATCATCTACACAATTTTAAAATGTATTAAATTGTATTTATGAATATCTATGAATATTTATGGATAGCTAAGATGTACCTTGGGTTAAGATGGGGTCATAACTTGATAAATCCTTTGTAAGTTAAAAATATTCTAAGTTAGAAATGCACTTAATATATGTAATCTATGGAACACTGCAGTTTAGGAACCTAGTACTCTGGAGTGTCAATGGTTTCTCCTCACCATATACAGCTGACTGTGAGCTGTACGTCACTGTGGCTGCCCAGCATCTCTAAAGTACTATAGCACCGCAATGCATATTGCTAGCTTGACAAAAATAAAAATTCAAAATCCAGAGTATAGGTTCTACTGAATGCATATTTTTCTCATACAATTATGTAAAGAAAGTAAATTTAACTATCATTAGTTAGGGACAGTTGCATACAGTTTTATGTAGTAAATACATAAAATTACCCATGAGAACAGAACTAGCAAATTCAAAATAGTGGTTAAACCTGAAAAAAGGAAGAATGGGATTGATGAAGACTACATGCAATTCTTTAGGTATATCCCTAATTTATTCATGGGATATTTATTCTTTGACATGGTAGTTACAGCTCATGACAAAAAGTCAATGAAAATCAAGCTACTCTTGGACATAACATAACAAAGTCAGTCAAAGTACTGCAATATCCCTCCATCCATTTTTTTTTAAATCAGGGAATGTTACTATTTTTAATTCTGTCTTCTTACATTAGACAAAAATTAATGCTTTAAGGATTTGTGCTGTTAATGGTACCTGCAACCAAGTGGTCAATCACTAGGAAATTTTTGTTTACTTTTCCTATCATTCAGAGCTTCTAGTGGGTATGCGCTAAATCTCATTATTTAAAAATTCTGAGGGGACTTTAGAACCTAAAAAAGGCACACATAACATGGTGGGAAATAGGCTACTTAAATAGTATGTGGAAAATGATGGTTAACGTAAAGGACAAACAGAATACCTATGTCATAATCTTTGACATAATCAAAGGTAATTTTAAAATGCTCCATTAGGTAGAGGTAAATAAAATGAAAACAACCCATGTTGTGTTCGTGATTTGGCCTATACCTTGTTTGGTTCCCCTGGGTTATATGAAGAAAACATAGGGATGTTTCGGATCTCCTCCTCTGACAAACGGCTTCTTTGGATCTCATCTTCAGGGATAAATTCTATTGGTTGCGTCAGCTTCTTACGCCCAGTCCAATACTGCTCAGGTGGAAAATCAATAACTTTTGCAACATGGTGACTGGGGCCTTTACCCTGTGCTGCCTGTTTTCCCTTGTCCTGGAGTAGTGATGGGTTCTCAGCTGTGCCACTATCACCCACTGATGTAGCTGAGACCAGTGAGTGGGAAGCAAAGGGTTCACCTCTCATAAGTTGGAACTCTTCAAGACGTTTTTTCATTATAGTCTCGTGGTAAAAACCTTCCAGGTTGTTCATGGGATCACCTTTGTTCTTCTTTGGGGGTTCATCTGGATCAAGACAAAGAGATATGGAAGTTCTACAAAGCCTCCCCAGTACAACCTTTTAAAAATTAATAAAAATTAAATTCTGGATCTCAGATACAGAACCTCTTTTAGGAAATGTTTTTTCTAACATGTAGCAAATGTGTATGTGTGTGTGTGTATGTGTGTGTGCTTGCACGCACACACAAGCACATGCATGTACATGTGAGTGTGCATGTAACTTAAAACTGCATCTTGAGCAATGCCAATACATGGCAAAGTAAAGCACCCAGAAACCTCAAGCTCCTGCAAGTATACATACCTCTAAATGACAAGGACATTTGAAGAATAGAACCAGGATGTCATGTTCATATTCATGAACTTAGTAATTCCTAAGTATCACCTAATTCAAAATTTATATTTAAATGACATTTATTATTTCAGTGACTTTTTAAATACTTGGTTATTTAATTAAGATCTAAATCAGTTTTTGGCTCTTACAACTTTTAAATAATTTTTCTGTCCCATCCCTTTATTAACTTTTCTCCTCCACCCATTGGTATTATACAACCATTAGTTGTTTTGTGAACAAATTGATTTAATGAAGTGTTTTCTGATGATAACTTGTTCAAATTTTCTTGTATTTCTTGACAGTTAAATCTAGTCTAATACTGTTGTCATTGGTCACTTGCATATACCTTTTTTTTTAATCAATTTGGGTCAAATTTGGTGCATTTCAAATGCCCAACACACACACACACATATATACATATATATATATATATATATATATATATATATATATATATATATATATATATATATATATATATATCTGCTCTTAAATACCAGATTATCCAGAACAGATAAAGACCATTTACAATATTCTAGAAAGTTACATTAAAGATGGTTTCTATAAAGAGTTAATTAGATTCATGTTCAATATTTAAGGCAAAAAAATTCATGTAAGTGTATATTTCCTATTTTACCATGTCCAAAGTCACATAATGTTCACTGGGCACATTTTTAGTGATGCTGAAATTAATCTGTGAATTTAAGTGGTGCTTGTCACATCCCTCAATTATTATGTACTCCCATTCACCTTGTATATAATGGGCTTTATATCCATTGGTAATTATTGTTTAGCTCTATTAACTTACTATGAATTACAAAATGGGGTTTCCTTGACTCTATTATTTCTTACAACCATCAACTTTTTATTTTGCTGAATACAGTTTTTATATAAGAAAAGCAGGATAAATGCTTGATTCTATATGTTCTTCATTATTTATGACAGTAAGGAACTATTACTTTAGAAGTACCTAATGGTGACCAGTGGTTATTTGCAGTACAATTATGAAATCACGTGTTTTTATATAATGTATGTATTTCAATTAAATATAGTGATTATTTCTGGTAGTGGACAAACCATCCCACTGAGAACCCATACGAAGATCCTTAAAGCAGCTCCTATACTGCTTTCTGATTCCCTGGCACAGCAAGCTATCCCAAGCTTATCTTGCACATTTTCTAACTTGACCCTGGACTATTTTTACGAGGATCCCTGGTTCCTTTGAATGAAAAGCACATGGAAACTACTGTTGTTGAGAGTGTTCATTGTTGTTACTTCTCAGCCTTTACATTAGACAAAGCTGGGGTATTTTAGAGTAGAAAAATAGATCTTAAATTTATAAGAGCATTTCCAATTTAGATTTAATATGACAACGTTTATACTTAAACTCTGATTTTAGATTTGTATTTCTTATATTTTATTTTGTTTGGAGGGTTGCTTTTGGGAGACCTGGGGATCAAACCCAGGGCTGCTTGTCTTCTAGGCAAGTACTCTATCACTGAGCTTTATTTTTAGTTCCTCAGATCTCAAAAATATTATCAAGGTGGTTTATTAACTTTCTCTAACAATATATTCACATAATTGAAAAATTCCACAAGCAATACTAATATGGCTAACAACAATAAAATGATTGAATATACTTTTATATTTTTGCAGTCCTTAGCATACATATTGTTAGTAATAGATATGTATTACTTTAAAGTCACTACAGTAATTATTTTCTCTGTGTAGTTATGCTATCAACTATGTTTATTATTTGCTTCAGGTTGTTTTTTAATTTTATGGAATTTTTCTTTCTTGAGTTTTGTGTGTATGTGATCCTGGGGATTGAATCCAGGGATTAGTGCATGCTTAAAAGCACTCAACTGTGAAGTATATCCCCCAGCCCTTCTCCCTTTTTGATTAAAGTTTTTACTACATTTGTAATCATGCAAAACATGTATATAGCTCTAAAGTAAAAAGGGTTATACAGCACCTTTACAGAAGTATCATTCCATCCATGACCCCTTCATTTCATTTCCTTCCTTCCCATAAATACTATTTCTTATTAAGTTTGACTTACAGTTCCAGTATTTCCTTTTTTTTGAAACTATATATACATATATACATACAATTCATTAGGTATACCTTTCTCCTATATAAACACTGGTCTGAAACTTTCTTTTTTAGATTTAATAATATATCCCATAAATTATTCCATATTAATATAAAAACTACTCTTTTGCCTTCTTATATAATACTTCACTGTACAATAGTTATTCAGATACTTTCCTACTAACAAACACTGAAATATTTGTCTTATATCCAGCAAAATATCTTATGCTATTTTGAACTATGCCCTGGAAATTAGTCGTGTATGTATACATATATACATATACATATATATGCATGTATATAATTTGGTATTTTCAAACATTTGTTTCAAATACATTCTAAGAAGTGAAATTGCTGAGACAAAGAGAAGGGGTAAATGTTGATGCGATTTTTACATAGAAATTTCGCCCTGTAGGAGTTGTGCTCTTCTGTATTTCTATCAGCAATGCCTAAGAGTATTTATCTCTTAAGATACAAAAGGTAGATTCAAGAAAAAGAAGCCATGAATTTGAAAGAGAGCAAAGGAGAAACACTTAGGAAAGAGGAAAGGGAAGGGGGAAATATATAATTGGATTTTTAAGTTCAAAAACTAAAAATATTATATTTTTAAAGGGTACAAACGGTATAGTCATTAAGGAAATGATTGTCTAATGCAGTTGCATTAAAATAAAAAAATCCTGTTCATCGAAAGTGTCATAAAGAGTGACAACAAAATGGGTCAGTGGATAAAGGTACTTGCCACAAAACCTGCTGACCTGGGTTCAATCCCTGGGACTCACATATAGGAGAGAACTAATTCCCAACAAGTTGTCTTCTGACTTCTACACATATGCCATGACACAAGGCACCCAATCAATAAAAATAAAAGTCATAAATAGACAGAAAAACTACTGGATAAGATACTTACTACACATATAATTATTAGAGAGTGTGAATGCAAAATGTATGAAATTTCAAATATGTGTAAGAAACAGGAGTGGCAACCAAGAGGAAAAATGAGCACAAGATTGATGAATCTTCTATAAAAGAAAATAAACACATAGCTAATAGCTAATATATAAAAACTATTTGGTCATATAGAGTTTGGTAAAATATAAGTCAGATGAGGAGTGAGATCCACAGAAAAAAACCCTGATATTTGAAAATATATAAAGTCATGCCAATACCACTTCAGGGAGGCTACAGAGCATTCTAAAGTATATACCCAAAAATGTTTAGTCAATGACCACTATGAGCCAAGCACCATTCTGGGTTCTCAGGAGAGATCGAGAAAAGCAAAGACCCTAGGAACTATTAAGAAAAATGTTTGGAGCCAGGTGGGGTGGCACAAATTTTTAATCCCAGCACTCAGAAATCAGAGAGATGTAGGTAGATCTTTATGAGGTTGAGGCCAACCTGATTTCCATAGTGAGTTTCAGACTAGCCAAAGCTGCAGAATGACACTCTGTCTCAAAAAAATAAAAATAAAAGTTGGCAGTTGGCAGATAACATTTAGCAAGTTTTCCCTACAAATACATAATAAATAGCTATGAAAAAAAAGAAAAAGATACTCCTTCACCAACTCCAGGAAGATCAGCCTAGGTAAAGAATTAAATCTAGGCCTGCCACAGTGAAACCTAGTGCATGGCTTCTTCTACCTTTAGGCCAGTATCTGTGGACTAAGTCGTGAGAACTTTAGGCTCTGAGGTAGAGACTACTCCAAAAACCCTGCCTCCAACCTTAGGAGGCACAGTAAATAGCTGGACTCTACTTACCCACATGAAAGCTGAACAGAGCTTTTTCTCAGTGTTCTGTGCCTACTATGGTGAAAGCCAGCACTGGAGCATGCTGGAGCACTAAAGGCTCCAAGCACAGTCCTGAGATCAGATATACCCTTTAGGTACATTCCCACACCAGCTGTAAACCTGTGTACCTATGAGGGATACCCAAGTTTCCACTGTATCAGTTCTAGCATTGGTTTAGAAACGGGGTACTCTCTCTCAACTTTCTGGACTGGACAAGTCCTGGCAACTTTGAGGTACAGCTATGACTCACCTTAGAATCAGCTTTAATGGCCAAGGAACTATCTCTACTAACTATACCCAAACCTTGGGCACCACAGCTAACAGCAGGCCAGTGCTCACAGATGGGAGCACTGCAATTTTCTAGGTACATGCACATTAGTGTGACACAGTTGTTATTTTGTCATGTATCATTGACACATGGGCCCTGAAGTACCCAAGCTAGTTTCTTTATCCCAACCTCAGGCAGCAGAAGATAGTGCCAAGACCCCATTATTTGTAGATAGGACTTTCCTGTGGAGCTTCCTTAGTGCCAGGCATATAAAATACCACACGAAGTGGATCCTACCAGCCCCATCTGCAGGTCTGTCTGCTGTTTCTTTGAAAAATTTAACTAAATGACAAACCACTTTCTAACACACCAAAGAAAATGGGAGAGAAGGAAAAAAACAATTTAAATTGTGGACTAAAGAGGAAGCATCACCACTCACAAAAATGAGAATGATTATAAAGGAACATTGTGAAGAACTTTAAGTCAACAAGGTAGAAAATTTACATGAATTGACAAATTTGTAGACATAAAAAATATCAAATGAGATTCCAGAAAGTGAATAACTTACTAAACCTTGCACAAGAGATTAAATTAGTGATCAGCTATCCCAAAGAAACATCCAGGTTCAGTCAGATTCATTGGAGAATGATATGAAACATTTAAAGACCAAACACTGATCTTGCACAAAAACTTAGGAAGTAGAGGAAGAAGGAATATTTTTCAATTAATTCTATTAATACCACAGACACCAAAAGTAAACAAGGATAGCAGAATAAAAGCACAGACCACTATTTCTCATGAACCTAGATGTAAAAATATTAAATGTGAGCACATATGTGGCGGTTGGAATAAGGTGAGGAAGGTACCATTAGCTAAAGAATGCTAGTGGTTTCTAAAAGCTGGACAAAGCTCACCTAACCTTGAGACCTATTTTAACAACTTTATCTTAGGACTTCTGATCTCTACAACTATACTACAAGAAACCTATGTTGCTTTAGGTCATCAGATTTATGGTAATTAATTATAGTAACCGTAAGAAAGGAATGTATTACAACAGAGCATGGACAGAAAACCTAGAGCTAAGATTAATGGTTAAAAACAGATGTTTCCCCCTAAAGATTGAGAAGAAAGAGGCTGGAGAGACGGTTCAGCAGTTAAGAGCACTACTCTTCCAGAGAAGTTGGCTTTGGTTCCTATTACCTATGCAAGGCAGCTCAAAACTACCTCTAAGTCTAGCTCAAAGGAATCTGACCCCTTTTCTGGCTTCTAAAGGCATCATCACACACATGAGCATACACACACACACACACACACACACACACACAAATACAAATAAATACTTTATTAAAAAGATTGGCTTGTAGACATGACAGTACTGCTGCACTCACAAACTCACAGTAGTGGTGCTAGCATTGAGACCTGCACAGGATCAGGTCAGTCAACATTCTAGCACGGAGTGGAGTAGGGGACTTAGCCTGCACCTCTGAGGAGCTATTGACAGCTGGTGGCATCTATGGGAAGGATTGTCAGTTTTCTTTAAGGGTGTGGCCTCTGGTTAGCTGACCATGCTCCAAGGAAAGACTCTCCACCCATGTGGATATTAAAAACACAAATTGACTCCATTGGTTATTTTTTTTTTAATGAGAGGGTAGGAAATTGGGCAGGGGGAGAGTGGAAAGGGTGGATCTGGTAGCAATGAGGAGAAGTAGAGGGTGCACATGATCAACTACAGCTTAATGGTATATGAAGTTCTCAAAGAATTAATAAAATAGTATGTTAAAAGAAGGTTGGGAATAAAACAAAGACATTAGCTCACACTATTTCCACTGAACAGTGTACCGAAGGTTTTAGAGAATACAAGAAGCAAAAACAAGTAAATTATCAGTAAGTTTCCAGAGCTTTTTTCCCATGTAGAAAATTGCAAGCTATCCATAATAAAACCACTATACTAATAAAAAACTAATAAAACATCTAATTAGATCATGTTAGGCTAATATAAAATCAATACAAAACCCAACTTCTTTTACATACTTGCAGAGGAGAATCAGAAATCCAAACAGAACAACTCTATTCACAACAGTGTCAAAATGAATAAAATGCTTAGAAAGAAATTTACTATAAGAAGAATAAGTTTAGTACATTATAAAATATAAAATAATGATGATATAAATTGTAAACAATCTGAATAAAGGAAGACATTCTGTGTTCATGGACTAGAAGAAACTGTCACTAAAAAATGACATTATTTTCTAAATTAAGTGATAGATTCAATCCAATCTCCCTTAAATTCCAGCAATTTTTATAGAAAAATCAACAGGGTTTTGCCAAAATCTGCATGGATACCAAAGACCTAGAACAGAAGAACTAACGCTGGATGAGTTACTACAACTGACAAACTCCCTATAAAGGTCCATACAATAGGGATCTGAAACATAAAGACAAACATCTAGATGAAAGAACAAAACTGTACAAGAAAATTCAATGGGACAAATAATCTTTGCAAGATACAGTGTTAATCAATTGGAAATCTTCCTATAAAATTAAGAATTTAGATCACACCTTACAAAAATTACCATGCAAAATGATATAAGAACTAAAACAGCAGGTATTCTAGAAGAAGACATAAGGCTGTATTTTTTTCCCACTTTGAATCCAAGAAAGATTTCTTAGTTAAGATACCAAAAGCTTAAATCATAACATCATAAATTTCTAAACTCAACTTCATTAATATAAAACCAAGACACTATTAAGAATACCAGAACAAATAAACTACAGACAAGAAGCAAGCATTATGCCTTATAAAGGACTTGTCTTCAGAACACACAAAGAAATCTCAGTATACAATGCTAAAAATACCAATACCCCACAAATTTAAAAATGGACAAAACACTCAAACAGTCACTAAAGAAATTTTCTTTTGATGCCGAGTAAGTGCATAAAATATATTTGATAGTGAAAGTATAAAATCCATGTGAACAGCTTCAGAATGCCTATTCTTATTGTATAGAAGTTCACTGAGATGTATAAACTTCGGGTGTTGGTTAGACACTTTTTGATACAAATTTACAGGAAAATATACCCTATGACTAGAGAGTTGGAGATAAACTATTCAATACATATAATGCCTTAAAACATATACATATATATGCCTTTGTCTATAATGCCCAAGCATTCCTAGCTTCCTTCTTTCTGTAGTGATGCTTAGATCATTGGAGACCACTAAGATCTTCCAAATTCAAGTAACTGTGGAGTTTGAGGTACTGTTTTGATACAGGCTTAACATGACTTCTGAACAAAGGCTAGTCCTGACACAGACACAAACAGATGGAAGGGTATTCAGAAGTAAAGGCATCTTAACATTTGTAAAACAGGCAAATAATTCAAGGCCCACTCACAAAGGAGGCTGCTCAACGGTCGATAAAGTTGTGAGAATGTGCCCCTTATCACTAGTTATCTAGAACATGAAATTAAACCACAATGAAGCAAACAATATAGGCTTGAACTCCTGAGAAGTATAAATATCTGGAAACACAATCATATTTAACGCAATACACATGTGCACATGCGTGCACACACACATGAACATGCATGCACACATACAAGAGTTATTCTAAAGCAAATTAAATGCAATGCATGATCCATGATTATATCCTCGATAAAATCAGAAATCTGATTATAAAATATATATTTGATAAAATCTCACTAGTAACAATTTTTTTAAGGAGGATCATAATATTATGGTTGTATAGGAAAATGCCTTTAGGAGATACATAATGAAATACTTAAGAATAAACCCTGCAGTCTAAAAAGATGGTTCAGTGGTTAGGAGTGCTTATTTCTTTTGCAGAAGACCCAGATTTGTTTCCCAGCATGCATATAGCAGCTCACAACTGCCCATAACTACAGTTCTAGGAGAATGGATGCCTTCTGGTCTCCATGGGCATTAGCCATGCACATGGTACATGCAAACAAGTGAACCACTCACACACATAAAACTTTAAAAGAATAAATCCTAATTTCATCTGATGGTTACTTCAAATAGTTTGCTAGTTATTCTTTTAATTTTTTTCCATACTGGAAAAATTTCAAAACAATAAAGAAAATAATATTTGAATAAGGGCCACAGTATAAAGTTTAATATTAATAAAATTAATTATTAATACAGGGAATAAAGAATACAAGGAAACATTTATCAGGCTGGAGTCTGATAAGACCCAGTGTGGATGAGGACACAAAGCAACCTGAACACTCTTCCATGATTGTTAAGATGTTAACTTGAAGGAAATCCCTTCAGATAGTAGTTAATCTTTATTAAAGTAGAGGTTTGTGAACTCTTTACCTCTCAATTCTATTCCAAGGTATAAACCCCGAGAACCGCATGTCCATACATCCCAGGACTCCTGTACAAGAAGCATCACGTAGCAAGACTGATACTAATGCTCCATCCAAACGAGAACCCAAATTTCCAGTTATAGCAGAACAGAAAAAACATCAATTTTTTTCTTTCTTTCTTTCTTTTTTTTTGTGAAGGTCATACAGGGGCCTATACAGTTTTTTCACTGCACTATTTATTGATCTCATTGAACATAAATGTTTATAAAGTACTCTTCAGCATGATCAATCTTATCACTTAAAAATAGTTTGTAAAGCCTGGTGGTGGTGGCAGCGCACACCTGTAATCCCAGCACTTGGGAGGCAGAGGAAGGTGGATCTCGTGAGTTCAAGGTCAGCCTGGTCTAAAAAGCGAGTTTCAGGAAAGGCACAAAGCTAAACAGAGAAACCCTGTCTCGAAAAACCAAAAAAAAGAAAAAAAGTTTATACAAATATGAATGAGAGATGAGGAAGGAAGAGGCAGTAATAAAGACACTGGGTTTAAGAATACCCCAAAGGCTCAGAATTTAACTTCATTTAAGAATGAGGTCTTTGCAGATATAATTAATCAAAATTTTATTAATTGCTGTGGATATCGCTCTGTATAAATAAAATGCTGTTTGGCCAGTGGCCAGGCAGGAAGTATAGGCGGGACAAGAGAGAAGAGAGTTCTGGGAGGGGGAAGGCTGGGGAGGAGAGACACTGCCAGCCGCTGCCATGAGAAGCAACATGTAAAGACACCTGTAAGCCACAAGCCATGTGGCAAAGTATAGACTAATAGAAATGGGTTAATTTAAGATAGAAGAAGTAGATAACAAGAAGCCTGCCATGGCCATACAGTTTGTAAGCAATATAAGTTTCTGTGTGTTTACTTGGTTGGGTCTGAGCGACTGTGGGACTGGCGGGTAAGAGAGATTTGTCCTGACTGTGGGCCAGGCAGGAAAACTCTAACTACAATTAATCAATTACATAAACTCAAAATAGATTAGGGGAAGGCCTAAGTCCAAATACTGCTGTACTTTTTTTTTTTTTTCATTTGTTTGTTTTTGTTTTTCAAGACAGGGTTTCTCTGTGTAGTTTTGGTGCCTGTCCTGGATCTCACACTGTAGACCAGGCTGGCCTCGAACTCACAGAGCTCTGCCTGCCTCTGCCTCCTGAGTGCTGGGATTAAAGGTGTGTGCTACTGCCACCCAGCTTCATTTGTCCTCTTAGTGGCACTGGAAGCAGAAGTGTGTCATGCAGTATAGTTGGTTGACCAGATCCCGACCAGACCCTGGGTATCCCACAGAGCCTAAACAGGGAAGCAACCTAGCCAACACCTTCCTTTTGTACTTCCCTAACTATTAGAAACTATATTCCTGTTGTTTTGTTATAGTAACCTTAGGAAGTTAATACATATTTTGGAGTGGGAAATGGAATGGTGCTTTAACAAATACCTAAAAATGAGGAATTGGATTGGGACTGAGTAATGAGTAAAGGCTGGAAGAATGTGACATTTTTCATAATACAAGCCTAAATTTCCTTCAGGAGTTCATCGGCAGAAACACTGATCTTAAAAGCAGTTCTGAGTGGGAGTAATGAAGGGCAAGGTTTGAGGGAAAGAGAGCTTAGGGGAGCAGGAGATCCCAGCTGGATCAAGAACAGAAAGGGAGAACAAAGAATAACAGACCATGATAAATGAAGACCACATGAGAACAGGAAGAAGCAAAGTGCTAGAGAGGTCCCCAGAAATCCACAATGATGTATCTATCCTCTGTAGACTGCTGGCAATGGTCGAGAGAAAGCCTGATCTGACCTAGTCTGGTGATCAGATGGCCAAACACCCTAACAGTCGTGCTGGAACTCTCATCCAATAACTGATAGAAGTGGATGCAGAGATCCTCAGTCAGGCCCCAGGTGGAGCTCCAGGAGTCCAATTGTCGAGAAAGAGGAGGGATGGTAAGAGTGTGAATTGTTGAGACCAAGATTGAAAAAGCACAGGGACAAATAGCCAACTGAATGGAAACACATGAATTATGAACCAAAGGCTGTGGAGCCCCCAGCTGGATCAGGCCCTCTGGATAAGTGAGACAATTGAACAGCTTGAACTGTTTGGGAGGCACCCAGGCTGTGGGACTGGGACCTGTCCTTAGTGCATGAGCTGGCTGTTTGGAACCTTGGGCTTACACAAGGACACTTTACTCAGCCTGGAAGGAGGGGGATGGACCTGCCTGTACTGAATCTACCAGGTTGAACTGAATCCCCAGGGGAGTCTTGGCCCTGGAGGAGATGGGAATGGAGGGGAGGGGCTGAGGGGAAGGTAGGGGAGGGGATGGGAGGGGAAAGGACAGGGGAACCCATGGCTGATGTGTAAAATTAAAACACAAATATAATAGAAAAAAAAGGCAGTTCTGGTAAAGGCTTAGAAAACAGTGAACAGTAAAAAAAAAAAAAAAGCTCATGTGACCCTAGAGACTATGTACACACACACACACACACACACACACACACACACACACACACATACTCATCACGAACACAATTTAGCTCTAGCTGTGAATGGTAACAGAATGTTTAGAGAAGCCTTAGGAGGACACTGGAAGGAAAGTACTCTCAGTTTTGCAGTGTCAAAAAGTTGCCTGAATTGGTTTCATGCTACTGGGAAAACAATGTAGCTGAGGAGACTTCCACAGTGGGAAAGATAAGGGCCATTTCTTCTTGATGTTCATAAAAATAAAATAACATTAAAGATGTAAATTGAGCCGTGCGGTGGTGGCACACACCTGTAATCCCAGCACTCAAGAAGCAGAGGCAGGTGGATCGAGTTCGAGGCCAGCCTGGTCTACAGAGCTAGTCCAGGACAGGCTCCAAAGCTACAGAGAAACTCTGTCTCGAAAAACCAAAAAAAAAAAAAAAAAATGTAAATTGAAATGTTACTATTAAGGAGAAAGAAACCAGCATTTGATGATCTGGAAAATCCTGGCCTATCCAGACAGCGTGCTCTGGAAAAGGAGCCAGGGCTGTAGCTAGATAAACTTTTACTGAAGATATTAGGAGCATGACTCATAGATTCAATCAGCAGAAGCCAGGGACAGAGACAGGATTATCTAAGAAGGATCTGCAGAGAGCCTTGGGTCTAACTGCAGTCTTGAATCTCTTGACTTCCTCAAGATTGACAAGGCTTCTGATAATTACGTACCAGCAGAGTCAGTGGCAGACTGGTAGGAGACAGATGTGGGACAAAATGAAGAAAGGGTCATTCCAAGAGCAAAGACCCAATTGCAGAGGCCAGAGAAGGAGCTCAGAACATGACTAAGGAAGAAAACTTGCCTTGTTGGGTGATTAACTTGCTTGGTATAATCCCTTTCTTCCTTCTTTCTTGCCCTTTCAGGATGCGGCTCTCTATTGTATGCCTGCCCTACCATTACAATGTTTAGAATAGCATGACTTCTTTTTTAATTATATTAATCTGTGGATTGGAGGAAAGAACCCCATTCACATCTGATTTAGATGATTTAAGTAATGAGATGTGAGAGTTTTTGAGTTTAAGAGTTAAATGCAATTTGGGATGGGTTATATGTATATTGCATGTTCTGGGATGAATCTGGGTTTTTAGAGGCCAGAGGACAGAATGTACTCTGTTGAAGAGAACACCTCTAAAATTTATCTCTACTTGGAACCTCAAACTGGTATTATTCGATAATGTTTATACGAGCTATTAAATTATTATAAGCCAATACTGGGTTAGGGTAGGTTCAAAATCTAATGACTACTATAACTCAAAAGGTAACATAAAGCTATAGAGATAGTCAAGGAGAATGTCATTTTGATGAGAGAAGTAAAAATGTGGAATTACACACAGATGTCACAGAACATCAAGGAGCATCAGCAAGTAGCAAAAGCTAGAAAAGGTAAGGACATATATGCTCTTAAAGCTTACAGAAAGAATGATCCATCGCCACTTTGATTTGCTTCCAAAACTGTGAAGGAAATCAATTTGTTATATAAAACCAGATTTATGTGAGTTTATTAGCAGCCTTAGAAATCTAATACAATTATAGAAAATTCTTCTACAAATTATGTTGGAGAAAAACGGATTGGTATTCACAACAATAGGAATGTACCTCAAAAACTTTATGTTGAATTAAGTCTTATACAAAGAATAGTTATTGTATTGTTTTAGTTATAAAAAGTTCAGAGGTGAGTGCCTGGGTTATAGTCAGAGAGGCAACTGTGCCTGGGTCCCACCACTGGACACAGGCCACCACGGGAGGCCCTGACCAACTTGGCCCCAGTTTCCTGCCAATCGGCAGGCCCTGCAGGAAGGCTCCCCTTTTCCAAGACTGCAGGCAGACACTGCAGTCTCCACAACCTGCCCCCACACCCATCTGCCAGAGACCCCAGCCACTTCCTGAGAATCAGAGACCCCAGCCCCACGCTTCCATCCTGCCCTGGAACTCCCATCTGGACCAGAGACCAGAGGAACTCCCATCTGGACAAGAGGAGCTCCCATCTGGACAAAATAAGGAGACCCCAGGGACTTCCCGAGACTCAGAGTCCAGGCCCCAGCTCCTATCCAGCCAGCACTCTCATCTGGACCAGCGCTCCCATCTGGCCCAGAGCTTCCATCTGGACCAGAGAGAGGCTCCCTAAATCTGTCAGCTCTCTCTGCACCAAGTACACTGATAAGACCAAGAACGAACACAAGAGGAGATGGGCAGACTTCAAGGCAACAGTACATACAACAAAATAAAGAGCAATACAGCATCACCAGAATCTAGCCCTTCTCCAACAGCTAGACCTGAACATCACAGAATGGAAGAAGAAAACAACCTTATAAGTAACATCATGAAGAGGCTAGAGGCTTATATAGAAGATTTCAAAAATAAAGTAGAGGAACAGACAAACAAAAAATGGGAAGAATGCTATAAAAAACTAGAGGAAAGGATAATTAAAGCAGAAGAAAACAATAAATCCTTGAATGAATATCATGAAAAAGCAAGGGAGACAATTCAAGATCTGAAGAGGGAAATAGAAAAAATGAAGAAGACACTAGCAGAAGGAATGTTGGAAATAAAAAATCTGAGTAAACAAACAGGAACTTCAGAGGCAAGTATAACCAACAGAATGCAAGAGATGGAAGAGAGGATCTCTGGTGTTGAAGATACAGTAGAAGAAATAGATTCATCAGTCAAAGAAAACACTAAAACCAACAAAGTCATGACCCAAAATGTCCAAGAAATTTGGGACACCATGAAAAGACCAAACTTACGAATAATAGGGATAGAAGAAGGAGAAGAATACCAACTCAAAGGCACAGAAAATATATTTAACAAGATCATAGAAGAAAACTTTCCCAACTTAAAGAAGGAAATGCCTATGAAGATACAAGAAGCCTATAGAACACCAAATAGAATAGACCCCCCCCAAAAGTCCCCTCGCCACATAAAAATTAAACAACTAAACAGTACAGAATAAAGAAAGAATATTAAGGGCAGCAAAGGAAAAAGGCCAAGTGACTTATAAAGGCAAACCCATCAGAATAACACCCGATTTCTCCATGGAGACTTTGAAAGCCAGAAGGACCTGGACAGATATAATGCAGACACTAAGAGACCATGGATGCCAGCCTAGACTAATATACCCAGCAAAACTTTCAATCATCATAGATGGAGTGAACAAGACCTTCCAAGACAAAACCAGATGTAACAATACTTATCCACAAACCCAGCCCTACAGAAAGCACTAGAAGGAAAATTCCAACCTAAGGAAGGCAGATACACCCATGAACACACAGGCAATAGATAACACCACAGCAGTAAACCCCAAAGAAGAGAAGTACAAACACACTACCACCAAAAAGTAAAAATAACAACAGGAACAAACAATCACTGGTCATTAAAATCCCTTAATATCAATGGACTTAATTCACCTATAAAAAGACACAGACTAACAGAATGGATACAAAAACAGGACCCATCTTTCTGCTGTATACAAGAAACACACTTCAAATTCAAAGACAGACACCTCCTAAGAATAAAAGGCTGGGAAAAGACTTTCCAATCAAATGGTCTTAAGAAGCAAGCTGGTGTAGCCATCCTAATGTCCAGCAAAATAGACTTCAAACTCAAATCAATCAAAAGAGATGATGAAGGACATTACATACTCATCGCAGGAAAGATCCACCAAGATGAAGTCTCAATTCTGAACATTTATGCCCCAAACACAAGGGCACCCACATATGTAAAAGAAACATTACTAAAGCTTAAATCACATATAAAACCCCACACATTAATAGTGGGATGTAGTGGATAGCCATCCCAGCATTGGCCTGGAAGTTCCAACCCCCATTGAGGCTTTGGTAATGATTACGCCCACAAGGCGGGGCGGAGGAGGGAGCAGAAGACCAAGGATCAAGAGGAGGTCTCTCTCTTGGTTCTGGGACCCTGAACGTGGGAGGTAGACCGAGCAGAGTTCTCCAGAGAACACTGTCGGACTGCGCTATACCTTTGCAGAGAATCATCCAGGTCATATTTCAAAAACCTCTACTCCACAAAACTGGAAAATATAAAAGAAGTGGATAATTGTCTGGATAGGTACAACATTCCTAAGTTAAATCAAGACCAGATAAACCATTTAAATAGTCCAATAACCCCTAAGGAAATAGAATCAGTCATTAAAAGTCTCCCAACCCAAAAAAGCCTTGGACCTGATGGTTTCACTGCAGAATTCTACCAGATCTTCAAAGAAGACTTAATACCAATACTCTTTAAATTGTTCCACACAATAGAAGCAGAAGGCATATTACCAAACTCCTTCTATGAGGCTATAATTACCCTGATTCCTAAACCAAACAAAGATGCAACAAAGAAAGAGAACTACAGACCAATCTCCCTCATGAACACTGATGCAAAAATACTCAATAAAATTCTGGCAAACAGACTCCAAGAACACATCAAAACAATTATCCACCATGATCAAGTAGGCTTCATCCCAGGGATGCAAGGATGGTTCAACATACGAAAGTCCGTCAATGTAATACACCATATAAACAAACTCAAAGAAAAAAAACACATGGTCATCTCACTAGATGCAGAAAAGGCATTTGACAAAATCCAACACCCCTTCATGATAAAGGTCTTGGAGCGATCAGGAATAGAGGGAACATACCTAAACATAATAAAGGAAATCTACAGCAAGCCAACAGCCAACATCAAATTAAATGGAGAGAAACTCAAAGCAATACCACTAAAATCAGGAAAAAGGCAAGGCTGTCCCCTCTCCCCATACTTATTTAATATAGTACTTGAAGTTCTAGCCAGAGCTATAAGACAACATAAAGAGATTAAGGGGATACAAATTGGAAAGGAAGAAGTCAAGCTCTCCCTATTTGCAGATGACATGTTAGTATACATGAGTGACTCCAAAAATTCAACCAAGGAACTGATACAGATTATAAAAACCTTCAGCAACATTGCAGGATACAAGATCAACTCAAAAAAAATCAGTAGCCCTCCTATATACAGTAGACAAAGAGGCTGAGAAGGAAATCAGAGATATATCACCCTTTACAATAGCCACAAATGATATAAAATACCTTGGGGTTATGCTAACTAAGCATGTGAAGGACCTATATGACAAGAACTTTAAGTCCCTGAAAAAGGAAATTGAAGAAGATGTCAGAAAATGGAAAGATCTCCCATGCTCATGGATAGGCAGGATTAACATAGTAAAAATGGCCATCTTACCAAAAGCAATCTACAGATTCAACACAATTCCCATCAAATTACCAACACAATTCTTTACAGATCTGGAAAGAATAATAGTCAACTTCATATGGAAAAACAAAAAACCCAGGATAGCCAAAAGAATCCTGTACAATAAAGCAACCTCTGGAGGTATCACAATCCCCGACCTCAAGCTCTTCTATAGAGCTACTGTAATAAAAACAGCTTGGTACTGGCATAAAAACCGACATGTGGACCAATGGAATCGAATTGAAGACCCTGACCCGCACACCTATGAACATATAATTTTTGACAAAGAAGCCAAAAATGTACAATGGAAAACAGAAAGCATCTTCAACAAATGGTGCTGGCATAACTGGATGTCAATGTGTAGAAGCCTGCAAATAGATCCATATCTGTCACCATGCACAAAACTTAAATCCAAGTGGATCAAAGACCTCAACATAAATCCAGCTACTCTGAACCTGATAGAAGACAAAGTAGGAAGTACTCTTGAATGCACTGGCACCAGAGATCACTTTCTAAATATAACACCAGTAGCATAGACACTGAGAGAAACAATCAATCAATGGGACCTGCTGAAACTGAGAAGCTTTTGTAGAGCAAAGGACATGGTCAACAAGACAAAGCAACAGCCTACAGAATGAGAAAAGGTCTTCACCAACCCCACATCTGACAGAGGGCTGATATCCAGAATATATAAAGAACTCAAGAAATTAGACATCAAAATGCCCAACAGTCCAATTAAGAAATGGGCTATAGAACTAAACGGAGAATTCTCAACAGAGGAAGTTCAAATGGCTGAAAGACATTTAAGGAATTGCTCAACATCCCTAATTATCTGGGAAATGCAAATCAAAACGACTCTGAGATACCACCTTACACGTGTCAGAATGGCTAAGATCAAAAGCACAGAAGACAGCTTATGCTGGAGAGGATGTGGAGCAAGGGGAACTCTCCTCCACTGCTGGTGGGAATGCAAGCTTTTGGAAATCAATATGGTGCTTCCTTAGAAAATTGGGAATCCATCCCCCCCAAGACCCAGCTGTAGCACTCTTGGGCATATACTCAAGGAATGCTCAATCATATCACAAGGGCATTTGCTCAGCTATGTTCGTATCAGCTTTGTTTGTAATAGCCAGAACCTGTAAACAACCTAGATGCCCTTCAACTGAAGAATGGATAAAGAAAATATGGTACATATACACAATGGAGTACTACTCAGCAGAGAAAAACAGTGACATCATGAGGTTTGCAGGCAAATGGATGGATCTAGAAAAAATCATCCTGAGTGAGGTAACCCAGACTCAGAAGGACAAACATGGTATGTACTCACTCATAGGAGGATACTAGATATAAAACAAAGATGACTAGACTGCTACACAACTCCAGGGAGGCTACCTAGAAAACGGGAACCTAGGAAAGACCCAAGGATCACCCAATGACAGAGAAATGGATGAGATCTACATGGACAACCTGGACGATAGTGGGAGTAATGAAGGGCAAGATTTGAGGGCAAGAAAGCTTAGGGGAGCAGGAGATCCCTGCTGGATCAAGAACAGAAAGGGAGAACGTGGAATAACAGACCATGATAAATGAAGACCACATGAGAACAGGAATAGGCAGAGTGCTGGAGAGGTCCCCTAAAATCCACAATGATACATCCTCTGTAGACTGCTGGCAATGGCCGAGAGAAAGCCTGATCTGACCTAGTCCAGTGATCAGATGGCTAAACACCCTAACTGTCGTGCTGGAACTCTCGTCCAATATCTGATGGAAGTGGATGCAGAGATCCTCAGCCAGGCCCTAGGTGGAGCTCCAGGTATCCAACTGTCGAGAAAGAGGAGAGTCTGCAAGAACGTGAATTGTTGAATCCAAGATTGCAAAAAGCACAGGGACAAATAGCCAATCAAATGGAAGCACATGAATTATGAACCAAAAGCTGTGGAGCCCCCAGCTGGATCAGGCCCTCTGGATAAGTGAGACAATTGAATAGCTTGATCTGCTTGGGAGGCACCCAGTCTGTGGGACCAGGATCTGTCGTTAGTCCATGAGCTGGCTGTTTGGAACCTTGGGCTTACACAGTGACACATGTTCAGTCTGGAAGGAGGTGACAGGACCTGCCTGTACTGAATCCACCAGGTTTAAATGAATTCCCAGGGGTGCCTTGATCCTGGAGGACATGGGAATGGAGGGGAGGGGCTGGGGGGAAGGTGGGTGTGGGGGGGGGGGCGGAGGGGAAGGACAGGGTAAACCATGGCTGATGTATAAGATTTAAAACACATAATAATAAAGAAAAAAAGTTCTAAGCTGGCGGTGGCGGTGCATGCCTTTAATCCCAGCACTCGGGGAGGTAGAGGCAGGCGGATCTTTGTGAGTTTGAGACCAGCCTAGTCTACCAAGGGAGATCCAGGAAAGACGCAAAGCTACACAGAGAGACCCTGTCTCGAAAAAAAAAAAAAGTTCTAGACTAGGCGAAACTAATCTATACTGGGGAAAATATCAAAGTGTTATTTGCCTCTGGGAGAATAGGATGGGAGTTACTGGAAAGAAGTATAATGTGACGTTCTGGAATGGTGATAATCTATAAGATTTGATCAGGCGGTGGTGGCGCATGCCTTTAATCCCAGCACTCGGCAGGCAGAGGCAGGTGGATCTCTGTGAGTTCGAGGCCAACGAGGTCTACAGAGTGAGTTCCATGAAAGGTGCAAAGCTACACAGAGAAACCTTGTCTCAAAAAACCAAAAAAAAATTATATATATTTGTTAGGTTTTAGGTTATACACATGTACTGATGTGTTAGAGATGCTCTAATGATTGTATGTACCCATTTTCAACTCAATGTGAAGTGATGACAGACAGATTGGCAGCCTGCAACTGTCCACAGTGGGAATATGTGGATCATGAAAACTAGCAAATGATACAAACCATTGCCTAAAGAGATGATACATGCTCTTATTAGTACATCATTATTCAGAAGTATACACTTTCTAGAAATGGGCAGATGAACACTTAAGGTTTGTGTATTTAATAACATGCAAATTTTATGAAGGTAGAATCAAAATAAATATTTAACTATAGCTAACAATATGCATGCTGATGTACTTGGGAATGTACATTTATCTCAACAACTTTTTAAAAATGCATTTATAAATCCAAGGAAAGGAGGACTGACTGAAGTCCCTTGGGCGATAAGGATAGGCTCCAGCTCTGGAGTATAAAGATTAGCATTAAGCACTAAAAACTCCCCTATCTCTGAGTGAAGTGGGAAGAAAGGGAGAAAGCAAAAATTAGCAGAGTGCAGGAGGAAGAACCAGATGAAAGTTCTTGCTTCTTTGAAGCTGGACCCAAAAGATACCTTTTCAAAACAATAAAAGAGAATAGGGAAAAGGTGAATATCTACCATAGTCCTGATAAGGAATGAAATAGAGAACTGGCCAGGAACTAGGAGATATACGGAGAGACAGAGTGCTTAAGATGGTATCAGAGATGAGGAACTTATTGAAGTACTAACGAACAAAAAGTTACATAAGTTTTCTCTAGTAGTGCTTGCAAGACTTGCTAAAGGAAGAGAATTAGCTGAGACTTTCCGCGGAGGCATGATACACAGACAAGAAAGCAAGGAGAGTGGTTCTCTGAGGTTGAATCTAAGAGACTAGGAAGGAAGGGGAAACAGACAGGAGATGAGAAATTACAAAATAAAAAGGAAAAAGAACTAGAGATATCAACATATTAAAAACATGGCATAACAGGTCTAAGAAAGTTCTGAGAGCTGGTAAGGTAAGAAAAAGATTGCAGCTGGGCATGATGATGCAAGCTCATAATCTTAGCACTTGAGAGGCTGAGATCAGTTGATTGCCAAAAGTTCAAGGCCAGCCTGGGCTACACAGGAAGTACCAGGCCTGTCAGAATTACATGGCAAGACCATCTCAAAAAAGAAAAAAAATAACAAAAGAGAGAAAAGATCATGGTCAAAGAGTATATGCTAGAGTTAATTTCAGAAGTATATTTCTAGAAACAATATATCTTGGTTTTCTATGAATTTCATTTTAAAATGATATTGCATAACTCAAAAGAGAATTTTTCTCAAGAGTTGGAGATACAGCTCAGTAGCAGTGCACTTGCCTGGTATACAAAAAGCGGAAGTTCAATGTCCCATATTGCAAAGGAAAAAACAGTTCATTTCAAGATATGGTCTTTTGAAATATACACAAATGCCATGAGCAAAGCATCATTGTTTTTCTGAACAGCATGGTTAATTAATAACTAGGATTTAGGGTAAGTCACTTATTTTCTTTGGAAGCTCAATTTTGTTATCAGTATAATAGGTGTAACAGTATCACATGTTGAGAGGCAGAGAGGCAGAGAGGGCACGCCTGTAATTCTAGCACTGTAGAGGTGGAAGCAAGAACATCAGATCAGGTCAGCCGTGGTTACACAGCCTGGGCTCTATGAGATCCATGTTTAAAAAAAAAAAAAAAAAAGCAAAACCTAGAAAATAATGACTACCTTACAACATAGATGACTCTCACTGGCATAATGGACCCTCTAAAGACAGTAACCCCATTATATGTCCCAGAGTCTTCTAGAATGTTTCATAGCCAAGTCTAGAGATAAAGTCTATGTGCCCTCCCCTTGATTCCAGAGAGACTCAACTATCTCAACACACAGAAGGTGGTAGATATGAGGCAGTATTAACTAAGGCTAAACCATAAAGTCTTGCTCTTTCACCTTGCTCTCAGGATAGTCCTCTCTTAGAAGGAGCCACCATGCTGTAGGGAAACCCAAGCAGCTCAGGAAAGATCCACATGCATGAGCAGTAAGCCTGAGTAAGCTGCACTGCTGTAGCTGAGCCACTCACCAAGAGCAGCACACACACTTGTCCACCATATCCCTTCCTGATCTGTCCATTCCAAAATGGGTAATTTGCTTTCTTCCCATCTGCATGTTCTCCTCATCTCCAAATATGTAAGGAACTTACCATGTTTAAAGAGCAGGCATGGTGGACACATCTGCAAACCTAGCCCTTGGGAAGTGGGAGAAAGGGATCAAGAAGTCCAATGCTAGCCTGGGCTACCCAGTGAGCTACAGAACAACCTGGGCTACAAACTGAGACCCTGCTTCACAAAACAACAAAGATTGGGAGCTGGAGAGATGGCTCAGTAGTTAAGCAAATATATTGCTTTTGTAAATTATGAAAGGTTAACGTCTCTAAAATATAAACTCTTACAAATGACCAAAAAAAAAAAAAAAAAAAAAAAAAAAAAAGAAAAAACATGTAAAAGCTCAAATCAACGAAGGTGAGAGGATAAGGGTATTACAAAGTTACTTTAAAAATTCAAAGTTAAGGAATACCAATGAGTGTCAGGTATGGTGGCCCATGCCTTTAATCCCAGCACTCATGAGGCAGAGGCATGAAGATCTCTGAGTTCAAGGCCAGCCTGGTCTACACAGTTGTTCCAGAACAGCCAGGGCTGTTACACAGAGAAACCCTATCTTGAAAAACGAAAGAGGAGGGTTGGAGATTTAGCTCAGTGCTAGAGCACTTGCTAGGTTTGATCCTCAGGTCGGCAGAGGCAAGGCAGAGGCGAGGAAGAACTAAATACATCAGTTTGCAAAATGACTGGCCCCAAGAGCCTTCAAAAAGTACCAGCTATTAGGACTTTTGTTTCTAGGTAAGATGAAATAAATATCCCTCACTCTGTCTATCCCATGAAGTACAGTTATAAAGCCTACCTGATCTAACCCACAAAGCAGAGTTATAAAATCTGTTGAGAATGTATGGTCCATTTGAAGATTGTGAATAACAAATAATAACAGATTATTAATTGGTTAAAGGCCTAGAATCTAAATAAAGAACTCATTAAAATGCTGAAAGTAGAAAGAAAGCCAGACTTAGCAGCTTGTAATCACATATCTGGAAAGTGGAGACAAGAAGATCACAAGTTCAAGACCATCTTTGGCTACATAGTAAGTTCAGGGCCAGCCTGGACTGCGTGAGACCCTTATCAAATACAACAAGAAGGAAATAACTAGAAAGTAAAAAGTTATATTATTATATTTGTGATAAAGTGATTTTCTACAATGACGTCAAGACAATTTAATGTGAAATAGCAGTATTTTAATATGTAATGCCAATTGTATATATAATCTATGTGTGCATATACATACATATATAAACAATCAGATGAACATAAATCTCTATCATATGCCAAAAGCAATTCAAAATGGTTCACAGACTTAAATGTGAGCTGAAACTATAGTCTTTTAGAACACAGGAGAAAATTGATATGACCTTGAGTTAGAAAGAAATCTTCATCATAGGATCAAAACCAGAAGTCCTATAAAGAAGTAGCTTACATGTCATCAAAATCACAAACATCAGAGCTTTGAACTATGCCATTAAGGCAATGTCAGGAAAAACAGCAGAGTAGGAACCTTTGAAACACCTTTTCCACAAAAGCATCAAGGAAATTGTCAGAATCAACTCTTACAATTGTAGAAAATAGTCAAAAGATTGCAGCAACCTGGGGAAGAGTTCTTAGGAAGAATAGCTGGATCTCTGCAAGAACAATGAGTTTGGTAGTGCTTTAATCTGCCCCACTTCCATCCTCACTCCTATTTCGGTGGTTATCCTTGAAAGCCTGTGATTTGAAATCAAAGGGAAAAAAAACACACACACACACAAAACACAAAAAACAGCAACAGGGCTACCAGTAGAGGGCGGGGGGGAAAAAGAGACAGCAGCCCCTTGGAAGTACTATTCCCAGAGAACTGTCATCACTTGGCCCATCTGGTGGCCTTCAGGAAATTCAAGGGACACTCTTTATTTGAGCAAACTCAAAGCAAGTGGTAACAGACTCTTTTTTCTAGGAACTTACGATGAAAATGTTCATAGGCAATTGTTGAATTTCACAGACACCTGAGGAAGTAAATAACAATTGGAGAAAACACCAGTTAATAAAAAGCTTAAGGCGGCAAAACTAGGGAATGAGATGTCCATATAAGGCTCTAAAAAATAGTCTAACATATGTCCATAGACATGTATAGACTATCCGCATACTTAGGTTTGTGCATGCTCAGGAAAAGATCTGAAAAAGCCATGTGGTGTTACTTTTGATTAATCATGTGCAAGCAAGAAATGGAAGCATTTCCATTTGAGATTGCAAAGTACGTGGCTAAGGTTGAAAATGTTCTTAGCATGCAAACAGAATCCCTCAGGAAACACTGGAAAAGTACTAGTTCTAGACACAATGTTCTAGACACAATGAAAATATTATACTAAGGGAGAGAGCACCGTATATTAATCATTTATATAAAATGCTCCAAATAGGTAAATCCATAGTGATGGCTACTTCCTTGGTGGCTGCCCAGGGTGGGAGTATAAACAAGGACTAATAGCACACTTTGAGGTGATGGAAATGTCCTAAAACTAGATTGTTGTTATGGTTGATGAATTCTGTACATTTACTAAAAATCACTGAATTGTGCACTTAAGGAATGAGTTTTATGGTATGCAGTAAATGCAAACTCAATAAAGTAGAAAAAAATGACCCAACTCTATGCTATAAAACCTTACTCTTTCCCAAATGTAATAATATAAATAGGACTGAGGTAAAATGATGGCAAGAAAGTAACTCTGGAATGCTAGAGTGAAAACCTCTAAAAATCTGTGTCCTAAAAGCAAAAAGAACATTGGGGGAAAATGTCAAAATCAATTTTGGAAGTAAATTAAATGCTTGCAATAAAACATGCAGCAGTGTTTCAAGAAAAAGGTAAAATTAGTAAGGTTTGTAGCATTTCAAGTTTCCATAATCCCATCTTTTTCTCTCCAGCTTCACAGTCCTAAGGGGGGAAAAAAAATCAACATTACTGCCATTATAGAAGCTGTAAACCAGCAGTGTAGCTGAACCCAGAGGAGCAGAACAGTTCTAGAGCATTATAAAAAACTCCATCTTCAGAGAATCTGTACTATTTCATGTGCTTGGTACCTGGAGGGAAAGCTACATTCTGAGGACTTGCCTGTCTTTGATATGACTGATCCCACACTGTAAGAATAGTCCATTCCTAGTGCATTTGTCAAAATTAATTGGTGGGGAGTGTATAACAGTACATCTGTCTGGGTTGCAATTAATAGTTGAGACTAACAAGGAGCCAGCAAAAAGATCCTGCAGAGGATCAAGACAGTGAACATTCCAGTATGGAGGGGACAGAGAACATGAGCCCCCACCCTTAGCTGAGGAGCTATTGGCAGTTAAGGGCTGTTAGGGGAGGGAGGGTCACTTTTCTTAAAGGGTGTGGCCCCTGGTGGGTTTACTATGCTCCAGTGGACAGTTCTCTACCAATGTTCATATGAGCAGCAGCAATTAGACTCAATAGGTTATTAAAAAATAAGAAGGCCCAGAGACAGGGAGAGTAAGATGTGGGGAAAGAGTACAGGAAGAACAGAGGGGAGTGAATGAGGGGCAAATATGATCAAAATATACTGCATACATGTATGAATTTCTCAAAGAATACATACAAATTTAGAAACTTAAAAGGAAAAACAGGCTTTGAAAAATTCAGATATGTTCCCAAGAATCTGAGGCAATGAACATATACAAAGCTTTGTGTACGCACAGGACAGCTGGGATCTGAGCTGACCCTAATATCTCACTCTGGGCTGACAGGAAGGCTTTGCGTGAGTAGAAGGTGAAGTCTAAGGAAGAGTTGTCAAGTGTTTGAGTACTGAAAGGGTGTTCCAAGCTACATACACATGGACCCTTAAGCAAAGGATGATAGACATTCTGGTTCAAGACATTTAAGGAAACTCTCTTCAATCATAGGGAATGACTTTATTGTTAAGGAAGTAGAGAGTAGATACAATTTTTAGAATTAAATACATAGAAAAATTACTAAACAGTGACATCAACAAATCCATGGAGTAGTGGTGATGGTGGATTGAATTTAAGAATCACTACATTATACTATTTAAAATTTCTAATTTTCAACAAAATACAGCATATCATAAAGAAAAAAGAAAGCATGGCCTATACACAGGAATAGAAAATAGAAGCATGTTTGCTAGGTTAACTAGACAAAATTTTAAAACAGTCATTCTAAGTTCCTTAAACAGCTGAAGGTAAAATTCAGACCATCTGATAAAATAGAAACTAAAAGTAAGCAGAGGTAACGAAAATAAGGACCCTAGTAGGAATTCTGGAGTTGCACGTAAAGTAACCACATGAACCCTTCACTAACAGAACTTAACAGATTTGAACTGGCAGAAGAAAGACTCTACAAACTTGAAGATAACCCCACTATCTACTCAGAGGACAACAATCCAGTCTGGGAAGGAAAAACAAGTAAGGACAAGGAAAAATTAACAGCCTCAGAGGCCGAAGCAGATGATTAACCCTCTCAGATAGCACATACTGATCACAGGAGTCTCAGAAGTTGAAAAGGTGGTAGAA
Source organism: Onychomys torridus (assembly GCF_903995425.1). Taxonomy (NCBI): domain Eukaryota; kingdom Metazoa; phylum Chordata; class Mammalia; order Rodentia; family Cricetidae; genus Onychomys; species Onychomys torridus. Next base: position 122,326,772 of record NC_050466.1, read on the forward strand.
AAAACATTTCAAGAAAGCAACAAATGGTGTAACATCACCAAATTGATGAAAAACATTAATCTATACATCAAAGCAGTTCAACAGAATCAAAGTAGAATAAACTCAAAGAGATTTACACCTAGATACACACATCCAAACTGCTAAAGGGGAATGTGAAGAGTAAGTATTTTTGTACATAGGCATATGTACATGTGTATGTTTGAGGGCAGTATGCATGTGTTAGGGGGTTGCACATACAAATAAGTGAGCATACATGTATAGGACACAAGACAATCTCATTGTTCCTCAGGACCATCCACTTTGCTTTTTGAGATAGGATCTCTCACTGACCTCAAGCTTCTCTAGAAGGCTAGTCTGGCTAGGCAGTAAGGCTCAGAGATCCACCTACCTTTGCTTCTCCAGCCCTGGAACTGCAAACATGAGTCACTATGCTCAGCTTTTTTCTGTGGGTTCTGGGGTTTGAACTCAAAATTTTCGTTTTTACATGGCAAGCATTTTATTGACTAATCTATCTTTCCAGCCCAAGAATGAATCTTAAAACAGCAACTCAAGAGAAGAGACGCATCATGGAAAGGGATCCAAGTAAAACTAACAACTGACTTATCAGATACCACAATTCATTACCAGAAGACCTGCCCTACAATAAAAAAAAAAAAAAACATTTAGGTCAAAATAAATAAATAGTGCATAGTAACTCAGATACACAGAGAGAAAAACCACTCATAAATTGGACTATATAGGTAAACATAAAACATGATATAAGTGTCATTTCCTTTGTAACTATTTTTCATCCTGTCTGATATAAAGCAGTAATTATAAAACTGCTAATGTACTTGAAAATCTATACAGATGTAATCTGTATAATAATAGTACAAGTAAAGAGAACAGAAACACACCACATTTTAGATATGGTTAAAATTAAGTTGCCATTAAAGGAAGCAAAGTATTGCTAATTGTAGACAATATGATAGCATACATAAACAATTCCAAAAATTCTACCAGGGATAAACACCTTCAGCAAAGTGGCCATATACAAGATTAACTTGAAAGAAATCAGCATGCTTCATATATACAAACAATAAACAGGTGGAGAGAGAAATCAAGGAAACAATACCCTTCATAATAGCTCTAAATAATATAAAATATCTTGGTGTAATTAGAACCAAGCAAGTGAAAGACCTGTAAGACAAGAGCTTGAAGTCTTTGAATGTGGTGAGACTTTATTTGTAAAATGTGATTTTATTCGTATATTAATAAAGTTGCCTTGGGGTCAGAGTAAGCCAGAGCAGAAGCTGGGCGGTGGTGGTGCACGCCTTTAATCCCAGCACTTGGGAGGCAGAGCTAGGCAGATCTCTGTGTGTTCAAGGATACAGCCAGCATGGAGACACATGCCTTTAATCTCAATACCAACCATAGAAGACCTGGAGGTCTATACAGACAGGCAGTGATGAGGAGGTCATGTGGCTGGGTTTACAACCAATGAGAAAAGAGAACAGAAAGTCTATAAAAAAGAAAAAACACACAGAAGTAAGTCTCTTGCGGAGAGGAAAGACAGCAGCAGCAGGGAAGGGTAAGGTTTTCAGCTCTCAGCTATTGCTCTGACCTCTTGGCTTTTAACTCTGCAATTGGCTGTGTTTCTTATTTAACAAGACAGTTACATCTACATTTGAAAAAAGAAACTGTAGAAGATTTCAGAAGATGGAAAGATCTCCCATGCTCATGGATAGGTAGGATTAACATAGTAAAAATGGTCATCTTCCAAAACCAATCCACAGATTCAACACAATCCCCATTAAAATCCCAATACAATTCTTTAAAGACCTTGAAAGAATAATACTCAACTTCATATGGAAAAACAAAAAACCCCAGGATAGCTAAAACAACACTGTACAATAAAAGGAACCTCTGGAGGTATCACCATCCCTGATTTCAAGCTCAACTACAGAGCTGCAGTCATAAAAACCACATGGTCTTGGCCTAAAAATAGACATGTGGATCAATGTAATCAAATCGAAGGCCTGGGTGTAAATTCACATACCTATGGACACCTGATTTTTGACAAAGAAGCCAAAACTATACAATGGGAAAAAGACAGCATCCTCAACAAATGGTGCTGGTCTAACTGGATGTTGGCATGTAGAAGAATGCAAATAGATCCATATCTACCACCCTGCACAAAACTCAAGCCCAAGTGGATCAAAGTCCTCAACATAAAACCAGATACACTGAACATAATAGAAGAAAAATTGGGAAATAGCTTTAAACACTTTGGTACAGGAGACAACTTCCTGAATAGGACACCAATAGCACAGACACTAAGATCAACATTATAATTAATAAATGAGACCTCATGAAACTGAAAAGTTTCTGTAAGGCAAAAGTATACCATCAATAGAACAAAATGGCCACCTACAGAATGGGAAAGATCTTCACCAAGCCCACATCTGACAGAGGGCTAATTTCCAAACTATATAAAAAACTCAAGAAACTAGACAACAAAACACCAATTCTAATTAATTAAAAATGGGGTACAGATCTAAACAGAATTCTCACCAGAGCAAACTCATATGTCTGAGAAACAAATAAATCTTCAACATCCTTAGCCATCAGGGAAATGCAAGTTAAAATGACTCTGAGATTCCATCTTACACTAGTCAGAATGCCTAAGATTAAAAACACAAGTGACAGCTCATGCTGGTGAGAATGTGGAGCAAGGGAAATACTCCTCCACTGCTGGTGGGAGTGAAAACTTATATAGCTTCTATGGAAATCAATATGGTGGTTCCATAGAAAGTTAGGAATCAATCTACCTTAAGACCCAGCTATACTACTCTTAGGCATAGACCCAAGGGACACTCCACTATACCACAAGGACACTTGCTCAACTATGTTCATAGCAGCTTTATTTGTAATAGCCAGAAACTGGAAACAATCTAGATGTCCCTGAACTGAAGAATGGATAAAGAAAATGTGGTACATTTACACAATGCAGTATTACTCGGCTGTTAAAACAATATCAGGAAATTTGTAGGCAAATGGATGGAACTAGAAAAAAATCATCTTGAGCGAGGTAACCCAGACCCAGAAAGACAAACATGGCATGTACTCACTCATAAGTGGATATTAGCCATAAAGAAAAGGATAACCATGCTAAAATCCACAGACCCAAAGAAATTAAGTAACAAGAAGGGCTCCAGGGGGGATGCTTGGATCTCTCTGGGAAGGGGAAATAGATTTCCAGGGTGGAAGTGGGGTGGGTGAGGATGGGAACAGGAGTGATTGGGTGGGGAGAACGTGGGAGAGTGTACTGGAAGAGATGACTGGAAAAGAGGGCATTTTGAGGTGAAGTAGAAATCTAGTGTAATGGAAACTCCTAGGAATCTACAAGGGTGACCCCAGCTAAGACTCCTAGCAATAGGGGATACATAGTCTGAACTGGCCATCTCCTATTACCAGGCAAGACTTTCAGTGAAGGGACTGGGATACCACCAACTCAGCCACATAACCTTCAATCTACAATTTGTTCTGCCCACAAGATATGCTAGGGTAAAGGTGGCACAGGAATTGTGGGAATGGCCAACCAATGACTGGTCTAACCTGACATGCCACAAGAGTGAGCCCACACTTAAAACTGCCTGGAGCATCAGGGCCCAGAGGCTAGACAGCTCAGAGACCTAGGATAGAGCCAAACAGCACTGGCAAAAAAACAAAAATAAAAAGAAAGAAAGAAATATGTCAATGTAATAACATCTAACGATATTCTGCCATACTCATAGATTGGTGCCTGGCCCAATTGTCATCAGAGAGGAGTCACCCAGCAACTGATGGAAACAGATGCAGAGACCCACATCCAAACATTAGGTGGAGCTCAGGGAATCCTGCAGAAGAGGAGGAAGAAGGATTATAGGAGCCAGAGGGGTCAAGGACATCACAAGAAAACCACAGAATCAACTAACCTGGGCTCCTAGGGGTTCACAGCGACTGAACTGACAACCAAGGAGTCTGCACAGGTCTGACCTAGGCCCTCTGCATATATGTTACAGTTGTGTAGCTTGGTCTACTTATGAGACTCCTAACAGTGGGAGCAGGGGCTCTCTGACTCTTGCCAGCTTTTAAGACCTTATTCGCCATACTGGGTTGCCTTGTACAGCCTTAATACATGAGGAGGTGCTTAGTCTTATTGAAACTTGATATGCCATGTTTGGCTGATATCCATGGGAGATCTGTCCATTTGTGAACAGAAACAGAGGAGTGGATGGGGGTAGCAGAGGGGAGGTGGGGGGGGGGGCTAGGAGGAGAGGAAATTTTGGTAGGGATGTAGAAAAACAAAACCATTAAAAAATTAAGTTGTCATTAATGCAAACTAATTTGTTTAATCTGTTAGTTGTAATCCTTAATTCCTAATGATATTCTTCTATTGTCATCAGAGAAGCATTGTCTAACAACTGATTGGAACAGACAACAGAGACCCACAGCCAAACACTAGCCAAAGCCAGGGGAACCCCATATAAGAAGGGGAGGAAGGACTGTAAGAACCAGAGGGGTTGAGGAAACCACAAGAACATGACCCACAGAATCAATTAAGCAGGGCTCACAAAGACTGAAATGATAAACAGGGACCCTATATGGGTCTGAGCGAGGTCCACTGCATATATGTTATGGTTGTATAGCTTTGTGTTCTTGTGGGACTACTAACAGTGGGAGTGGGGGCTGTCCCTGACTCCTTTGGCTGCTCTTGGGATCCTTTTCCTCCCACTGGAAAGCCTCACCCAGCCTTGATTTGAGAGGCCTCTCATAAGGCGCAAATAATTTCTGAAAAGAATGTGAATGTAAGTAAGTAGGAAAAAGGATGCTCCTTTGAGTAACTGGTGCTCAAGCATTCATAGGAAGAAAAGTCAATCTCATTCTAGATCTCATGTTATAAAAATACCAAGTCAAAATGGATTAGCAGTAAATATAAAATGTGTAGTTATAAAACAACAAGAAGAAAATACTAGGTCTTTTACATCAACGGTATTAGGAAGAGTTCTTAATTCTTACACATATTTATGTCTGCACATACAACTAATAAACTCAACAAGAGTTCAAAGCATTTTCTCTGAGGAGCAAGATCTATATAATGAAAGCTAGAAGATGCAGTTGAAAGAACTAAAGAAATCAAAAAACACAAATAGCAGGTAAGCACTCACGCTCATTTAGAAGACTTAATACAGTTTAGAAATCCTCACTAGCCTAAACTCTCTCTCAACACATTCAATTTACTCCCTACCAAACTATCAATGATTTGATTTTGTAGAAATAAAACATTCTACTTTAAAATATACATGGAATCTCAAGGGACCACCAAAATAGTCAAAACAATGTGAAAAAAATACCATAAGTATTACATATTATTACTTCCTGATTTTAAAACTTACTACAAAAATTAAGAGCATGCTACATTCCAGGAATGGTGGTGCACACCTTTAATCCCAGCACTCTGGAAGGACAGGCAGGAGGAACTCTGTGAGTTTGAGGCCAACCTGGTCTACAGAGTGAGTTATAGGACAGCCAAGGCTACACAGAGTAACCCTGCCTCAAAAGCAAAACAAAACAACATGCTACTGGCATAAAGCCAGACACATATATGACTAAAGAGCCCAGAAATAAACTCTCATCCATACGGTAAATGGTCTTTGAACAGAGCAGTAATATCATTCAGTACAGAAAGAATAGTCTTCAAAAAGTGGTCCTGGGAAAATTGAATAGCAACAAGTGACAGGATCCTTATCTTAAGCCATATGCAAAAATTAACTCAAAATGGATCAAAGACCTAAACAGTGCAAAAACTATAATAGCTCAGAAGATAACAGAAAGGAAATGCTTTTTTATATTGGATTTGGCAATGACTTCTTAGATGTGCTAACAGAAGCACATGATAAAGGAAGAAAAATGAAAAAAACACCATGCATTAAAGGATACTATGAAGAGTAAAAGGCAGAAACAGAACAAGAGAAAATATTTACAAATCATGTATCTGAGAAGCGATTCTAGATACTTGAATGGATATTTATTCATAGAAGATACATGGCCAAATAGCATATGAAAAATACATGATAGCACTTATTAGGGAAATGCAAATCAAAACTATAATGAGATACATCATGCTGTTTAAACTAGTGATTATCCAAAAAGAGAAAACCAAAAAAATAACATGTGTTCCTGAGAATTTAGAGAAATTGAAATTTTTGTACATTGCTGGTAGGAATACAAAATGACAGTCTATATAGAGAACAGTAGAGAGTGTCATCCAAAAATTAAACATAGAATTATTAAAAGATTCAGCAATTCCACCTCTGTGTATGTACACCAAGAACTAAAAGCAGATATCAAACATTTGTACACCAATGTTCACACCAGCATTATTCACAACAACTACAACATGGAAGTAATTTAAGTGTCCACTGATGAATGAATTAATTAAACAAAACAGTGTATATACACACACACACACATATACATATATATGTATATATATACATACATATACATACACAATGGAATATTATGCAGCCTTAAAAAGGAATGGAATTCTGACACATGCTACAATAAGAATCAGCGATGAAAACATTTATGCTAAGTAAAATAATCCAATCATAAAAGATAAATATTGCACGATTTTATTTACATGAGGTAGATAGAACATTCAAATTCACAAAAAGTAGAATGAAGGTTGCTAGAAGGCAGAGGGTATGAGGTAAGTTAAAGTAGCTTTTAATGTGTATAACTTAAAAAGCTCTAGAGATGGGTGGTGGTTATAGTTACAGAATATGTTACCACCACAGAAGCAAATACTCAAAAATGGTTAAAATAGTTTGATGTTATGTAAATGTTAGCACAATTAAAAACATACTGCTAAAAGAACGAAATGACAAGCTCCAGACTGTGAAAAAATATTTGTAAAGCACACATCCAGTGGAGGACTGTGTTTATAAAGAAATCTCAAAAGTCACTAGGGAGGAAAAGAAATCCAGTGGTAAAATGGCAAAGATGTAAACAGAAACTTTACAGGATATAATGATGGCAAAAAAGCACACAGAGAGATGCTCAGCATCATTAGCCATTAAGAAAAGGCACATTGAAACAACAGGGAGGCAACACTTCACACCTATCAGAACAATCACAATAAATACTGACAATACCAAATGCCGACAAAGATGTAGAGCAAGTCAACTCTCATACACCATTGGTGGGAATGCAAAATGGTACAGCCACTCTGGAAAATGGTTTGGCAGTTTCATATAAAGTTAAATGTGCACTTACCATATGACCCAGTAATCCCACTGCTAGATATTTACCTTAGAGAAATAAAAACTTATGTTCACACAAAAACCTGCACAAGAATGTTAATATCAATATCATTCATAAAGACCATAACCTGGAAAACCCAAATCCACTTCAATACATGAATGGATATGGAATATCCATACAATGAAATGGGACTCCACAAAAATGAATGAGTTATTGATAAAAACAACAACTTGAATGAATCTCAAAAGCATTATGTTGAGTGAAAGAAGCCAGCCTCACAAGGTTACACACTGCATGATTCCATTTATCTGACAGTCTCTAAAAGATAGAGCAGAAGTAATGGCGATAAGTGATGCCAGGAACTTGTGGGGAGCAATGGGAGTGACCCTAAAGGGATGGGCAGTATGAGCAGAGTTTGTCTGGGTGATGGAGCTGCTCCCTCTCTTGATTGTGGTGGCGGAGACATGAAATCTACAGGATTTTCAATTCACAGAATTGTACACCAAAAAAGGCCCCATGCAATTTTACTGTAGGTTCATTTTCAAATAAAATGCTAGTTAGAATTATTTATCACCATCATCAATAGTTATACTGACTAATGATATTCAGAATTATTTGTGCAATGGGATCTAAAATTCAGCATGGACAAATGTATGTCTGGTATAATAAAGCTATAGAAGTAAAAACAAACTAAATGTAAAATTTTGACATCTTCTACTAACTCCTCTCCTTAATATTTCATATCAGGACAATATGTTCTCTGTAGATAATTTCCTATAAACATTGTCATATAGTGAATATGGAATTAAATAAGTGCTCAACTTAGAAGTCCGGGACCCTAGTTTACATTCCTAAATCTAACACTGTAAGAAAACTCTCGACTTGCCTTTTGTGCCTAATTTTATCTTCCTCTTCATTGAGGTCATGTACTTGTCTGCACTTGTCTTTTTGTGGTATGCTGTGAAGGTTTAAAGTAAGGAGTTTCAAAGACAGGAAACAGAACAGAGACACCCCCCCCCCCACCCCAATAGCAGGTACTGCTCTGATTTCCATGTATTACCTCACTTAATTGTCCTGACAACTCAACATCACAGCTACTATTGATATGCTCATTTCACAGACAAAGAACTGAAGGACAGAGAGGTAACCTTATCAGCATTTCATAACTAGTAAGTGGGGGAGCCAGGTTTTTCCCAGGCAGTCTGCTTCCAGAGCCTATGTCCACATTCAGTCCGCCATGATGTCTCAGCACAGAAAGCTGTTCATTTGTTCCTTCCTCCCTTACCACTGACCTGGCACCTGTATAGCCTAGCTTTAACACACCATTCAATCACTCGCATGACTTGAACATATAGACCCAGTTCTGGCTTCTCTCCTCAGCTTCACTGCTTCATTCCTACATCAATATCTACATATGCTAATCCCGCCATCTTCACAAATTCAATCTGTTTAAATGAAATACACCATTTTTCTTCTGAATGTCCCCTAAAGACTGAATTTTACCCACTGTTAAGTTAGCCAGCTTTGAAATATCTGAGTTATCTCACCATATTCCTCTCCACTTCGTTCTCAGTCAATGACCCTCCTCCTTCATTCGCAGTCCACAGCTTTATCAATTCTTCTTGTCACATCACGTACAACTAATTCCACCTCTCCAGTTCCACTGTCATCACTCCAGTCTAGATGTTGATAACTCAATGACTTTAATGCCATTCTTTCTTTCCCCTCTCTAATTCTTCGTTGGCCAGCACATTAATCATTTTCAAATACAGCTTTTATCATCCGACTATATTCAAACACATGAACCAAACAAACTAACTCCATATACCTGTCTTATCAAATAAATAAGAGCCAAGAATTCTGAGCTACCCTTTCAAGCTGATCTCTTAAAATGCCCCCAATTAACAATGCTCACACCAATCCATCACTGCAACTGAAATGCTGTTCTCTCTCCTGTCTAACAGATAGGGTTAATAAAGTAAATCTTACCTCTTCTGAGGCCTTCTTCACTCACACCAATAAAACTCTGAACTTCGGTGGCACTGAGCCAGTATATCCGGCGTTACTGCTAAAGGGTACATGTATGCATCTCCAAGCCGACTACTACAAGACTAGGAACCATTCCTTAAACCTTCTCTGTGTACCTTCCACCATGCCAAGTAAAATTAGCTGCTAAATGAAGTCTTTCTGGCTAAGACACATACTGTTTATGTGTGTACTCTGCATTACTTTACAGTTCAGTCTAAAGACCCATCACAATCTCACTTTACTTCCCTTTCATGTGTCAGACGTCATTCTCTGCCACACTGTTTCTCTGCCACACTGAACTTCTCACTTTTCCCTGCTTACACCAGGTCCTTTCACAGGATGGCTCCTATCCATTCACTAGCTGTAATGTCCTTTTCCTTTTTTACATAAAAAAATAATGCCTGCTGCCCTGCTTTGTTAGGATCATACAAATGTCAACCTCTGACTCCCCCAACTAGATTTGGATGCCCTGTGTTCTATGGCACCTTGACATCTGTTTAAACCCTTTAGAACACTTCCAATGGTGTCATGCAATAACTCCACACATTTGTGTCACTCGTGGGACTCTCTATTTCTCACGAGTAGTAACATCTTGTCTTTCACTAATCCCCTATCTAATGCCCTGATGTTAAATCTTTCTTTCAGTTAAAGAACATTTCAGAGTCAGTGAGGATCCCATACCTTGGTAATAAAGAGCCTTAAGGAAGGAGTGACGATCAGTTCCCTGAAATAAAGACTTTTCAATTTCCATTTCTCGCCGGGTCAGCTGTTTGCTCTTTGAAAACCTCTGTGGCAGGCGAAGGATGCGCTGGCGCTCTGAGATCCTTTCTTCAATATCTTGAAGCCGTTTCTGTATTGCCTCGGGAGTTGCCCTCAGCTTTGTCCTCTGAAACCAGGGAAATTAGATGCTTTATATCAAAAAGCACAAAAGTAAATCTGAGACCTCATGTAAGAAAGAAGATGAGAAAGGCCCAGAAATTGGAAGTGTTTTTGTAAGTTTTAGTTAAGGGCTAGCCAACAACTCTCTTTCGTCAATGTTTCTATCTTAAAAACAAAAGAAGATTCAGACTCAACACTCAGTTTCACAAAAACTAAAAACATCAAGGTTCAAGGTTCTCAATGACAATATAAAGCAACCACCATGTTGGGGAGTTCGGCTGTTCCTGCTTGCAAAAGATCATCCCAGCAGGACTGGTTGATGGTTTACACGCCCTGGCATAGAGGCATAGGGTTGGGCATGAGCTTTTTCTCTAGGAGGAACTTGCAGCTATGGGAAAGGCCTCAGTAGTGTTGAGGAAGGCTTTCCAGGCACAGCTCACTGCAGGAGAAGTGTCCACGCTCCTGTAAGTAGCCCTTTACCAAGGCTCTGAAAGGGAAGCTCAATAGACTTGCTGGTTCTCTGGAGTGAACTTGGGCAGAACTGTGCCTTAGTTTATCAGTTTGTTGTTGGGATCTTGAGAAGAGGGGCAGATGTTGCTTGAAGTCTCCCTTACGGAAGGAATTTTATCAACACAGGCACACACACATACATAAATGAAAAGAAAAAGATCTTTTTAAGAAAACAGCTTTACCTTTTCACCTGAAACATGGCTTTTCCAGATCAATATTTCTGTTTCGTTGAGCCCTAGTTCCCTGAGTGAAGCAGTTTCCTGGTCTTTTTCATGTAGTGTCTGGAACTGGGACAAAGTCATTGTCCCAGCTGCTTCCTTCCCAAAGGGTTTGTACATAGTACCCGGGGCAAAGCTCTCTTTCTTAGAGACACATCTGCAAAACACAAAGGAGAGTAAGAACATCTGGTGGCTACAGTAACCACATAACAATTGTGATGGGCCTCCTATCATAACAGGTCCAGTGATGCGCATAGTCTAAGTCTCTCTTACATTCTTTTGCCACGGTGAAGCACCATGGCAACAAAATGGAATTCCATGAACAGCCCCCAATTATCCAGGACTAATAAATGACTAAATTAACAAAGTTTACTGAGTACCTGATATGCATTAGATGCTGTATTCTGTACTGAGATATAACAGTAAAAAAACAACAACAAAAATTAAGGGGCTAGAGATATGGTAAAACAATTAAAGCTTCTATTGCTCTTGTAGAGGGCCTGGGCCAGTTCCCAGCACCCACATGGCAGCTCACAACCATCTCTAACTTCAGTTCCAGATGATTGAAAACCCTCTGGCCTCTTCAGGCAGTGGCACACATATGGTTCACATAAATTCCCCCCACACCACTCACACACACAAAATAAATCTTCTATAAAAAATATCAAAAGAACTGTCACCTATATAAAGAATAGCAGAAGGGAGGCAACTAAATAGGAAATGACCATATGGTGATACTTTATTTGTACTGAAATGTGATTTTATTTGTATGTTAATAAAGTTGCCCTGAGGTCAGAGCAAGCCAGAGCAGAAGCTGGGCGGTGGTGGTGCACACCTTTAATCCCAGCACTTGGGAGGCAGAGCTAGGCAGATCTCTGTGAGTTCAAGGATATAGCCAGCATGGAGACACATGCCTTTAATCTCAATACCAACCATAGAAGACCTGGAGGTCTGTACAGACAGGCAGTGATGAGGAGGTCATGTGGTTGGGTTTACAACCAATGAGAAGGCAGAACAGAAAGTCTATATAAAAGACTACAGGAAGTAGCTTTCTTGCACAGAGGAAAGACAGAGCAGCAGTGAAGGGTAATGTTTCCAACTCTCAGCTATTGCTCTGACCTTTTGGCTTTTAACTCTGCAATTGGCTCTGTGTTTCTTATTTAACAAGATGGTTATATCTACATGACCATATAGAATTATAAATGCCATGTTAGGGGAAATACAGGGTGCTTTACTTGAACCAAGTACTCGGTCCAGGCTTAATAAGATCTAGGAAGCTTTCTACAAAAAGTCACAAAAGCAGAATCTGACCCATATAAAGAGGTCTTCCAAAGAAAGTGATTGTGTGAGAGTGGAGTACCACCATCAGGCTGTAAGAGGGATGTAAAACCTGCAGGTGAGGGTTACAAATCCATACTCACTCTTCAATGGAGACAGAGGTATCAAGTTGATGTTGAAGGAGGCTCTTCAGCTGCCTCTCACCTTCTGTTTCCAGCTCTTCCAGGACATGCTCCTCATTCTTCACACAGCTATTTATCCTGGAGCGGATGTAAAACACACACCACACACTTACAACCAAAAGCAAGGGGAAAGTAGAAGAGATGTGTAATCTGAATATATTCTCCTCACTTATATTACCTATCAGTGATTCATTTGATCAAAAGCATTTCTTCAGCATTCCACTACCCTGAGTATTCATTACACAAACATTTACTGAATGCCTATGTACACAACAGGCATTATGCTAGCTACTTGTCCTGGCTAGTTTTATGTCAAATAACATAAGCCAGAGTCACTTTGGAAGAGGGAACCTCAATTAAGAGAATGCTCCCATCAAATTGGCCTGTGGGCAAGCCTATAGTATACTTTCTTGATTAATAATTGATATGTGAGGGCCACACTAACTCTGCGTGGAGCTACCCCTGGGCTGATGGTCCTAACTGCTATTGAAAAAAAAAGCAGGCTGTAAGCAGCATTCCTTCATGGCCTCTGCATCAGCTCCTGCTTCCAGGTTCCTACCCAGTTTGAGCTCCTGCTCTGGCTTCCCTCAGCGATGGACCATGACCTGAGAGTTGTAAGCCAGAAGGAACCCTTTCCTCCCCAAAGTGCTTTTGGTCATAGCGCTCTGTCACGGCTATAGAAAACTTAACTAAGATGCTACTTGTGGAAGCTAAAGATATTCCAAGTGTAGTTTTGATCAAGGTATTTGTAGTATATTTAGGAGAAGGCATATATGCTCTTGTGCTGTGTACATGTGCCTACAAAGAGAAAGAATCTGAATAAATAATGATAGAGGAAGATGCCAAAATTAGTAAATGCTTGCAGAAGAAAGGGGTAGATGAGAGCTCAAATAGTAAAAAGAGTTCAGAAAGAGATTCTTAAATTGGTGTTTAAAAGACTGGGTGTGACAAAGAAAAGAAGTGGGGAGCCAAAATATGAAAAGACAGAAACACATAATTTATATTCAGGTTTTGAATAGCCTTAAATACATCAACTAAGGGATTCTGGACCAGGCCTGAGCATATTAGGTATTAGAAAACAATTTATCATGCCATTAGGTGCCAAAGAGTAAGCAGTGTTTTAGGCCATATGGATTGAAAGGTAACTAGAATAACTAGTTAAGAAACCACTGAGGGAAAAGGCAAGGAAGTTCCAGACCAGGAAAGTTATAGCAGAAATACAAAGGAGGGGTTAAATGAGAGAAGTCTTTTGGGGGATGATGTTAAGAAAGTAAAATACGTAAATAAATAAATAGATAGATAGATAGATAGATAGATAGATAGATAGATAGATATTAACATTCAAATTTCAAGCTGTTGGTACAGTTTGACAGAATGTTGGTCCCAATGAAGGAAAACAACTCCAGATGGAATAAATGTCTAGGAAAGGAAAAGGCAGTGTCGTTAATACCCACACTGACTTGACCAACTCTTACAACCTGAAATGCTGGCATCAAGTATACTTCCAAGACACTGAGTCTGGGGTACCAACAAAAATGGTTCGCTAAAAGGAAAGTGAATGATGACACATTCTTACAGGGGAGACAGTCTGACGGTGACCAAGAGAAATCTGAAGCTACCTGTGTACACAAGATCTGAAACCATTAGAAAGTCTGAAGGAAGAGCAGGAAATCTAAAGAGTGTCTTAACAACTCTTTAGCCCAGACACTACTGTGTAGAAATCAGATCATGGCTGTGAGGCAATTTCAAGTCAGTACCAAAAAATAACACAACCATTTAACCATGTAATAATAGAGTAGGAAAGAAACAAACACAAAAAGTGAGTTAAATCCATAAGAAAAATAAATATTACAGTACTTCTTACAAAACATATATTACATTTCTTACAAAATAATAGCAAAATATATTATAGAAAAATTACTATTTCGTACAAAACAGAAATTGTCTACTGGGATTTATAATAAAGTATAGGAAAATCCCTGTAATTATAGGATTTCTATAAAGACCTGGATCTATATTTTTAAAATTCTAAAATAACTTACTTTGGAACTAAGGCTTAAAAAAACTCATTAAGCCTTTCCATCTTTATGATTTAGAATCTCAAACAGTTATTGCTAAATTTAATTTCTAAAAATGAATACACATATCAATACACATGAATCTATAGAAAAATACTGTGTTAAGAAAAGCTTGCTTCAGAAAAAGAAAGACATTATGCTCCCATTTATATAAGGCTAAAAACCAGATGAAACTAGGAATATTTTGTTCAGGGATTAAGCTCATATGTGGAAAATAGATTAAGAAACAAAACAAAGGCAGGCGGTGGTGGCGCACACCTTTAATCCCAGGCGGACCTCTGTGAGTTAGAGGCCAGCCTGGGCTACCAAGTGAGTCCAGGAAAAGGACAAAGCTACACAGAGAAACCCTGTCTCGAAAAACAAAAACAAAAACAAAAAAAAAGAAAAGAAAAAAAAGAAACAAACAAACAAAACAAAAAGCAAAAAAGCAAGGGAGACGTAATTAGGGAAGAGCCGGGGGCTTTTTTAAGGTATGTATGTGAATGATGTCCTACCGTTTACACCTGCACAAATTTTATTTTTGATTGTTCTTTAAGCTATACATTAGATCCATCATTTTTCACGTATGAGTTATGTCATCACAGAATAATTAAAATGTGATTTTAATTAAGGCAGGGGAAATCAATAACTCAAAAAAATTCAGGAAACTAAGAAAGTAGAACGCATTCCTAAACATGTCAGTTGTGCCTCACTGTTCCTGAGTGAAGATTCTCCTGCAGAGTAAATACAAAACTAAAGTGGGTCCTTTCTGAAGGATTTCCGTCCTGTTGGTAACCGTGAAACTCTGGGTCTCAAGGTGGACCATCCGGGGTGCAAAGGGCCATTTACTACAGAACCGGTAGGGGAAACTGCCCAGAAGCAATACCTTTCTTCTTCCCAAACACATCGAGCCGGTTTCGTGGTGAATTTGGAAAAACAAAGTATCACTCTCTAACTTTAAGATCTGAAAACACGACCCTGTGTGGCGGGCCCACTAGGTCTTTAAAATCCAGACAATGTAAACGCCCACCCTTAGACCCGGGATGGTGAGCGCTAGGGAGGGCGGGCTAGGGAGGAGCTGGCTTGCAAGTCTGCAGAGCTAGGAATGTGATAGCCAAGGCAGCTCCGGAGGCCTCTGCCCCAGGGAGGCATTCCTATGGAAACCAGCCTGGCCCTGGCCCTTCCAGAGCTTCACCCAACAGACTAGTCAGGCTGGCCTTCCCTCCTCCCTTCTCCTTTGTCTTTTCGCTAGAGAGAACCCGCCCCTCGAGAAAGTGACACATCCCAAACAAAAGGAAAAGGCCATTTTCAAACAGTAAAAGATAAAAGTTGCCGCCGGCAACTCAGACATGCCCTTACCTCTTCATGTTTCCGCAGGCCCCTATCACTAACTTGGGCAAATAGGCCCCAGACCTCAACTCCCAGAAATCTATGCGGCAGACTCAACCGATGATGGAGGTGGAGCAAGGGACGCTGGGAATTGTAGTAGCACACAGAAAGCCTGTATTGGGTGACTGGTATAGTGTAAATTAAGAATTTCTAGTACAGGTTAAAAATAACACCCAAAATATAAACCTCATGTACCTAGGATTCACCTTTGGCTCCCTGACTCTTCCTCCGAGTATCAATAAATCCTAGATCTTCTCTAATCACCTTCGAATTTGTTCCTGTCAGCAAGGCTTCTCTTTCAAGGATTTATCTGCTGTTTCCAGTCAAGCCTACAGTCTGACCACATCACTTACACTAATGTTTTTCTCTTATCTGTAACAGATCATTCTGAGTTCCCTTAGTTCAAAGTCAGAATCATTATGTACCCAGGTGTGGGGATATTTTGTTTGTACTCTAACAAATAAAATTTGTCTGAACATAGAAGCCAGACAGTGGTGGCACACGCCTTTAATCCTAGCACTCAGGAGGGCCAAAGTTCAAAGTTCAAAGCCACCCTAGACTACACGAGATTAATCTAGTCTAAAAGAGAAACAGCCAGGCAGTGGTGGCACACACCTTTAATCCCAGTACTTGGGAGTCACAACCCTTTAATCTCAGCACTAGGAAGATTGAGGCAGGAAGTAATATGGCTGGGCAGAGAAAGGAAAATAAGGCAGGAGGAAACAGGAATTAGAGCCCTTTCAGCTGAGGACTCAGAGGCATCCAGTCGGAGGATTCTTGGAGACAGGATCTTCCCTTTCGTCTGAGGAGCTGGCGAGGTGAGAAGGGGCTGTGGCTTTTTCCTCTGATCTTTCAGTATTTACCCTGATATCTGGCTCCAGGTTTTTATTATAAGACCAATTAGGATTTGTGCAACACCCAAGCTTTTGAGTATCTTATTGATAAATACATTGAATCAAGAGTTAGATATAGCAGGGGCTGGAGAGAGATAGCACTTGTTTCTCTTTCAGAGAACCAGAGTTCAGTTCCCACACAGTGGCTCACAGATCCCGGTTCCAAGGATCTGATGCCTGTTTATGGGACACCAGGTACACACATGGTGCCCATATATAAATGCAGGCAGAACATGCATACACAGAACATATATTTTTTTTTAAAGCTCCATATAGAAAAGTGTTTAAAAACATTGGTTCTTGGGTTTAGGGATGTAGCTCAATCTGTAAAGTGCTGGCTTGGTATGTACAAGCCCCCAGTGTGTGGAATACTTGTTTGGCTAGACACCAAGTTCAAGGCAAGTCTAGACCACATAAGACCCATTTTCAAAAATAACAACATCAATAACAAAAACAATCAAAGCACGTGTTCTTAATGGCCAAAAGAAGGAAATGCAAATATTCCTAAACATATGTTAAGAAAGATGTTAATTTATAAGACAGAAATTTCAAGCTACATTACATAGTTCAAGGCCAGCCAGTTCTACAGACTTAGAGACACTCTAAAAAAATCAACAAAAACAAACAAAAACAAAATATAAAACAAAGTGCAGTGGCCCACCTGTACTCCTCCAAACTGTCAAGGCTATAAACAAAGGAGAATTCTGAGACTCTGTCACATTCATGAGGAAACAAGGGAAAGATGTAGGATTCTGAAACAGAAAGAGGACACTAGGCAAACATAAATAAACTTTCTATTTAATAAGGTTCATTAGCTGTGACAAATACACTGTATTGTGTAAGATGTTAACACTAAGTGAAACTGAGCGGAAATACGTGCAACAGTGGATATGAAGATTTTATGTAAAATCTATTCTAAAACTTACTATTTTTTGTAGTTCTTTTTTTCTTTATTATTATGTGTTTTAAAATTTATAAATCAGCCATGGGTTCCCCTGTCATCCCTCCTCCCGCCCCCAACCCCACCCTCCCCCCAGTTCCTCCCCTCCATTCCCATGTCCTCCAGGATCAAGGCACCCCTGGGAATTCATTTAAACCTGGTGGATTCAGTACAGGCAGGTCCTGTCACCTCCTTCCAGGCTGAGCATGTGTCCCTGTGTAAGCCCAAGGTTCCAAACAGCCAGCTCATGCACTAAGGACAGATCCTGGTCCCCACAGACTGGGTGCCTCCCAAGCAGATCAAGCTATTCAATTGTCTCACTTATCCAGAGGGCCTGATCCAGCTGGGGGCTCCACAGCCTTTGGTTCATAATTCATGTGCTTCCATTCGATTGGCTATTTGTCCCTGTGCTTTTTGCAATCTTGGATTCAACAATTCGCGCTCTTGCAGACCCTCCACTTTCTTGACAGTTGGACACCTGGAGCTCTACCTGGGGCCTGGCTGAGGATCTCTGCATCCACTTCCATCAGTTATAAAACTTACTATTTTTTAAAGGCACCCTTTTTTACTTACTACATAGGAAAGGATAAAGAAAAAAAGACAGTGCATTTGTTGACAGTCCGGTGAAACGGGTAGTCTCACACACTGCTGGTAGGAGGATAAATTGGTACAACCTCTGCAAAGAGCAACTTGATGTCATAGCTGAAATATCAGTGCCCATTTCCTTTAAAGCAGCAATTCAACACATCTGCAAATACTCTTCTCAACACAATAAATACTCATCCGTGTGCACTGCTGTTCAATGCTGTTTATAGCAGAATACTTGGGGGGGGCTTAAATATTTAAATATAGCCAATGAAATCCATGTAATAATGAAAAGATGGTAAACTTCTCTGGATTATTACTATCGTTAAAAAATATCTAGTAAAATAGCAAGTTTCAGAATACCATATAATACACTTACATTTGTGTAAAACATGGAATATGTATGTGCCTGAAATGCATGAAATATTTCTGTGAGAACATGACACCCTGTCATAAGTTCTTACATTTAGTTCTCCAATTAACAGAACTCAATAGTTGAAGGACAAGAACAGAAAGAAACAATACAACTAAATTCTTCATATATTTTGTCCCTAATGAAATTTTTATTGTTATGTTTTGTCCCTATTGAAACTTTTATTGTTATATTGAGAAAGGTTTTTGTATAAAGCTCAAATTGGCCATTACCTTGTGATCTTCTCACATGAGCCTCACAAATATTGGGGTTACAGGTGTGTGCCAAGCATGCCCTTATATCCTTTGAATATTTTGTTTGTTTGTAGAGACAGCGTTTCTCTGTGTGACAGCCTGGCAGTCCTGGAACTCTCTTTGTAGACAGGCTGTCTTCAAACTCGTGGAGATCCCCTGCCTCTGCCTCCCAAATGCTGGGATTAAAGGCCTGTGCCACCACTGCCCATGTCCTTTGAATTTTTAACTGTATGACTGTCTCACCTAGTGTGACTGGTTTTGTGTGTCAACTTGATACAAGCTAGAGTCATCAGAGAGGAAGGAGCCTCAGCTGAGGAAATGCCTACTTGAGATCCAGCTGTAAGGCATTTTTCTCATTTAGTGATCAAAGGAGGAGAGTCCTGGATTGTACAAGATGTGCTGAGCAAGCCATGGGGAACAAGCCATGGAAAGCAAGCCTGTAAACAGCTCCCCTCCATGGCCTCTGCATTAGCTTCTGCCTCCCGGATCCTGCACTATTTGAATTCCTGTCCTGGCTTCCTTCAGTGATGAACAGCAATGCTGAAGTGTAAGCCCAATAAATGCTTTCCTCCCCAACATGCTTTTTGTTCAGGATGTTTCGTCACAGCACATCTAAGACACCTAATTGATTCTTTTTAAATTAAATAGAACCCTTCTTATCTCAGGAGCCAGGTGAGAAAAAATACCTTGTAGACTTTGGGGTTCACACTACTTGGGTTTAGATTCAAGTTCTTGGTTACTGTCTACATACCATAACAGAGTTTTGAACGAATTTGGATATTAAATTTTTGTTTTGCAAAGTTAATGGAATATGAGTTTCAGCAAATTTCTTTAAATGGTTGATCTCAGCTTCCTCATGAAAGGAAGTAAAGTACATAAAGAAAATGATACCTCAATGGTTCTCAACCTGTGGGTCATGAACCCCACAGGGGCCATATATCAGTTATTTACATTACAGTTCATAACAGTACAAAAATATAGTTATGGAGTAGCAACAAAAATAATTTTAGGGTTAAGGATCACCACAACATGAGGAAAAGGGTCACAGCATTAGGAAGGTTGAGAACCACTGCTTCAGAAAAATATACAACTGTGAAGCTTTATGTAAAGTAATGCGAACTCCCATCTGGACCAGAGGTGAGTGCCTGGGGTTATAGCCAGAGAGGCAACTGCCCCTGGGTACCACCGCTGGACACAGGCCATCCAAGGAGGACCTGACCAACTTGGCCCCAGTTTTTGTCCAATCAGCTGACCCTGCGGGAAGGCTCCCCTTTTCCAAGACTGCAGGCAGACACTGCAGTCTCCACACCCTGCCCCCACACCCATCTGCCAGAGATACCAGCCACTTCCTGAGACTCAGAGACCAGCCCCCAGCCTCCATCCTGCCCTGGAACTCCCATCTGGACCAGAGACCAGAGGAACTCCCATCTGGACAAGAGGAGCTCCCATCTGGACAAAATAAGGAGACCCCAAGGACTTCCCGAGACTCAGAGTCCAGCCCCCCAGCTCCTATCCGGCCAGCACTCTCATCTGGACCAGTGCTCCCATCTGGCCCAGAGCTTCCATCTGGACCAGAGAGAGGCTCCCTAAATCTGTCAGCTCTCTCTGGACCAAGTACACTGATAAGACCAAGAACGAACACAAGAGGAGATGGGCAGACATCAAGGCAGAAGTACATACAACAAAATAAAGAGTAATACAGCATCACCAGAACCTAGCCCTTCTCCAACAGCTAGACCTGAATGAACACCACAGAATGGAAGAAGAAGAAGAAAACAACCTTATAAGTAACATCATGAAGAGGCTAGAGCCTTATATAGAAGAAATAAAAAATAAAGTAGAGGAACACACAAACAAAAAATGGGAAGAATGCTATAAAAAAAAAATAGAGGAAAGGACAATTAAAGCAGAAGAAAACAATAAGTCCTTGAAAGAAAATCATGAAAAAGCAAGGCATATAGTCCAAGATCTGAAGAGGGAAATAGAAAAAATGAAGAAGACACTAGCAGAAGGAATGCTGGAATTAGAAAATCTGAGTAAACGAACAGGAACTTGAGATACAAGTATAACCGACAGAATGCAAGAGATGGAAGAGAGGATCTCTGGTGTTGAAGATACAGTAGAAGAAATAGATTCAACAGTCAAAGAAAACACTAAAACCAACAACAAAGTCATGACCCAAAATGTCCAAGAAATTTGGGACACCATGAAAAGACCAAACCTATGAATAATAGGGATAGAGGAAGGAGAAGAACTCCAACTCAAAGGCACAGAAAATATATTTAACAAGATCATAGAAGAAAACTTTCCCAACTTAAAGAAGGAAATGTCTGTGAAGATACAAGAAGCCTATAGAACACCAAACAGACTAGACCCCCCCAAAAAATCCACTCGCCACATAAAAATTAAACAACTAAACGTACAGAATAAAGAAAGAATATTAAGGGCAGCAAAGGAAAAAGGCCAAGTGACTTATAAAGGCAAACCCATCAGAATAACACCTGATTTCTCAATGGAGACTTTGAAAGTCAGAAGGACCTGGACAGATATAATGCAGATACTAAGAGACCATGGATGCCAGCCTAGACTAATATACCCAGCAAAACTTTCAATCATCATAGATGGAGTGAACAAGACCTTCCAAGACAAAACCAGATGTAACAATACTTATCCACAAACCCAGCCCTACAGAAAGCACTAGAAGGAAAATTCCAACCTAAGGAAGGCAGATACACCCATGAAAACACAGGCAATAGATAACAAACACCACAGCAGTAAACCCCGAAGAAGAGAAGTACACACACACTACCACCAAAAAAATAAAAATAACAACAGGAACAAACAATCACTGGTCATTAAAATCCCTTAATATCAATGGACTTAATTCACCTATAAAAAGACACAGACTAACAGAATGGATACAAAAACAGGACCCATCTTTCTGCTGCATACAAGAAACACACTTCAAATTCAAAGACAGACACCTCCTAAGAATAAAAGGCTGGGAAAAGACTTTCCAATCAAATGGTCTTAAGAAGCAAGCTGGTGTAGCCATCCTAAAATCCAGCAAAATAGACTTCAAACTAAAATCAATCAAAAGAGATGATGAAGGACATTACATACTCACCACAGAAAAGATCCACCAAGATGAAGTCTCAATTCTGAACATTTATGCCCCAAACACAAGGGCACCCACATATGTAAAAGAAACATTACTAAAGCTTAAATCACATATAAAACCCCACACATTAATAGTGGGATGTAGTGGATAGCCATCCCAGCATTGGCCTGGAAGTTCCAACCCCCATTGAGGCTTTGGTAATGATCACGCCCACAAGGCAGGGTGGAGGAGGGAGCAGAAGACCAAGGATCAAGAGGAGGTCTCTCTCTTGGTTCCAGGACCCTGAACGTGGGAGGTAGACCGAGCAGAGTTCTCCAGAGAACACCGCCGGACTGCGCTATACCTTTGCCAGACCCTGCAACCTACCCCTTCATTTGTAAGTTACCCCACAAAATAAACCTCCCTTTTAACTACTCGGAGTGGCCTTAATAATTTCACCAATAGTGGGAGACTTCAACACCCCACTTTCACCTCTGGACAGATCAGACAAATTGAAACTTAACAGAGACATAATGGACTTAACTGATGTTATGGCTCAAATGGACTTAATCGATATCTACAGAGCATTCCACCCAAACAAAAAAGAATATACCTTCTTCTCAGTACCCCATGGAACCTTCTCTAAAATCGACCACATACTTGGCCACAAAGCAAATCTCAACAGATACAAAACAATTGGAATAACCTCCTGTGTTCTATCAGACCACCATGGTTTAAAGTTAGATTTCAACAACAGAAAAAACTACAGAAATCCTACAATCTCATGGAAACTGAATAATGTTCAACTGAATCACCAATGGGTTAAGGAAGAAATAAAGAAATTAAAGACTTCCTAGAGATCAATGAAAATGAATACACCACATACCCAAACTTAGGGGACTCTATGAAAGCAGTGCTAAGAGGGAAATTCATAGCACTGAATGCCCACTTAAAGAAGCTGGAGAAATCTCATGCTAGTGACTTGACAGCACACCTGAAAGCCCTGGAACATGAAGAAGCAAAGTCTCCCAGGAGGAACAAATGCCAGGAAATTATCAAGTTGAGAGCTGAAATCAATAAAATAGAAATAAAGAGAAAGCAACAGCCTACAGAATGGGAAAAGTTCTTCACCAACCCCACATCTGACAGAGGGCTGATATCCAGAATATATAAAGAACTCAAGAAATTAGACATCAAAATGCCCAACAGTCCAATTAAGAAATGGGCTATAGAACTAAACAGAGAATTCTCAACAGAGGAAGTTCAAATGGCTGAAAGACATTTAAGGAATTGCTCAACATCCCTAATTATCTGGGAAATGCAAATCAAAACGATTCTGAGATACCACCTTACACCTGTCAGAGTGGCTAAGATCAAAAACACAGAAGACAGCTTATGCTGGAGAGGATGTGGAGCAAGGGGAACTCTCCTCCACTGCTGGTGGGAATGCAAGCTTGTACAGCCAATTTGGAAATCATTATGGCGCTTCCTTAGAAAATTGGGAATCCATCTCGCCCAAGATCCAGCTGTAGCACTCTTGTGCATATACCTAAGGAATGCTCAATCATATCACAAGGGCATTTGCTCAGCTATGTTCATATCAGCATTGTTTGTAATAGCCAGAACCTGTAAACAACCTAGATGCCCTTCAACTGAAGAATGGATAAAGAAAATGTGGTACATATACACAATGGAGTACTACTCAGCAGAGAAAAACAATGACATCATGAGGTTTGCAGGCAAATGGATGGATCTAGAAAAAAATCATCCTGAGTGAGGTAACCCAGACTCAGAAGGACAAACATGGTATGTACTCACTCATAGGAGGATACTAGATGTAAAACAATGATGACTAGACTGCTACACAACTCCAGGGAGGCTACCTAGAAAACGGGACCCTAGGAAAGACCCAGGGATCACCCAATGACAGAGATATGGATGAGATCTACGTGAACAACCTGGATAATAGTGGGAGTAATGAAGGGCAAGATTTGAAGGCAAGAAAGCTTAGGGGAGCAGGAGATCCCAGCTGGATCAAGAACAGAAAGGGAGAATGTGGAATAACAGACCATGATAAATGAAGACCACATGAGAACAGGAATAGTCAGAGTGCTGGAGAAGTCCCCAGAAATCCACAATGATATATCCTCTGTAGACTGCTGGCAGTGGTCGAGGGAAGGCCTGATCTGACCTAGTCTGGGGATCAGATGACTAAACACCCTAGCAGTTGTCTTGGAACTCTCATCCAATAACTGATGGAAGTGGACGCAGAGATCCTCAGCCAGGCCCCAAGTGGAGCTCCAGGTGTCCAACTGTTGAGAACGAGGAGGGACTGCAAGAGCGTGAATTGTTGAATCCAAGATTTCAAAAAGCACAGGGACAAATAGCCAATCGAAAGAAAGCACATGAATTATTTACCAACGGCTGTGGAGTCCCCAGCTAGATCAGGCCCTCTAGATTAAGTGAGACAATAGCTTGATTGGTTTGGGAGGCACCCAGTCTGTGGGACCAGGACCTGTCCTTAGTGTGTGAGCTGGCTGTTTGGAACCTTGGGCTTACACAGGGACACATGCTCAGCCTGGAAGGAGGGGACTGGACCTGCCTGTACTGAATCCACCAGGTTTAAATGAATCTCCAGGGGTGTCTTGGTCCTGGAGGAAATGGGAATGGAGGGGAGGGGTTGGGAGGAAGGTGGGGGTGGGGGTAGGAGTGGGGAGGACAGGGGAACCCATGGCTGATATATAAAATTAAAACACATAATAATAAAAAAATTAAAATTAAAATAAATAAATAAGTAAGTAAGTAAGTAAGTAATGCTTTTGTATGATTTTAAAGCTTTTCCATTACAGGGTGGTTATTTATGAATAAATATTCCAAGGTTATCTAGCAAGTTCGCACTTGCTCAAAGTCCTTGATACTGTCATATTTAAGTCAGAAGCCACTGGAACAAAATGAAAGCTTTAGAACCACACTTCTTGCCTGCTGTGGTAGTGCACACTTTTAATCCCAGCACTCGGGAGGCAGAGTCAGGCAGATCTCTGTGAGTTCGAGGCCAGTCTGGGCTACCAAGTGAGTTCCAGGACAGATACCAAAACTACACAGAGAAACCCTGTCTCAAAAAACAAAAAAACCAAAAAACAAACAACAACAACAAAACACACAACACTTTTTGAGAGCTAGAGTGATTGAAAATATGGCAGGTATTAAAGTAATCCAAAATCTACCAAATGCAAATGCTAGTTTTCTAGAACCACCCTGGTACAGAAATGCAAATACAACATATCACTTTGTAGTTTTGACACAGACTAAGTCTGCATGTAAGTATAAACAAAATGTGGGTCATATCCTCTGTGAGTTGGGCATATTCTTTAAAGAGATGGAGCTTAACTCTGGCATTCAGCCAAACTGTCTGCCTGACAAATTTGTCAGTAGGGAAATGGAAAAACATAGCAAGGTCGTTAGTGTGATTGACTTCTTGGAAGGGTGGATCATTTTACCATCACAGTAAGTTTATGTAGTTCTAGTAAAATATAGTCTGCAGGTACTGGAGAGACACACACTTCAAAGCAAATCTATTACCAGGTAGGGTGAGTGGAGAAAGAACAGCTAAAAGACAATCATGGCTATGGAATTGAAAATGGATAGCAAGGCAATGAAAAGTAGTATACGTATCTGTATATAACTGCAACCAATCCCAGTGGTAGGTACCAAGGGATGTCTGGAAAACTTCGGTACAAGGAATGCCATTGTACTTCTAGCTCTGCCAAACTAAGATGTACTAGTTATTCCATTTTCACAGCATCCCTTTCCCCATCTTAAAAGTGTATCAGACAGTCTGTAAAAAGCTTTTAAGACCTTAGGAGTTACATACCTTCTTATGAGGTAATTTCAAAAATTCCCCTCTCAAGTTTATGATAAACTGAAAAAATATGCCAATCTACAAGATGAGTTTAGTTAAGCCAAAAGTTGATCTTTAACAAATAAGCCATGTTTTCAGGCTGTTTACTAAAGGGGCTTTGTTTACTGTATGCTTCTAATTCTACCACATGGAAAACATTAAAAAAATCAAAATGTTCTCTTGAATCTATGATCATCTAATATTAAGAGCAAACAAACACCTGTGTGCATGGCTTTCAAGTTCCTCAAACGCATCTTCTTAAAGGAGAAAAAGATGACTATGTTTTGAGAAGAAGCCATGACATTACAAAGGTTAAGAATTTTCATTCAGTTAATGTCTGAGCTAGGGGGCTGGAGATGGACAGATGGCTCAAAGGTTAAAAGCACTGGCTGCTCTTCCAGAGGAGCCAGGTTCAATTCCCAGCACCCACATAGCAGCTCACAACTGTCTTGTAACTCCAGTTCCAGAGGACCTGGCGCCCTCACACAGACATACATGCAGACAAAACATCAATGAACATAAAATAAAAAGAAGTTATTGAAAAAAACCTGAGATCAGTAACAATGGTTGCCTTAGTATTCTTGGCAAAATGAGTTAACTAACATTTGTTTAAGCAATGTCTATCTTTTAGACAAGTTAGAACCAGAATCAAATGTAATTTAGGGGAGATTTAGTCTAAGGGTCCAAATTCCAGACAGTACACTGGGGGTTAGTGGATTAATCTGGAAGCCACTTGCCACTCTCTAGGATCTTTTCTGTATTAGGGGTCAAAAATACTACAAATCCCAGTAAATATAGTACAAAAGATAGTGTAAACACTTTAGCTTCTTCTCTACTTTATATAGAAAATTTGCAAAACATGCTCTGCCAGTATTTAAAAAAAAGTAAGAGGACCACAAAACTTAGGAGACTTGAAAACTAGTTTATTCTCAGAAAACAGTTGGAAAAACATGAATCAAGTTTCCCTTTTTGTAGAAAAAAAAATGTTGCTCAAGATGATTTTTCTTTCTTGAGTGAATTAGACAAAACATAAGTTTAAAACCAGAATTTCATGTAAAACATTATATTGTCTTTACTGAATGTGGAACCTCACTTATATGAGGGCTATTATACCAGGGTTTTATCAAGAAAAAATGAGGACTTTTGTCCTTATCTAGGATATATTGGTAATAATATTAAACTTCAAAAATTAGAGATTACTCAAAATTCTACTCAAAACTGTGTTTACCTTAAAAAGTCTACAAGATTTAATAGTCTGCATTATTGTCTCTCATTATTCCCGTTCTCTGTCTCTGTGTCTCTGTGTGTCTGTCTGTCTGTCTCTCTCTCTCTCTCTCACACACACACACACACACACACACAGACACACAGACACACACACACACACAGAGTACTGAAGATAGAAGCTTGTGCATGCTAGGACAGCACTCTCCCACAGAACTGTGGGCCCAGACATGGTTTTATTCTTTGAGAGAAGTTTTTAATTAGTTGAACTCAGCCTATAACCTAGGCTGGCCTTGACTCTGTGATGCCTCTCTCAGTCTTCTAGGTGGCTGGGATTACAGTCCTGTGCTACTAGGTCCAGTTCACAGTCTATAATTTTGAGTGGTGACAAAAACTTACTGAAGTAACTAATACATGTTTGTATAAGAAGTCAATCCATTAAGTTCTAGTATTTATTCTACTCATGAAACTTACCACCAATAATAGTCATTTAAAAATTATTTTCTTCTGTAACATGAACCCTTCTACGTGGTCATGTGTGTTCAGGACAACAAAAATTCAGTTCAGTCACTTAGCTTTTAATCCATTTATTTTTGCTTTTAGGACATTACATTATTAGCAACTTAATGAGACATAAGAGACTAAGATGTTTTGAAGCTAAGAAGAAGAAGAAGAAGAAGAAGACTTTTTCCTTTCAGAACATAAAAAGCTACACAAAAAAGCAGATCCAAATCATATGCTGTAACAAACACATGAAAAAAAAAAATCTCCGGGATACCTAGGTGTGTTGATACTTGGAAAACTGAGGAAGGATGATGGCAAGTTCCAAGCCAGCTCAGGCTATACAGTGAGATCTTGATTTTTAAAAACAAAACAAAATAAAACAAAAAACCAAACCACTGAGGTATCTCTTGATAGTCAAAAGTGAATCATGTGAACCTTACCCTTAAAAGTAACATAATTCAGTGCTGGGTAGAAATCCAAGAGTGTGGCATTGGGTTTGATCTCTAGAACCATAAGAAAACTAAAAGCCCTAATTAAATCTCTAATCCATAAAACCATATTGCCTTCTCTGAACTCCTGAAAGACACTTGCTGCAACTCAAGCTACACGTCCTTTAATTACAGATAAAAATTATATCTCAGAGTAGACAGTAAATTTCCCTTGAGACTTTATAGCACTTTACACAGATGGCAACAAACCCCCAGTCCTTACTAGGTGGCATGTGCATTTTGGCAAACATCTTCTCACAATTAAGTAGGCAGTTGGTGTGTACTGGTGAGAAGATGTAGACCCTAAGTAAGATATAGATTACACACACCAAGTCAATACCTAAAAAGCCAATTGCCTGGGCAAGGGGGTTAATATATATATATATATATATATATATATATATATATATATATATATATATATATATATATACCTTTTACTTAATTCTGGGTAAGCACTGTATTACTGAGCTATGCCCTCAGCCTTGATTTTATTTCATTCTGAAAGAAAAATTGAATACTTCTCTTTACAGTATTTAAATGAAAAATAGTCAAACACATGCACAAATTATTGCAATCAAAGATAAGTAGTAACTATAAACACTACTCTTATTTAATATCATCAAAATTCAGGGTTGATGAGCAATCCAGAGTGGGTCAGGGTGATAGTTATTCAAAGGCAAACTTCACACTGCACTCCTGATCCTTGCGATGATACTCCTCAAAAGCCTTTGTTACCTCTTTCATCTTCTTCTGCATTATGCCTAGGGGAAAAGCCATACAATCATTAGCCAGAGTCACATTCCAGGGACACAACAACACACCCTCCCCTCAATTATGACATACAAAACCTTACATCTCAATTTTAATAGTTTTAATTTTTAGAAAATGAGAGAGAAAAATCATCCTTTTGGAAACTGTGAACAGTGGATGAGAATAATCTTTATTTGTTTTCTTTAGTTTTTGGACAATAACAGTCCACTTTAGGTTTGTGTTTTGTTGGAGGGGGTATTAGCTGTTTATTTTTAGTCATCAGTGCCTAAAATTCAGGGTGTTCAGTAAACTGAACGCATAGATTTTGGTAGGTCTGAGCTACCTATAAGATACAAGTTCATTGGGAATATTTGCATTTCTGTTGTTTTCCAATGATTTATTTACCTTGGTGGTTTTTAAGTTTGCTCAGAGGCAGTGTACTGAAAATGCTATTTACAGTTACCATATCAAATAGTACTTTTCTGCCATGAAAAACAAACTGTTGAAGGATGTAGTTGGAAGTTTTCCTGTGTCCTTCTTGGTCCCGTGGCCGCTGAGACCCAAATAAACACACACAGGCTTATATTATTTTAAAATTATGGCCATGGCAGGCTTCTTGCTAGCTAGTTCTTCTATCTTAAATTAACCCATTTCTATAAATCTATACCTTGCCACATGGCTTATGGCTTACTGGTACTTTACGTCTTGCTTCTCCTGGAAGCAGCTAGTTCCAACTACAGAAGGAAGTATGTTAATCAAAGATTTTCTATAAAAATGTACAAATAGAACTGGACATTAATGTTCAGTAGGTTATAAATAATAGTTGGTACCCCAAAGGAAAGAAAAGTCTTGCAAAATAAAAACTAAAAATTTAATTGACCTACTTTATTTCTTTCAGTTAACCAGAACAGTCTTAATGTTTACTCAGTTTTTTAAAGCATAATACCTCATTTTATCATATAACATATACACATTCTGCAAGATCACACTCTAAGAACAGGTAATTTAAATCATGGTTATCTGCTGAAGGGCCAGAACAACGATGAATAACGAGTTTGACTAAATAAATCTTTTCTTTTGTTGTAATAACAAACTGCAGGGTCCAGATCCCCCCTTAAATAACTGTTCTAATGTGATGGGAACATAAATGAGCAGTACAATGAGCCATTAACTTCAGGCTAGAGATGTCAACATAAGCACAGTTTACTAATTTGCTGATTGATACATATTAAATGCAAAGGAGTACATTTATAACAATCTTAAAAATCAATAAAATGTCAAGAAACACAAGTCAGCATTATTAAGAGTGGCTTACTATAAACATTTTGTCATGTCTTCTAATTAAATTCCCAGGACTATTTCTGTATTAACTCACTTTAAATGTTTTAGGACTTTCATTCATTAAGGGTAAACACTGTACGTTGTACTTACTGGCCAGAATTCTGGTCCCAAGACCAGCATTATTGATTGTTTTCTGTCATTATTAAGTTAATACATCATAGTAGAAGTAAATCGTTAGTAGTAGTCACTTCAAAAAAAATATACCATACACATTTTTTTCATTTTTAGAAATATACTGGGGCTGGAAAAATGGGTCAGAGATTAAGAGCACTGGCTGTTCTGCCAGAAGACTCGGGTTCAATTTCCAGCACCCACATGACAGCTCACAACCGCCTATAAATACACTTTCAGTGGATCCAACACCCTCACACAGACATACATGCAAGCAAAAGAAAACCCAGTGATCATAAAATAAAAATTAAAACAGCCATGCAGTGGTGGCATACGCCTTTAATCCCAGAACTCAGGAGGCAGAGGTAGGCAGATCTATGTGAGTTCCAGGACATCTAGGACTGTTATACAGAGAAACCCTGTCTTGAAAAACATGTATACATACATACATACATACATACATACATACATACATACATACATACATAAATACACACACACACACACACACACACACACACACACACACACACACACACACTGAAAATATAAAAACAAAAATTCTAATCCCAATAGGAAACTTGGGAGCAAGGGAAACGTTCAAATATTAGAATGCTTGATGTTTCTACAATTCCACAGACTTATCTAATGGGTCACTGGCAAAGTATGTATTTAGGCATGAAATCTCAACAATATATTTTCATAAGTGTGACCTGCATCATGACAGCTCTTGACATGCCAACACAGATGGGGGATTTCCCAAGGTCATGCTACTAGATGAAGAGCTACAGGCAGTCAATGGCTGCTGAGGGAGGGAGAGTTAGTTATCTCTAGGATGAGCCACCCAATAGTTAATCCAATCCCAAGCGCCCAGCCCTAAACACATGTACAGAGGAGCAACACTAAATGGACACAGTAGGCTTTATATATACATGCATATATCCATGTACATACTCTCAGTTTCCTTTCTTAAACACCCCAGGACCACCTGCCCATGGGTGGCACCACCCACAGTGGGCTGGATATTCCCACATTAACATTAAGAAAATGTCCAACAGACTTGCCTACAGGAAATCTGATGAAGGCTTTTTCTCAAATGAGGTTCCTCTTCCCAAATACTAGTTTGTGTTAAGTTGACCCTCCCAAAAAATAACAACAACAAAAGCAGAATATCCCCCCACCAAAAGATTTTGGTAAAACTGCTTCCAGCCCATCTCCTGATTTGGGGATATATATTCTTGCAACTTAGGCAGACTTGCAAATATTTTAGGCAATGATGTATGGAGACTTTCCTAGAAGGTTATAAAAAGAAGAGATTTTTGTCATTAAATTCAAACAGTTTTTTTTTTTACTGTAATTAATATTTTAAAATGTATGTTACATATAAACATTGAATACTACTAAATCCACTGTTGAAGAAGATACTGTTCTCTCAAAAGCATTGTTATAGTCTCTCACTTTCTCCTAGAAAAATAATTGGGGCAGTGGGAGAAAAAAAGACCTTGACAGAAAAATGGTCAGAAACACAAATAGGCAACTCATTAGCTGATGTGCAGATTGCTTACAAATGTTTACAAATACTTGTCATAAGTAACCAGAAAGATACAACTTGAACCAGAGAAATATTTTTGCATATAAGTTTTGTCAAGAGATGGTGGTGGTGGTGTTGCTGGTAATTACAAAGGTAGTTGTAGGATGCAGAAAATGTGCCCTCTAAAGAATGAATTGCTGAAAGAAATACAAATTAGTTCACTTTACATGAAAGAAAATAAACACACACACACGCGCGCACACACACACACACACACACACACACACACACACACTCACACACACACACACTCACACCAGAAGCCTTTAAAAGAACACTGCTTCTGATTTAGCATTTTAACTTGGAAGAACTATATTTATATTCTTGAATCACGGTGTGTATTAAAATTGCCAACAGAGGAGCTGAAGAGTTGGTCCAGTAGTAAAGAGCAGTTGCTAAACATTCCTGTTTAGTTCCCAGAACCTACATGGTGGCTCACAAACATCTGTGACTCCAGTTCCAGAGTTTCTGATGCTCTCTTTTGGCCTCTTTGGGCACAGTATGCACATGGTACACAGACATATATATATAAAACATCCATCCGTATAATCTTAAAAGAAATAAATTATTAAAAAACTATTGGTAAGTACATTTATTACAGCACATTTTAAAATAAAAAACAAGTTGGGAACTTTAAGAGTTAACCATGGGCTATTAAAAAAACCCTTTGTATGTATATACGTACACATATACACATGTAACAACAATTAATTTAAAAGGGGGCCATGAATTGAAAGAGGGAAAGGAGGGGTAGATAGGAGGTTTGGAAGGAAGGAGGGAATAATGTAATTGTATTATGATGTCAAAAATAGAAGAAATAAAAATAATCACTATGGCATATCCAAATATTTAGCAGTCATTAGCAGAATAGAAAGATACCCATGTATATAGGTCTGCCAGATGTCAGCTTTGTATTGTGTCTTTCACCAAAAGCTGAAGGGTTGGGGAGATAGCTCAACTGCTTGCTGTGTGAGCATGAGAGCTTGAGTTCCAGTCCCCACATCCTTCTAAGAGGTGCTACGGAAGTGGAGATAGGAGAGTCCTTGGGCCAGCAAGCCTACATGATGAGCCCAAGGTCCCAGTAAGAGATCCTGTCTCAAAAGACAAGGTAGGATGGCTCCTGAGGAATAACAATGAGGCTGACCTCTGGCCTACAATGACACAGACACACATAGACACACACACACACACACACACACACACACACACACACGCACATATGTACACACTCAGCCATAGCATCCACTACAATAACAATTACAGTAACAATAATAAGTTGAATATACTGTGCTGGGTACATGTCGGGGACAAATAAATTGTTAACTGTCTACTAAACCCTAAGGTCATAACTACATTTTGAAAATACAGAAACATTAATGCATAATCTCTGTGAATAAGTTAAAAATCAAAAGTAGAGGGGCTTCACTAAAGAGGTAATCATTTCCCGAGGAGGATCATTCTGATAGAGGTGTTGGAATGAACCGAAGTAGAGTGAGATAAGGGAGGATCACAAAAGACCACAACAAACAAAAGTTTTCTGCAGACTAAGCCCACACACCTGTGAAACAGTAGTAAAGATATTTTTGAAGGAAGTAAAAGAGAAAAGCACCAAAACATTAAGGATACAAAGAAAGTAGCAAAAGACTTTAAAAACTGCAACAAGTTTTGCACCAGAAATACAGAATTAGTAGGACTAGATAATTCCAAATGGTGTTCCAAGTGAGGCTGAAAACAGGACGCGTGACTAAGAAGCGCACCCTCTCTCTCCTCCCTATCTAACATCTGGCTGATACTCCCTTGAATACTTGAATAGTTCTGCAGAAGAAAGTTTTCCTTTGAAGACTGTGAACAAGCTAAACCATGGTTCAGAGATACCAGACCAAGTCAAAGGCAGGCATTCTATACTAAAAGTAAGGATTACACAGAAGTTTCCAAGAGCTTAAGTGTCCACCTACAAAGGAGCATGGGGTGTCTACTTCCTCTACAGCTCCAAGAATGCTGGCTTAGCACAGGCCTTACTAACCTACAGCCAGGGACTGGAAGATTCTTCTTCAGAGACTTTGACTGGCTCAACAAATTCTAAGATAGTGGCTAGAAGTCCTTCAGTGAACGGAATAAGAGGGTGGGGGAATCTATTCAGTCAGTTAACAACCCAGGTACAAACTGTTTCACACAGCTTTCCTGAGTATAAGAATATTTGAGGGAAATTTCTTAATCTCAGAGAGATTAAAACAAAATGAAAAGCTAGAAGCAACACATTAGGAAGAACAAAATATTTTTTTGAACAAATTTAACCCCATCAGGGTGATACTGAACCTAAGAAACAGGAATGAATGCTACTAAATGCACACGCCACGGTCATCACAGAGCAACTAAAGGTTTGGAATAAGAAGTCAGAGTGCAGATCCAGAAAACTGAGCAAACCATAGTGACACGAGTAAAGAATACAGATGGAGACCAGTTCAGGGAAGCAGACACTAGATGAAGTATGTTTCCGGAAAGGGGAACAGAGATCACATAAGCAAGGAAATCATTACCAGAGACAGACAATACCAAAATATTGACATACCATGCACTCTTTCTGGAAGCTACTGGAATATGTGCCATATTGGAACCAAGAGATAAATACAGAGACCAGAAATAAGAGTTACAAAAGAAACTTGTCGATACAATAACTGTGCAGAAAAGGGAACTTAGCTGGAGTAAATTCAAGACTCACTCTTCAAGACAGCAACTATTCCACAAGGTACAGTGGAGGAGGGCTGAGAGTATAGCTCAGTGATAGACTCTGTGCTTAGTATGTGTAAGTTCTAGGCTCAATCCCAGATACTACCATCACCATCAAAAACCAAATAAACATCCCAGAAAAACAGAAGTACAATGGAGATTATAAGACTATGGAAGAGAGGAGTCTTGGAATTTGAACTAGATAATTTAAAAGCAGGGATTTTGGTACTGACTTACTGGTAAGTATATAGAAAACTAAGCAAACAAGTAAAAATAAAATTCAAAAGTAGATACTGAACTCAAGTTGGAAGAGGCAAGTCCAGTCTCAAAATGAAGGGCCATGATCCAAAGGAACTAGAACAGTTGAGGAAGCTGTTTATTGGTGATCTGGGCTTTGAAAGCACAGATGATAACTTAAAAGAACATTTTGAGAAATGGGGCACACTTACACACTGTGTGGTAATGAGAGATTCCCCAAAGAATTCCAGGCTGGCCTCAAACTCACAGAGATCCCCTGGCTCTGCCTCCCTAGTGCTGGGATTAAAGGTATGTGCCACCACTGCCCGGCTTTAATGCAGAGTTATGGCTGGTGATGACAACTGGGGTCAAACATCCTGCTGGCTAAGAGAAATGCCTTTTTAAAAGAACGCCATTAGAAACAAGGAGTGGTTTCAACTCGCTATTCCAAGTGCCTACCTTAGAAAATAGAAAAAGGACAAAATTAACACAAAGCAAGCAAAAAGAGGAAATAATAAAGACAAGAGCAGAGCACAATAAAACTGCAAACAGAACCACTGTAGAGAAAAATCAATGAGCTAAAAAGCTAATTCTTTGAGAAAAAAAGTCAATAACATTAATAAATTCCTAGGTAAGAGGGAGAAATTTAAGCAGAGAAAAACATTAAGTCACCAGCGTCAGGAAAGACACAGGATATGCCACTACAAAACTATAAAAGTACGCTATACTTACAACTTACCAGCCTAACAGGAATGTATCAATTCATTGAGAAACCACTACGTTTCAAACCTTAACCAAGATAAAACACACTATCAGAATAGTTTTAAAAACAAATGATAATTTCCCCTACAAAAGTACCCAGGGCCAAATGGATTCACTGAAGGTCTATCAAACACTCAGAGAAGAATTAACACCATTTTCTCACAAATACTAATAAATAGGATAGACAGGGCTACACAGAGAAACCCTGTCTCAAAAAAAAAAAACCACAAAAACAAAAGTGAGTCATTTTTTATTTTA
Source organism: Onychomys torridus (assembly GCF_903995425.1). Classification (NCBI taxonomy): domain Eukaryota; kingdom Metazoa; phylum Chordata; class Mammalia; order Rodentia; family Cricetidae; genus Onychomys; species Onychomys torridus. Next base: position 122,362,681 of record NC_050466.1, read on the forward strand.
TTTTATTTTTCAAGACAGGGTTTCTCTGGTAGCTTTGGTGCCTGTTCTGGATCTCGCTCTGTAGACCAGGCTGGCCTCGAACTCACAGAGATCCGCCTGGCTCTGCCTCCTGAGTACTGGGATTAAAGCCATGCGCCACCACTGCCCAGCATGAGTCATTTTTTAAAAATTAGATTTGTTTATTTTATGAGTATCTTGCCTTCATGTATGTATATGTTACATGTGCGGGTCTGTTGCCCACAGAGCAAGAAGAGGGTGTCTGATGCCCTGAATCTGGAGTTACAGATGATTGTGAGCCACTGTGTGGGTGCTGGGAATGAACCCTTGTCCTTTGCAAGAGCAACACATACTCTTAACAACTAAACCAGCTCTCCAGTCTTAGAAGATCAAAAGATAGATGATCAATAAACAAAATTGGTTTTATATATTACCAATGAACATACAAAACACAATACCAATTAAAAATCATTGTAAAGAAAACAAAATAGTAAGGAGTAAGTCAAATAAAATAAAAATGAATATATGACATCATGAGGTTTGCAGGCAAATGGATGGATCTAGAAAAAATCATCCTGAGTGAGGTAACCCAGACTCAGAAGGACAAACATGTTATGTACTCACTCATAGGAGGATACTAGATGTAAAACAAAGATGACTAGACTGCTACTCACAACTCCAGGGGGCTACCTAGAAAACAGGGCCCTAAGAAAGACACAGGGATTGCCCAGTGACAGAGAAATGGATGAGATCTACATGAACAACCTGGATGACAGTGGGAGTAATGAAGGGCAAGGTTCGAGGGAAAGAGAGCTTAGGGGAGCAGGAGATCCCAGCTGGATCAAGAACAGGAAGTAAGAACAAGGAATAACAGACCATGATAAATGAAGACCACATGAGAATAGGAAGAAGCAAAGTGCTAGAGAGGTCCCCAGAAATCTACAATGATACATCCACTGTACACTACTGGCAATGGTCGAGAGAGTGCCTGAGCTGACCTAGTCTGATGATCAGATGGCCAAATACCCTAACGGTTGTGCTAGAACTCTCATCCAATAACTGATGGAAGTGGATGCAAAGATCCTCGGCCAGGCTCCAGGTGGAGCTCCAGGAGTCCAATTGTCGAGAAAGAGGAGGGACTGTAAGAGTGTGAATTGTTGAGACCAAGATTGAAAAAGCACAGGGACAAATAGCCAAACTAATGGAAACACATGAACTATGAACCAAAAGCTGTGGAGCCCCCAACTGGATCAGGCCCTCTGGATAAGTGAGACAGTTGATTAGCTTGAACTGTTTGGGAGGCATCCAGGCAGTGGGACAGGGACCTGTCCTTAGTGCATGAGCTGGCTGTTTGGAACCTTGGGCTTACACAGGGACACTTTGCTCAGCCTAGAAGGAGGGGACTAGACCCACTTGGTCTGAATCTACCAGGTTGAGCTGAATCCCCAGGGGAGTCCTTGCCCTGGAGGAGATGGGAAAGGGGGGGGGGTATAGTGATATATTTTATTTGTACTGAAATGTGATTTTATTTGTATATTAATAAAGTTGCCTTGGGGTCAGAGCAGAAGCTGGGCGGTGGTGGTACATGCCTTTAATCCCAGCACTTGGGAGGCAGAGCTAGGCAGGATGTCTGTGTGTTCAAGGATACAGCCAGCATGGTGACACATGCCTTTAATCTCAATACCAACCATAGGAGACCTGAAGGTCTGTACAGACAGGCAGTGATGAGGAGGTCATGTGGTTGGGTTTACAACCAATGAGAAGGCAGAACAGAAAGTCTATATAAAAGACAGGGCACAGGAAGTAGCTCTCTTGCGGAGAGGAAAGACAGAGCAGCAGTGAAGGGGAATGTTTTCCGCTCTTGCTCTGACCTTGTGGTTTTTAACTCTGCAATTGGCTCTGTGTTTCTTATTTAAAAAGATGGTTACATCTATGGGGGCGGGGGGTGGGGTGGGGGGAAGACGGGGTTGGGGGGGGGAGGGGGGAGGACAGGGGAACCCATGGCAGGTATGTTAAATTAAATTAAATTTTAAAAAAATGCGAGCCGGGCAGTGGTGGCACACAACTTTAATCCCAGCACTCGGGAGGCAGAGGCAGGCAGATCTCTGTGAGTTCAAGACCAGCCTGGGCTACAAAGTGAGTTCCAGGAAAGGCGCAAAGCTACACAGAGAAACCCGGTCTCTAAAAAACAAAAACAAACAAAAACAATGAGTATGTAAAGTGTGTGAAAAAAAATCACAAAATAATGATGAAAGAAATCAAATTAGACACAATATGTTTGTGGCTGGGAAGGCTCATTATATACTTAAGGTGTTAATTCCCCCAAATCCATCTATTGTTTAAAATTTAAGCTTCAAATGCAATCCTTATCAAATACCATAAAAATGTTTATAGAAAAAAAGAACTAAAATAGCTAAAACACTGTTGATTGAAGAAAATAAATATTAAAGTTTATAATGTAGCAACAACAATGATGGTAGTGTGATATTTAAGGGGAAAGACACAAAGACCCATAAAATAGAGACTTCAAGAAAAAATTCAAGTATATACCAACAGATTTTGATCAAGCATGAAAGCAAATTCAAGGGCCAGATATGGTGGTTTATGTCTGCAATCACAGGTTTAAGGAGGCTGAGGCAGGACGATTGCTGTGAGTTAAAGATCAACTTGGACTATGGTGTCAGAGCCTGTCTTTTAAAGGGAAAGAAATTCATACTACAAGATGACTCAGCAGGTAAGGGTGCTTGCCACCAAACCTGAGGACCCATGTTCAATACCTGGAATCCACATGGTAAAGAGAACTGAGTTATGAAAGTTGTCTTCTGACTTTGACATGTGTGTTGTGGCATGTGCGTGCATGTGAACACACATACAATATAAACAAACAAATATAATAAGAAAATAATATAAACCCAACTGACCAAGGGCAGCTTTTCCAACTGTGTTGGATCAACTGAACGAGGGAAGGCAAAAATCAACAAACAAAAAGCCCTTGATCTAAACCTATTATGCAAAATGAAACCAAAATGGATCACAACCTTAGGACACAAAAAGATAAAACTTTCAGAAAAAATGAGAGATAAATCTTTGGGATAAAAGCAAAATCAATCAATCAATCAATCAATCAATCAATCAATCAAACAAACAAACACTGACAAATCATCTTTCATCAAAATCATATTTTCGTTCTGTGAATAACTCCCATGAGGAAGATAAATAGAAAAGATATAGATAGGGAAAATTATCTTCAAGCTACATATCTTATAAGGAACTAACATCTAGAATACAAGAAAAATTCTTAAAACTCCAGGGTAAAAAACAATTAGAAAATGAGAAAGAAGCATGGAAGACATTTCTCTGTAGTAAATCAAGGGAAAGATGCCCAGTATCATTAGATATGAGGGCAATGCAAACTGAAATGTCACTATATCACTACATATCCATTACAGGGTTAAAATGGGAAAGACGGATAATACCAAACACTGGTAAGGACACAGACACACCATATACACATACACAGACAGCACCGTTGCTGGTGCCAATGTAAAGTGTACAACCACTATAGAAAACTGTGACCCTTTCTTGCTAGGTGGCCGGGCTTGGTAGAGTACACCTGTAATCCCAGAACTTGGGAGAGGGAAGCAAGAGGATCAGGAATTCAAAGCCGGTTTCAGCTACACAGTGAGCTCAAGGCCAGCCTGGGCTACATGAGACCCTGTCTCAAAACAAGTAAACATGCAATTACCATCGGATCTAACAATTAGAGTCTAAGACCTTTACCCTAGAGAAATGAAAATTTATCTCAACTTAAGAATCTGTCCATGAATGTTCATAGCAGCTTTCCTCAATTTATCCCCAAATGTCCTAGATAGATTAATAACCAGTTAAACTGTGGTTCACTTATACTGGAATACTACTTACCAACATAGAAAGTCAAACTATTGATATATTCAGCAAACGAACTGAGTCTTTAGGGAATTTTGCAGAATGGGGGAAAAGTCATTCTTCAAAGGTCATGTTCTATACAATTCTATTTTTATAATAAATCATAATAAATTTCATCAACCCAGACTATATTAGTCATTTCCAGGAGTTTAGAACTCAGTGCAAAGACAAGGATCATATGGGAGGAAGATGGGCATGACAATAAAAAGGAAACATGAAGAAGCCATGTGGCATGTAACTGTTGAGCATTTCTGCAGTTGTGATACATATAAAATCCTACACATATGAAATAAAGCTACATATAATTAACATGCATCCAATTAAAACTGAACAAATCCATGACAAGCTGAGTCAATGTCAGTATCCTGATTATGGCATCTTACTACAATTTTGTAAGGTGTTAGAACTGGGAAAAGTAAAGTTATAATAAATAGGGTTTCTGTATTATTTCTTACAGCTGTGTGAATCTGACTTGACCGCAAGAAAATTCCAATAACAAAAAGACCAAAACATATAAATAGGGTGTTCGTTATTGCCGTTGTTCGAAACAGTTTTTTTCTCTGTATTAAAGCTGGCCTGGAACTCACTATGATATTCAATCTGGCCTCAAATTTATGACCGTCCAACTTTAGCAGAGTATATCCTATATACAAGGTTAAGTTGCTTTTGACAATAATTTTGAATTTTTGGAGTTTAATATAATTAATGTTTCCTTGTAATTCAGAAAAGGAGAGGAGAGGAGAGGAAAGGGGAAGAGAGAATATGAGATTATCCTCTGACTAGTCAGAGCTACTTTTAAGACATTCAGTTTATTGAAATTCAAGTAACGGCTCTGAATAGACTTAAGTTCTTGGTGGTATATACTTCTGGACAGGAGAAGTATTTATAGAAGTACATAGCTCTCACCTACACCACAAGAATTTATCTGGTCTCTTCATTGATATATTAAAGTGATGACAAGACACTATGCCTGGTATAGCACTGTTCTTCACACACAATCAATAAAAATACATTTCAAAGAGGGATAAAAAAGGAAAGACAGCCAAATGGCCAAGTGTCCTGAATTACTGCAGCAGGGGTAGGTAGTCCAGGTAATAGAATTATTTTACATCTTTATGTGGCCTTCATTTGGGCATTTACCAATATTATCAAAATATTACTCATCATAGAAGTCTCACTTCCAATACCCTCTCCCAGAAAACCAACAAAACCAACAAAATCCTGCTGAGCCAGTTTGCCTACCCAGTTTTTCTTTCTTTACTATACCCTGCCTCCTCCCTTTGTACCTGAAGACAGAGGTAATAACATTGACATAACATATGATAATAATAATATAATCACATTGATAATAATATATTCCTGCTACAGAGTAACACAGGGCCTCGACACATAGCGGCTGTTTTGTTCTAAAATTACAATATCTAACTACATGGCACTGCACGAGTGTGCGCATGTGTGCATGCAGAAGATATCAGGTGTCCATGTATCATTCTTTGCCTTATTCCATTGAGACAGGATTTTTACTGAATAGGAGCCCGGCAAGCAGCCAGAAAGCCCCAACAATCTTCTTGTCTCCATCCATCCCTTATCTCTCCAGCACTGTGTTTATAGGCAGAATTGGCAACAGCCAGCTTTTTGTATCGGTGCTGAGAATTTGAACTCAGGTCCTCATGACTGCACAGCAAGTACTCTTACCCACTGAGTCATCTCCCAGCCCCAGTACTTGTGTTTCCAATGCCTGTGGATGCTACTTTGATTCTCACAATACTCTGTGATGGTAAATACAAATGTAGGGAGGTTTTAAACAACTTCTCAGAGGCCAAAGCTAATTAGAATTCATAGTTGGGCTTGTGTAGTTGACTCCTATCTAACAGTGCTTTTCCTACTAATGTACCTGCTTGCAAAACACTGTGAAATTTTTCCATAAACAGCATATAATGCAGGTATGTATTGAAATATCGTGCTGAACCTCATTGCTATGTACAATGAATATATGTTAATTATAATAAACTAATTGCTGGGCCAGCAAGATGGCTTGTCCCAGGTAAAGGAACTTGCTACCAAGACTGACAACATAAGTTAAAATCCCCACAGCCCAAAGAACTGACTCCCTCCCGCAAACTGTCCTCTGAATTTCACATACTTGCTGTAAAATATACATGGCTCCTCCAAATAAATAAATGTGATACAAATTTAAAAATAGACAAACAAAGCATTGAGCTGAGTATGGTGGCACACACTTGTAGTACCAGAATTTATAAAGCTGAGGCAGGAGGAACACCATGAATTCAAAGTCAGCCTGAGCTACACAGTGAGACCATGCCTCAAAAAAATACAATACAATAAATTAAGCATTATGCTGAGCTATAACTTGCACCATAATGGTATTTGTTGTCCCTTCAAACACTCAAGTACTTAAAATGAGGATTGCCTATCTGAACACTATCTGGGAGGCTTAACTAAAGAAAAGCGATTAAGTTGTTTAATTTTGAGGTGGCTATTGAGCATGGGCCCCCAAACAGCATTATCATGACGTTCCAGTGTACTTATGGGTTTGTTTGGGGGTTTTTTGGTCACTGACAGGAAAAAATTGCTTTGCAGAAAAAAAAAAATCCATCTTTCTCATAAACAATATAAATTCTGCTATTTGGAAGTGATTTAAATTAGGTTGCAATAATTCATGTGGGGAAGCTCTCCAGCTTGAGGAAATTCACTTGGGCACAAAATGTACATAAGTAGGATTAGTGAGAAATCTCATTTTGCAGATGTATTGAGGGTATGTCAAATCTGGATTTACATATAGAAAAAAGTTTGAAAAGTCAGCTCTGAGACTGTTAACCATCATACACCATTTCTTAATGGGGACTGAAGATCTGTTTAATTCTAATGTTAGTCCCCTAATCTAAAGCACAAGAAGTTCTCTGGAATTAAGGGACAACATCTGTTTTGTCTGTAAAGAATAGCAGAGATGATCAAGCGGATCATTTAAATAGTGGAAAGACACAAAACACCTTTCAATTAACTGCAACGGGATGATGCAAGTGCCCGTGTTGAATTGAAGTCTCCACAGCAAAGTCCACTTAGGTGGCTGTGTGCTGCTGTCACAGCGCTGGCAGAAGCCATTCAATTCTCAAGTATCTGAAGTGGAACGTTCAATTCCAGAACACAAGAGATGACTTTACCAATTCACCAATGTCACCAAGATTGCCCAAAGAATGGAAGAAAAGGCAGAGGTAAAAAGAATAGCCTCAATCTGTGAATTGGAATCTATTCTAGAAGATGAAAGAGGAAGAGGACTCCTCAATTGCAATTTAAAGCATCTTTTGGCACCTCAGCATTTGATGGTCTTCAGATAAGAGAGCTGAAATAACTCTTCTTTTTCTGTTTATTTTGACACAAGGTCGGTCTCAAACAATATAGGCTAGCCTTGAACTTGCTACTCACTGTGTAATGGAGGATGACCTTGAACTACTGATTCCTCTGTCTTTACTTCCTAAGGTACTGGGATTATGATTATGCCACCAGGTCTAGCTTTAATAAAATATTTTTTTATTTTTATCAAGGTGTCACTACATAGCCTTGCCTGGCCTGGAACTCACTCTGTAGATTAGGCCAACCTAGAGTGTTGCTGGATCCTAATGGCTCCCTTGGGGGAAGGGGTGAAAAGGTGTGGTGTCAACCACACAGACATCAGGAGTCAGTTGAAGGCAAACAACAAACTCATTTATTCAATAATAGAGAAGGCCTTATATACTCTCCTCCCAGCACCCAAACTGTCCCAGTCTGGTGGCATTGCATGGTCATCCCTCATTGGCTGGGCACAATCAGGAACTCTGACATCGCCTGTTGCTAGGCCCTCAGGCAGACTTCAAGTTGGCTCATAAGAAAGTATGTTATGTGCATGCCTTGGCAACTGGTTTGAGCCAATTTCCTCGACCCTATGGCCCTGACCTACTATACTAGAGCTCACAAAGATACAACTACTTCTGTTTCCTGAGTGCTGGGATTAAAGGTGTATGCCACCATGTCTAGTTAATAAAAATTTTTTTTAAAATCACTTAATGCCTGAATCAAAACCTCTTTAAAAGCATCTAACATCAAATTTTTCTCCTTTTTTTTATTAAGAGACTTTCTATTCATTTTACATATCAATCACAGATTCCCCTGTCCTTCCTCCTCCCACCCCCCAGCCTTAAACCCCAACCCACCCCCCCATTCCCACCTCCTACAAGGCAAGGTCTCCCATGGGGAATCAGCAAAGCCTGGTACATTCAGTTGAGGCAGGTCCAAGCCCCTCCCCCTGCACCAAGGCTGTACAAAGTGTCCCACCATAGCCACTGGGTTAATTTGAAACAGTCACCTCAAATAACAACTATTAGTATTGGGCAAAACTAAAGCATGATTATAACACATTATGCAAAACAGATACTTTAAAATGACCCTAAAATAGCATTTTATGCAAGAGTTAGTAAAATACAGTTGATGACTAATAATATTTAGAACAAAAAGTAAGGGATTCAGACATGGGACTATATTTTATAAATATTATAACCCCCAAAGCCATTTTAGTTACTCTAGAGAGTAACTCTCTCTGCCCTAAATAACAATATAAATGTGAGATTCTATAAAATAATTGTGCAGTTCCATGTTTTAGGAGTCTGCAATGATTATAGATAAAATATATTTAGTCTTATAGCTCTGGGACACTTCATGAAAGCAGTAAAATGTCATCCATGACAATATTGAAGTTTCAAATAATGACTAGCAGAAGGTATTTTCATAGCCTACTCCTTTATTATTGTTCCATTTGGTGATTATTCATACAAACACTGGTGATTTGGTAGTATATGAAGCAACAGGAAACATGGATCTCTTATTCCACCTTCCTCCCCTGCCAGAAGTAGCTCCACATACTAAAAACAAAGAATCAATTGCCTCAGATGGATTGCCAATTCTGTCTAAGTGGTCCCAGAAGAGAGAGAGTAGCTGCAGCTTCAGTGACTGCCAACTCAGAAGACAGAAGTGTGACTGCAGCACTATGATCAAGTCAACCTTGAAATAATGCTGTAAGTTTTACAAAAAAGGAAGACAGAGAGGGAACACATATTTGGATATGGGGCTACTATTCACTCTCAACTATACTACCTGCAAGGAAAAAAACACCATGGATGATGTCTAACAGTGAATAAGCATCACATTTGAAATCCTGAGTGTATTCTAGCTCTCCTAAATCTGATGGTCTCTGATACCCTTCTATTTGTGTCCTATCCCTATAGATCAAGTAGAAGTTAGAGGACAAATGGAGCATGGTTTGCCACACCTTTGTGAATGCTGAAAAATTGATTGGACAATGAATTTAATGTGTTAACATACTTAGAGTGTTTGCAATGTTCAATTTCCAATTCATTTTTGTGTATTTAATTTCATTTATTTTTCTTTTGAAAGAAAATCGACTCTTCAGAGTAACTTTCAATTCATGGAAATATTGCCCAGATAAAAACATTTCCCGTATACTCAATGCTCTACCCTCAGGAGCACAACCTCCCCAGCTCCCAACATCCCATACCAGAGAGGTGCATTTGTTGCAGCTGATAAAACTACCATCATTTTCACTAAGGCTCACACTTGATGATGCTCATCCTACAGGTTTTAGCAAAGTATAATGATAGGTATCCATCATTACAGTACCATAGAAAGTATTTCTGCTGCTCTGTGTTCTGTCTACTCATCACCACACCCACTACTGATCTTTTTTACTATCTCCACAGCTTTGCCTTTTTCAGAATATCATATATTTGGAATCACACAGTATACAGTCTTTTCATTTTAGCTTTTCTCAGTTAATAATATTCATCAAAATCACTTTTAAAGAAATGATTTTTCAGTTAAATATGTGATCTTTTTCATGTAACAGCTGCCATGTTTTATGATAGAAAATTTTTGTGCCAATATTGCAGATATTAAATCACAAAAACATTTCTCAGAAACCTTTTAAAATAAAGATTTGATTTTATATGAGTTAATGATTTCTCTTTAGTAAAATATAATATTTGTATTGCCAGAATAACACACATTCATTTTTCTATAACTGCTCTCTGAATGTGAACAAATGGACTCATTTAATCTTAGAACTTTCAGTCCACAGACCATTTCAGCAGACATGATCCAATTAACTATTAAAAAGCAAAATAAAACAAGAAAAAAATCCTCTCCTGGACAGCATAATTAAACCCTGCTATGCTCCGTTTTCTCGATCACCCCATTTCCTGATATGAAAATGAAAGGCTTGTTGGGTGGGAATGGCACTATCAGGAATTAGCAGGCTTCCCCCATTGTTCAGCAGAGCCTCCATCTCAAATGAACACCTCTACAACATCACATTGCTTCTTCAGCTCAAATGAATCGTTAGCAAATAAGGAACCTCCATTAATCATCACTCCCTACTGTGTTATTCTTGCTACCAATTTTCACTGAGAGCTTTATCCAGACACCTAAAATTTACATCCCATCCAAAATATTATCATGTTTGACAACCCTGTCCTCTACTGTTTTGTACATGATTAAGATTTGTTTTTATATCTAACCATACCCACATTGTTTGCAAAGCACACCAAAATTAACAATAGTGCTTTGGACATAAGGAAATCTGGATCCTGGTCCCAGTTTTGCTATGATTGGTCCTAGCTGTGTGTTCTAAAGAAGTCATTAATCCTTTCTGGGCCACGGTTCCTTCACTTATATAAAGCAAATCACTTGCAACACTAACAACTTTAGTCTTATAAAGAAAACACTGGCTGGGAACCTTGAGATTTCATTTATGACAAAGAGGATCCCCACCAAGAAAAAAATCACGGCAATTTTTCTTTATAACCCAAATTACCTTGTGACACCTCCTTTAACTCCACCCCAAAAGTACTGTTCACTGTAGAAAAATAAGCAACACACAGGAAAATTTTGTATAATCTCATTCTTTGGCATTGTATGGTTATTACCATTTTCCCACTTCTTAGTTACTTTATCAACTTCTTTATGCAAGTGGTATTTAATGACAACCTGGAACTAGCTTCTCTAAGAGAAAGACACTGAAGAAATTCATTGTATTTGATGTCTACTAGTTCAGAGAATGAGGAAATCCAGGAAGCCAAGTAAGAAAACAAATGTATTATTTTATGGCTATGTCTTGAAAACTTGTAATTGCTTGGTTGATTTAAGTTTCATATTCCTTTCCCTGATTACATCATCATATCCCCACATTAGGCAAAGTTTATAAAATGGATTGTCCTATTTTTTATATATGTTTTTATTAGTTCTTTCAGAATTTTGTATAGTATATTTTGATCCTATTCACCCTCTCTCTCTCAACTCATCCCAGATCCACACACCCTTCCCTACACATGTAACTTTGTGTCCTTTTTTCCCCCTGAAGGCCAATTTGTACTATCCAAATATTCTTGAATGTGTGGCCTTCCACCTGGGGCATGGCTAACTTTCCAGGGGGCTATATGCTTAAAGAAAAGTGACATCCCTCTCACAGCAGCTAAACATTGCCAAAAGCTCCATGGCTAGGGGTAGCACGTTGTGTTCAACTCCCCTTTCCATGCATTTTTTAAACCTGGTTTTCATTTTATATTTGTAGAAAAGTTTAGCGAATAGTAAAAGTAATATACTTGTATGCCCTTTATCTAGATTAGCTCACCGTTTTACCACAAATTCTGCTGTACTTCCAGGAAAATATTTTCTAACATAATGATAGATAACCTAAGAAGATGAACACTTTCTTAATATCTAGACTGTATACAGTTCAAAATCCCTAATTTTTTGAAATAATGCCTGTTTTAGTTTTGGTAGTGTATTTAATTGATAACACAGACTTAATCATCATCTCCCTTTTAATCTATGACTGTTCCCTTAATTTGTTGTTTTTCATGATTGACCTTTTGAATAGTCCAAAACAATGATAATTCAGAATGTGTACACCAGAATATATAATTTAGTGATTAGTTTCAGGTGAAAATTTGGGGTACTAATACTATCTATATAAGTAAAAGCATGTACTTACCATGCATGTAAAATCATGAGGCACACTAACCACTTTACCCATTATTGGTCAGGTCCAGTTTGATCACTTCATGAGAGTGGTATATGTCAGATAGCTCTTTTTTTTTTTGCCTTTTTAAAATTTATTATTATGTGTTTTAATTTTATACATCAGCCATGGGTTCCCCTGTCCTCCCCCCTCCCGCGCCCACCCCCACCTTCCCCCCAGCCACTCCCCTCCATGCCCATCTCCTCCAGGGACAAGACTCCCCTGGGGATTCATTTAAACCTGGTGGATTCAGTACAGGCAGGTCCAGTCCCCTCCTTCCAGGCTGAGCATGTGTCCCTGTGTAAGCCCAAGGTTCCAAACAGCCAGCTCATACACTAAGGACAAGTCTTGGTCCCCCAGACTGGGTGCCTCCCAAACCAATCAAGCTATTCAATTGTCTCACTTATCTAGAGGGCCTGATCTAGCTGTGGGCTCCTCAGCCGTTGGTTCATAATTCATGTGCTTTCTTTGGACTGGCTATTTGTCCCTGTGCTTTTTGCAATCTTGGTCTCAACAATTCACCCTCTTGCAGTCCCTCCTCGTTCTCCACAGTTGGACACCCAGAGCTCCACTTGGGGCCTGGCTGAGGATCTCTGCGTCCACTTCCATCAGTTATTGGATGAGAGTTCCAAGATGACTGTTAGGGTGTTTAGTCATCTGATCACCAGACTAGGTCAGATCAGGCTTTCTCTCGACCATTGCCAGCAGTCTACAGAGGATATATCATTGTGGATTTCTGGGGACCTCTCCAGCACTCTGCCTATTCCTGTTATCATGTGGTCTTCATTTATCATGGTCTGTTATTCCTCGTTCTCACTTTCTGTTCTTGATCCAGCTGGGATCTCCTGCTCCCCTAAGCTTTCTTGCCCTTCATTACTCCCACTGTTGTTCAGGTTGTTCATGTAGATCTTATCCTTTTCTCTGTCATTGGGCAATCCCTGTGTCTTTCCTAGGGTCCCGTTTTCTAGGTAGCCTCCCTGGAGTTGTGTAGCAGTCTAGTCATCTTTGTTTTACATCTAGTATCCTCCTATGGGTGAGTACCATGTTTGTCCTTCTGAGTCTGGGTTACCTCACTCAGGATGATTTTTTCTAGATCCGTCTATTTGCCTGCAAACCTCATGATGCCATTGTTTTTCTCTGCTGAGTAGTACTCCATTGTGTATATGTACCATATTTTCTTTATCAAATTGGGAATCCATCTCCCCCAAGACCCAGCCGTAGCACTCTTGGGCATATATCCAAGGAATGCTCAATCATACCACAAGGGCATTTGCTCAGCTATGTTCATATCAGCTTTGTTTGTAATAGCCAGAACCTGGAAACAACCTAGATGCCCTTCAACAGATAGCTCTTATAAAAGCTTCTCTTCCCTTTTGTAGTTGTAATTATCAACCAATACATGGAGTAGTAAATTTTAGGAACACATGAATATCTTATTCCTGAATGATCTTTAACTTCATAGTTTTAGCATTTATTCCTGACCCTTGTCTGAATCAGCTAAATGTAAAATCATGATTTCCCCATTGACGTCAACAACTAAAATGCCGAGTTCCATAAGACTATTTTTAGAAAGCTAACAGAATAATCAACAGTCTTTATTTGGTCCTTTTTCCTGCTAGCATGTTTTTCTGCCAAGAAATGGACTATCAGTTGAAAGATTTTATAAATGAGGCAGAACATTCAAGATGAAGATGAACTTAAAATATTCCATGAAAAACTTGTAGTTTCCTAATTTGATCAATTTCTATAACTATTTGTTGGCATAATTCTGTACAGATTTCCCCCTCTCCCTTTCATTTCTTGCTCTCTTTTAAAGGATATAACTGTGAGTTCATGAGGTTTTTGCGTACACATGCACACCTTCACACAGAACACACTCAAAAAGGAATGTTGCGTTCAATGGTTGTCCGCACTGAATTAGAATGTTATAACTGCACTGACTTGGGGGAGTCTTCAGTATTTGTCTTTCTTCCCATTTCAGGGTCTAACTCTGAGTATATAAAACATCTGTTTTACTGAGATCAAAACTGTATACAAAAGATAAATTTTAAAGTTCTGCTTCTATTCATAAAATCAATACACTACCTCTATCCATTCACTGTTTCTTATTAAATTTCTAGTCAATTCTTCAGAGTTCATACGGGCATGCATTGAACAACAACCCTTCAGCAGAGCTCTTATGTCAGTGTGGTCATTAAGAGTACATTGTGTGTTGTACAATATTTTCATACCTACAACATGATATACAAAACAAACACCCACCTGAATTCTGACTGATCCACTGCAGAGAGTCCATGTGAGCATTCAGAAGTTTGCAAATCTGTTGAAACTGAAAATAAACCAGAGGTTTTTAGATTATGATTGTTCTAATGTAGTAAACAAAAAGAAAGAAACATAGGAAATAGAAATTAGGAAGCAATATTTAATTTTCTTCTGGCAAGTGGTGCACTGACAATGAATTACATATTAATGGTGTTTTGCCATTTCATACTTATAATGCTAATTACTTTTATGCATTAGTTCTATCCATTTTGTAACTGTCAGGAATTAGATTCCTACAAATCAATAAAAAAAAACCTAACAAACACAATATAAAAATAAAAGACATTAAGAGATATTTCAAAAGAAAACAAATTAATCAATCCACATAAAATTAAGAACATCAAATCTGTCAATCAAATCAGCAATTGCTTGTTTTGTTTTGTTTTGTTTTTGTTTTTGAGACAGAGGCTTTGTAAGTAGTACAGACTGGCCTATAACTTAACCATATACCCCAGTCCCTTCCTCTGCTTCCTGAGTGCTGGGTCTACAGGAGTCTACCAACAAACAGGGCTCCTCAAATTCATTGTTTTAAAAATAGCAACATTCAATATTCAAGTACAGGTTGATTATTCCTCACCTAAAATGCTTGAAAAAGAATATTTTCAGTTTTTTCAAATTTTTTGGAACATTATATATAATGAAATATCCTAGAGATGAAAAAAAAGCCTAAACAAGGAATTTATATGTCATGCATATCATGTCCATATAACCCGAAGTTGATGTTATGTAATATTTGTATTATAATTGCAGTTGTGTGTGTGTTGGTTTGTTGGTTTCTCACATGCCACAGAAGACTGACCACTGAGCTACATGCCCAGTCCATCTACGCCAGTGGTTTTTTGGCTGTGACCCATTTCATGGGTGTGGACTTTTCCACTTTGCATCATTTCATCACTAAAAAGTTTTAGATTTTGGAGCATTTAAGATTTCAATATTTCAAATTTGGAATACTCAATTTGCAAGTAGGAAAAATCAATACATTAATACACACTCAACAGTAATATAAATTGCTCAAATTTCCAAATGTAAATTTTTATAGCATGTGTCAATAGTTTTAAAATATTTATAACTTTTTATTCAGTATATTCTACTTGCAGAAGCCTACCCAAATCTAAATACAATTGGTCATTATAAGGCTACATTATATCGCCCCAAATTTGGAAACAATATCTCTACCAATAAAAATGTTAAAGATATTATAAAATTCTCCTCTGGTGAAATATCTTGGCAGCATTAAAATTCACATTGTCAAAGAATGATGAAATTTTCAAGAGAGAACCATGAATACAGAAAGTAAAAATCACTATCCGTATGTTTCTGATTTTATTTAAACAGAAGAACATTTTTTCCAGCACTGCAAAAAGACTAGAAGTAATATAGTAAGAAAGGATTGGTAATGTTGGTGTTTTAATTTATTTTATGAATTTTATAAAATAGAACTGGGTAACAGAACATAATGTTTAATAAAAAAAAATCTAAGTATTATGTGGTCTCTCCCATTTATCCCAACACACACATAAATACAAAAGTAATAGCAGTCACTGATCCCAGCACTAGGAATGCTGGAGGAACACATAGCTTCTACTTCTGTACAATGATAACAGGGCTTTGTGATGATTATTACTTTATCCACAGGGACATTATCATTCAGCAGGTGTGTTTTTTCCTGATTTCTGTCCAATGATTTATGCTATCTGAAAAAGGGATGATCTCTTGCTTCCTTTGTCCTGCTATCACACAAGAATTAGCCTTAACTCACTCATCTTAAACATCTCAATTATCCCTACCCTGAAAAATGAAAACATAAGACTATTTGCTATTCACTAGTTAAACAAAATAAAATTTTGGGCAAAGTTGGGAAAATGATAACGATAGGATTTTACTAAGTCTTCTGACAACACTTCTCATATCAATTCAGCACTCCAAGACTAGACACCAGTTACGCACCATATCTAAATCTGTTTGTGTTTATCTGTGCATCAGACACCTATTACAACAAAACAGTTTTGAATTTTGAAATTGCATTTGGAATCTAACAGAAATGTACTTTGTTGACGCGTGTTCATCTTTGTGAACACAGGGCAGATGGTAGCAATGGTAATTCCAGACCAATTTCTATGTGTCATTGTTCAATTTTAGATTGCTGCTAAGTAGAGGACAGCATTGTATTATAGCTGAAAGGGATTTATAGATCATTTATTCTACCCTTGACATTTTGCAAAAGAAGGAGCCAAGACACAAAGAGATTATGTGCCAAACAAAATTCTAATAGTTTATCAACTGTAACTGGCTATGTTTTCATGATTAAAAAGTTCAATAACATGCATATCATGTACAGAAAGGTCAGTCTGCATCTAATTGGACAAAGAACTTGCTAGAAAATAATCACCACTTATGTGTATGTTATTCATTCTCATCTACCGAGATCCTAGCCTCAGTGCTACTTATGATTAATGATAGAAAGCACAATAGAAGCTTCTACAATGCGAGACTCCTCTCAGCACTAGTGCCATTTAGCAGGAGTGGGGAAAACAGGGCTTCATCTATGCTGCTGAGACAAAAGGAAAAGGTAGAGGAAACACGGTCTTTATAGTTAGAGTATAAAAAATGAAAAAAAAAAAAGGCCTGGTTCTTTCTTACTGCCAAATTAATTCACAGAATCTCAATGTTAACAGGATCCTAAGCCATACATTTCCATAATATAGTGTATTTGCTTTATGAACTAATAGTATTCTGTGAAACATAATGACAATATTTAACAAAAAAAATTATGGAAAAATGTTGTCTTAATAGTTAAGTCACTGCATTCTAAAGATATAAGTTAAAAAGTGTTTGAATATGTCTAATAGACCTAGACATATCTGCTCATATTTATATGAGTAAACAAGTTATATGCTATGAAAAATTAACTACTGAGTAAGTGAAAACAAGTATCAGAACATGTTTAATTATGTAGAGAGTAAACCCTGAACACATTGAAAGAGTCATTTATTTCACCCTCCTGGGAATAACCACCCAAACTCACATCTGTAAATATTTTCTAAATATTTATGTCCCACTAATCATGCCTAAGAGCTTCCTATCTCTAAAGGGCAGATAAGGAGTATTCTGGAGGACAGGGGGCTGTGATGAATTCAAAGATGGCCAATATCTTATGAAATCTTGGCTTTCTAAACAAAAATAGCAAGGGACATACTGGTTCAGTAGCGTCACCAGGACTTCCAAGTGAATTCAGGTGAACAATAATGTCCTTGAGATCTTGAGACATTCTTTTCAGCTCAGTATCTATATTTTCTGCTAATTTGTAGCTGCAAAGGCAAGCGAAAGAAAGAGATTAACAAGAAACATTTTCTCACATCTATCACAACTGACAAATACAGATGTAACTGCCAGCTAATTTGTCTCAATTCTCTTGTATTTGCATTGGTTCCCAGTTATGCCCAATGACATTGTCTCATGGTTTCAATGCTTGTAAACTTATTACCATCATAACCTAGGGCTATAAAGGCAAAAGCTTTAGCCTCTGATGAATACTACATCAAAGGGTCCCTTTTGGGAAAAATGTATGCATAGGGCATTTAGCTACATAGAAGACTAGTGTTTAGCAATATTCAATAAATGTTGAGATTGCTTCAATTATAGAGAATACATAAAATTTCATAGTAAAACATGATTTGAGAAACAAGCTGTACAACAAACAATAAAAGGTAGATCAATCTGAGTTTACTACAAACTGATTAGTGATCTAAATTCTCAAAAGTTCCATTCAAACTGTTTGTGAAACAGAGTGGAGAGTGGGGGAGGAATGGTGAAAGATTGATTGATTGATTTAGTAGTCTATTGATGCGTTTCAAAAATTAAAAGTGGCCAGTAGAGTTTTCAAACTTAACTGTCTAACAAATTAAAAGACACAATCAGATTTCTTGATAAATAGCTATTTCTTTCTGTGCCAAACCACTTATATGTAATTGGTTGCCTAAACCGTTGAAAATTCTGTTGAAAGTTTTATTGCAATATAAATCAGGTCACAAAAGAGTAATTGGAAAGGAATGAATGTTTCTAAGCCCCCCCCATTCACAGTTAGCATATTCTAAAAATGTAAGTATTAAAAAAGCAAAACGAAAATGATACAATAAATTCCTGTAATCACAGCACTTGCAAAGTAGAGAGAGGAGGATCTAGCATTTCAGGCTAGGCTTTGTGGTGATTTTTTAACTGTGTCCCCCAATAAAGTTATCTGAGGATCAGAGGAAAAAGCCAGCTACTATAGTAAACATTGAAGTCAGGCAATGGTAGCACATGCCTTTAATTGTATCACTCAGGAGGCAGGGATCTGTCTGGATCTCTGTGAGTTCAAGGCCACACTGGGAACAGCACCAGGCGTGGTGGCACATGCCTTAAATTTGAACACCAGTTAACCATGGAGGTCTGGAGGTCTATACAGACAGACAGGAAGTGAAAGAGCTGAGCAGGAAGAGGAAGCAATGTAGCTGGACAGAGAGCAGATGAGATAGCAGAACAGAAAGGCATATAGGTGTGCGTATACAGGAAGTTGGTTTCTTTGGAAGATGAGGTGTGGATGAGGTGAAGTTGGCTTGTGGCTTTTCCTATTCCTCTGATCTCTCAGGTTTTCACACCAATATCTGGCTCTGTGTTTTTTATTTAATAAGACCATTTAGCAATTTGTCTACAAGCCTTAGATGTTACAGAACTTGTGCTAGATGAGACCTTCTCCAAAAAAAAGTGATAAAAACATAGAATATGTCATGCTTGGTGGTGCACACCTATAATCCCAGCACTCAAGAGGCAAAGGCAGGTGGATCTCTATGAGTTCAAGGACAGACTGGTGTACATAGGGAGTCCTAGGCCAGCTTCTACATAGAGTTTTCTAAGCCAGCCAAGGATATATATATATATATTTCCTGTCTCAAACAAGAAAACAAAACAAAACAAAAAAACCCTATATGTTTCACAGAAACAATGCCAAAGAATAGAGCAAAGAAAGAGAAAAATAAAAAAGGAATGAGGAAGAAAACAAAGGCAGAAATATAAAAGTAGAAATAAAATGAAGGTCAGTACAGATTAGCTGTACTTATCCACATTTAAAATCCTACAAAAATGTTAACCTTCCAGCCTTAAAAAATAAGTTCAGTGGCAAAGGACTTGCAAGAGCTCAGCTGGGCAGTGTGATGTGTTCCTGCAATTCCTTCTACTCAGAATGCTAAGGTGACAGAATTACTTTAACCCAGCAGTTTGACAGAAGCCTGGGCAAAACCGGTAAGAACCTGTTTAAAAAAAAAAAAAAAAAAAAGAAGAAGAAGAAAAATATCCATAACCTAAGATCTCCATCACAATTCACTAAGAAGCCACTGACAAACTGAGGCTAAGTTAGTCTCGATTTAGATTATTAGTGGGTTCACACAACGTCTCTTAATGCTTTATAAACTAGCCTGATTATCAAGTCTCAGTCCTAGAGACGGAGTTACCATGGGAACATTGACAGTGAACAGATGCAAGGTAAAGACTGAATAGTACACAAATAAAACATACCTAGTCTGAAACGCTGACAAAATCATTCCAATTTTGAAAACTATAGTTCATCCTCAAATGAACTGTCTGTCTTTGAAATATCAAAAAATATATGACTAAAAGAACTGTATAGATATTAGGCTTAGATGTGTCAATATGAAACCAGAAATATTCCACAATACTATGATATCATACATAAGCTTTGTGTTTCTAATTTAAGAATACACTTGACAAATATAAAAACTTTACAGTAGACAAACATGAGCTTGAGATTAATAACTGTGAAGGAAATGCTATAAAACAAAGCTGCCAGAATGATTCCTTTATTTCTAAGCCTCCGTTAAGGATAAGCATGGAGCAGTCAAACAAGCTGATAATTACCAACTAGAAGAGCTTGCCCTTTTCTACTAATTATTTATTCTCTGCTTTATGATTCCATTTCTCCATCCTTCTGCCCAATTCTTCAATCTTTATTCAGGTACTTACATTCTCTCATACTCTTTACCAACATACAGCAGATTAAAAGGCCCATTCTGTTTCTTCACAAACTCCTCTAAAGGAGTCAACAGATGTTCTAGTTCCTTCTGCTGTGCCAGGATCAAATCCAATTCTCGTTCCAACCTGAATAAAACAAGTCAACAGAAGGGCTTATGAAAGCAATTTTGGGCAACAAATTAAATGTCAATAAACAGCAAGGGGGAAAAACGGAACAAAAATATCTTGACTCTTTCAAGCAAAGAATTCAAAGGTTCTACCTGCGCTGGTCCAGCTTCACTTTTTCCACTTCATGATGTAGAAGAGTAAACTTTAAGAGAAATAGGAACAAAATGATGTTACTATTATAATTTTCTCAATAAGTTTAAAACAATACACATTTCTCAAACACACCTCAAATACCAAACACTTCCTAATTCAGGTAGCGTATTAACTCAAGAAAATGTTTTTAAGCTACTCATCAATATTGCAACAGAAAATTAATCACAAAACTGAAGTCTATTCTCTTGTGTTTATCTGAAAATACTTACACAATACAGGAAGATTAACGGGAATATATATATTCCTACCTCATCTCTGTTCTTCATCAATGTATGGTTCCAAACATTGAGTTGGTTGGCCGGATAATGAAAGCGTTTTTCTTGGTTTTGTAGCTGAAGGTGACACTTGTCCACTATACTCTCCATGCGACAATATGTCATCACAGGAGTTACTATTGAGCTAAAATAGAAAAAAGATATACTATGATCATATTTTTTAAAGTACAATCATATTTGAAATGATAATATAGGAACATTAGGTGGGGAAAGTCTGTGGGGAGATTCTCATATCTGCTTTCCAACAAAATAATAATAGATAAAGATGATTTTTAAAACATCCAGTTAAATGCTCTGAAAGTTATCCTAAGGGAATAGAGTAAATAAATAATTCTTAAGATGTCTACTAAATCAGTCTGCTTCCACTCTTCCTGTGATATCAGCACAGAATAATGGAAGCTCCAGAAATCATGTTAGTCCAAGCACACTTCTGAGTACTAGTCACAAAAGATCAACATCCCTTACCCACAGGAACTGTGAGCATCTCCAACTCCCCTGCCAATTGTATTGAAAAAGCTGAGTATCCACTTGCTCTTTGATTCTGTGATCAGGGCAGCTAAGCCACATTGACTCTAGTAGTATCAGTGGAACTCAATGGGGAGGTAGCAGGCAATATTTTCCTGGCAGAAGCAGGCAGGATTCTAATTTCCTCCTGGGGTACTAATGGGAACATATATGGCAGGCTGAATGAAGCTAAATCCTCCTCACTCAAAAGCATCAAGACTTAATGAGATTGAGTAAGACAGGATTAATCATTAGACTTCACCCTTTGCTCTGGTATCACAGATCACAGAGACCCAGTAGAGAATCTAATCTCTAAAGACTGAACACGGTAAGAAAAGTTTGGACTGGTAATGACTCCCTTTTCCTCCATTCTGGGAGTCAACAAGACTTGGTGGAGAGTTTAACCTCCACACTGATTGGCAAAACTAAAAATGAAGAAGGCCAATCAAAGGACTATTTTCTTTCTTCCATGAGCCTTGTGTCAGTGAGGCCCAGTAGAGGGCCAAGCCTCCATGTCTACAGAGTGCCATACAAAGTAGAAGGAGGGAGAGAAATTGATATCCTGTGTCCTCTGTCAGCAAGGTCCAAGTTGAAATTTTGCATACCCCAGTATCAGTTCAAGTACTGAGGTAGTTCATCACTTGCCTCTTCATCTGGTGCTCCAGGGCCCATCTGCAAGCTGGGCTTGCATTCCCACAAGAGGTAGTGAACTGGTGTGATACAGTGTCCCACTTTTACAGGGGGTGAATCAGCAGAATTAAGAGAGATGAACTTCCACACCATCCAGGAGCACGGAAGCAGGATGACTCAATGCTCCATTTTTGCTAGGGTGCTGGAGGCAAGGTCCAGTGGGAAGCAAAACATGAAAACACACCCAGCCTTTGCACTATAGCTCAACAAAGGGACTGTCTAATGAAAAGAAAGCAGATATAAATAGGACCCAGACACTCCTAACATAATAGACAAATGGCCATGACACAATAAAACTGATCCGTATCAAGAACTAGGAAAATCACCACTTGAAAGAGAAAAGGCTAGCAACACAGATAACAACATTAAGAGGTATCAGATGCTGGGGACTGCCTGAAAGGAATTTTAAAGCAGTCACTAAAAATGTCTAAAGAGGGCAATTTTCAATCCTCTTGAAATAAACAAAAAAAAAATCAGCAAACAAATGGGGACTATAAAAACCAAATGGAAAATACACTACTGAAAAAGAAAATAACTGGAATAAGCCTACGTGAAGGGTTTGCTAGTAGAATGGAGCTTACAGAAAATGATCAGTGAACTTAATGACAGGTAATTAAAATTCACATAACAACAAAGAGAAAACAGAGACAAATGAAAAAAGCTGCAAGGACATAGGAGGACAATAATAAATGAGATAAAAATGTATGCAAGAGAAGTTCCAGAAAGAGAGAATGGGCCTGAGAAAGTATTGAGAAGAAAAGGTTGCAAACTTTGAGGAATTGGCAACCGACATGTGGACCAATGGAATCGAATTGAAGATCCTGACATTGATCCAAACACCAATGAACACTGATTTTTTTTGTGTTGTTGTTGTTTTTGAGACAGGGTTTCTCTGTGTATTTTTGGTGCCTGTCCTTGATCTTGCTCTGTAGACCAGGGTGGCCTTGAACTAACAGAGATTCTCCTGCCTCTGCCTCCTGAGTGCTGGGATTAAAGGCATGCACCACCACCACCTGGCGAACACCTGATTTTTGACAAAGAAGCCAAAACTGTACAATGGAAAAAAGAAAGCATCTTCAACAAATGGTGCTGGCATAACTGGATGTCAACATGTAGAAGATTGCAAATAGATCTATATTTATCCCCACGCACAAACTCAATTTCAAGTGGATCAAAGACCTCAACATAAATCCAGTTACTCTGAACCTGCTAGAAGAGAAAGTAGGAAGTAGTCTTGAATGCATCGGTGCAGGAGACTACTTCCTAAATATAACACCAGTAGTACAGACACCGACAGCAACAATTAATAAATGGGACGTCTTGAAACTGAGAAGCTTCTCTAAGGCAAAGGACACGGTCAATAAGATAAAATGACAGCCTACAGAATGGGAAAAGGTTGGGTTGGGGATTTAGCTCAGTGGTAGAGCACTTGCCTAGCAAACGCAAGGCCCTGGGTTCGATCCTCAGCTCAAAAAATAAAAAAAGAAAAGAAAAAGAAAAAAAAACAGAATGGGAAAAGGTCTTCACCAACCCCACATTTGACAGGGCTGATCTCCAAAATAAAGAACTCAAGAAACTAGACAGCAAAATACCAAACAGAAGAATCCCAAATGGCCGAAAGATATTTAAGGAATTGCTCAACATCCTTAGGCAAAAGATATAAACATGAAGATTCAAGAAGTTAAACAGAAATAGAATAACTCACAAAAATCCATGGTGTGAGGCAACTGTGATAACCATTATGCCCTACAAAAAACCATAGGAAAACACAGAGCAATTGGACTTCTGAAAGGTAAAGACAATTTTTAAAATTGTGGAAGCAAAACATAGACAGAAAAGAATGTACTTAAAAGAGAAGAGCAATCAAATGATAGATAGTTGATTTCTTTTCTGAAACTGTGAGGTTAGGGAGAAGTCGCACACTTTCAAAGTCCTGAAAGGAGAAACCAAAGTGTTCATGACTATTGCATCTTCAAAAATGAAGAGGAAATAAAGACATCATATGCAAATGAAAAAATAAGGTAAGTCGTTCCTAACAAATCTACCCCTGAAGATTAACTATGCAGAAAAGAAATGACAAGTCTTGTCCCATCAAAATGGCTGCAAAGAAGGGCAAAGTGTTACTCGTTTTCAATGTGTTTCTTAGATTGTATTTGATGGCTAGAATGAAAAGCCCAACCTTCTGGGGTATTATGCTCATTGTACATAGAAGAAATACTTTCGACAACAATACTTACAAGATAAAGGTAGAAAAAGTAAGTAATGAGTTTCTCCACTTGATCCAAAGTGGTAAAATGTCAATATGAACAGATTGTTTTAAGTTATACATGTATACCTTAATATCCACAGCAACTAGTAAAAATTTATATGAAACAAAGTATTAAAAACACTGTATATAAAACAAAGGGAAATTTCCTGAAAATTTCCAGCAATCCTGGGAAGATTAAAAACAAGAAGAAATAGGACACAAATCAAAAGTAAAACTCAAATAACCAAACAACAGAAACAAGCCCTGATCATCCATAGTTGCTTTGAATATAAATATACTTGACAATGTGGTTTAAAAAAATCCAACAATATAAAGGCCTACAAGAAAATCACCC
Source organism: Onychomys torridus (assembly GCF_903995425.1). NCBI lineage: Eukaryota > Metazoa > Chordata > Mammalia > Rodentia > Cricetidae > Onychomys > Onychomys torridus. Next base: position 122,387,448 of record NC_050466.1, read on the forward strand.
CAAGGATATGGATAGACCAACGATAAAAGAATTAAAGGTATAAAACTAGGGATGTTTATTGTTGTTGTTGTTTGTTTGTTTTTTAAAGAAAAGATGATGTCCCTATTATATAGGGTAGAATACAAAACAATGAAAATTACCATATTCAAAGTTAAGGGGAATTACATAATAATAAAAGAATCAAGGTACAAGGAGAATTGTCAATCTAAATGTATATGCGGCCAAACAATAAAGCCTCAAATTACATGAGAAAAAGGCAGATAGACTATAGATCATGAGACGAGAAGAGGGAACAATTTTGGGAGAAAGAAGGGACTAATAACAAGAAGCGAGTATGAGAAACAGGGGAGAGCATCGGGGTGAAAAGAAAAGCAAATTATAATGATATATGTATGTAGATGTTACAGTGATGCCCATTTCTTTGTGTTGTAGTTAAAAAGTTAATAAAACCAACTACAAAGGACAGTAGAATTTTCTCAAAAAGAAAAACTAGTAAAGCTAAAGAGAGAAAAATAAGACAAATCCAAAGTCATTTGGTTGAGAACTTTAACAAGCTATTCTTCACAACCGAAGGAAGTACTAGACTAGAATATGGCAAAACCCCAAAACCTGAAAATACAATAACAGAATCTAACAGACATACATGAAACATTATATACAAGAAAACAGATATTTAGGTCTCCATGGAACATTCTGGAAAATGAACCATTTCCTCTCACACAAGAAAAAAAAATCTGAACAAATAGAAAATAGTTGAAATCATATGGAGTACATTCACTGACTACAGCTAATTCCAAAAGAAAAGACATAAATCTCGGAACACTTAAAAATTAAACAACATGCTCCCGAATAATCCACAGCTCAAAATGAAATCAGAGCATAATGAAAGATGTAAGCTACCGGAAAAGCTGTGCACTAAAGGCTGGCATGAGAGGAAAATGCCTCCAATCAATAGTCTAAGATCATCAGTTAAGAAACCAGCAAAAGAAAATGAACCCAATATCATCAGGAGAAAAGAAACAACAGTGGATAACAATGAGCCTGAAAGCAGGGAAGTTTTACAGAATAATCAATGAAACAAAAGCTGGTTCTTTAGAGAAATATCAATAACATTCATCTGAGAAAGACACAGGCCACCAACATCAGAAATGAAACAAGAATCTCTCTCCAATATAGAAAGGACAAATAAGGGAAAGCCACAAACAACTTTAGGCTCATGAATCTGACAACTCAGAAAACAAATGGACCTGTTCCTTTAAAACCACACAGTGCTGAAGCTCATTAAAGCTGAACTAGACAGTCTGACTGGTTCTGGATCCATTAAATAAGTTTATTTTTAATTTAACAGATTCCCCAAGAGATTTATCTGGCTGCAGAAGCTTTCATTAAAAAATAGTCAATGAATCTGTACCAGCTCTATAATTTCTTTCGTTGTAAAGCTGGTAAAAATTCTTTAAATATTATTCTGATATCAAAACTTAAAAGCAGAAACAAAATCTGCATGCATACATACAAAACATATATAAAAATACAAACATATATAAAATATGTATCATTATATCGCAGCTAAGCATGATAAAGAGGCAGTGGGTGGCGATAAGGACACAACAGGGCAGCTGTGGCAGCATGCACAAGACCTGTGCAAGGCCAAGCCAGTCCAAACCCCAACATGGGGAGGGGAGGTGGGCATGAAGTCCCACCCTCAGTATAGCTGCTAGGAGAGGGACAGTAAGTTTTCTTTAAGAGGGCAGCTGGAGAGGAAGCCCACACATACAATAATCTATGGTCAGGACAAATCAGACTTGATGGGTGTACAAACAGAGAGTAGAACACAAAGTGCATAGGGGTGGGTCTGGGAGGAGCTGGAAGAGAGGATGAATATGTTCAAAACACACTGTATTAACTTCTCAAAGAACTAAGAAAAAAATTAAAGATGTGCAACATCATTAGACATTAAAATTCATGCCACAATAAGATCACTTCACATCTTTAAGAAGGGTAGTAAAAAAGTGTCACATTGCCACAACCGAGCAAGTAAATAGGGACAGTCTGAGTAACTCATACACTACTGGTAGGTACACAGAATGGCATAGCCACTCTGGGAAAGTATTCGGCACATAAAAATAATAAATATACAAATGTCACACTGACAAGCACCTACATGCCTGGACATTTACCCTAGATACATAAGACTTAGGGTCACAAAAACATGTGTACACAAATATTCATACCAATAGCCCCAAACCTACAAACAACCTAGATGCCTATCAATACTTCAATGCTTAAACTACTTTATACCAAATAGAATGGAATACTACTTAAAAATTAAGAGAGAGAGAGATCAAGCTATTGGGTGGAATGTAAGGAATTATGCTGAATGAAAACAGAAGGTCAATTCTTAGAGGACACATATGCCATGGCTCCATCTGCATAGCATTCTTAAAATATTCTGAATACGGTAATGAAGAACAGATTAATTACTGCCCAGAATTAAAGAAAGAAGGCGAGATATGCTCATAAAAGGGCACCAAGAGGAATCCTTGTGGTGACAGAGCTATTTTATGTATTTTATTTATTATTTTTTAATATTTACTTTTTTAAATGTGTGTATATCTGTGTATGAGTGCCTGTACATGTGTACAGGTGCCCATGGAGACCAGAAGAAGGTGCTAGAGCCCCTGCAGTTGGAGTTCTGGGCAATTCTGAGCTGAGGTCCAAACTCTAGTCTTGTGGAATAGCAGTGTTCTTAGCCACTAAGCCTTCTCTCCAGCTTCCTATTCTGTATCTGCATCAGTGTCAATATTCTAGCTTAGTTCTAAACTATAGTAATTCTGTCATTGCAGGAATGGTACAAAGGACACACAGAATATTTCATGTAATATGCAAGATTATATAAGTTCTAGAGTTTGCTAGAATTTTTATCATGGCACACACATTGGAATGTGTGTGACCATTAAAGAACTACCTAATCTCTATGTGTTCCAGTATTCTATAAAAAAGGACCCCAAATAGAGTCTATCTCATGGGATGATTGTGAGTATTAAATGGTATAATGTTCTTAAAGAATTGTCTTGCTAAACATACAGAATTGCACAATAAATTATAGATATTAGTAGTACTAGTAATGACTGTATAACAGTATTGCAGAAGCCTGCTGACTGTTCAATTTCCTGAGCTACATTAAAAAAAATCCTTCCCTGTTCCCTTAACTGATTTATAAAATACTAGTCTAAAGCTACCCATGTAATTATGCCTATAAAGTGATAAAAAACAAAACATAAAATTTCAAATAAACAAGCTTACTTTACAGTCATGGTAGCAGGTAGAGAAGCCACATTGACTAGGCCAGTTTGATTAGCCCAAGCTGATGGTGGCTTGAAATACAGGTTGAAACCACTTGTAATTGTAGTAGTGGTATTGGTGGTCACAGTGGTAGTGGTAGTCGTTGATGTTGTAGCTAGAAAATAAAATAGATAGTGTTGCTATGAATTTACAGTGTTATCAAGAAATGAGAAACTTGTGTCAGTTAAGCCTCAAGATTTTTTCTAAATATGGGAATTCATTTGTTAGCAAGAATTTGAAATCAAAGCCATAGATTTGAACCCAACACTGTTGCAATATAAAGTGATATACTGTATATCAGGTATCTAAATTAACCTTCATGCTGAAAATTAAAACTCCTGAAGAGATTCATTAAAATATAAAACATAACTTAACCAGCTCTATAACCGTTAAGGGAATTTAATCCATTCTCAAAACTCTTCCCATAGATATTGAAAACTCCAGACCCAGATGGCCTCACTGGTAAGTTCTATTTAACTTTCAAAGAAAAAAAACCCACAATTTTTCAATATACATAAAATATCTGTACATATTTTATATAAAAACATAACTGCATTTGAGAAACTAATTCTTACAAATTAAATTGCTAAATCACAGGGCTAAATCGTTGGACTAAATCAAGGATATTTTGAAATCTTAGTGTACCTTGTGAAAGTCACCTACCAAAGTGATTTTGAAAAAAAAAAAAAAAACCAAAAAACTATGTTCTTTTCAATAAGGCAAAGTACCTATTTCTTAGCTAACACTAGGCATGCATCTTTCAAACTTTTACTTACATCCCAGACCTCTTTTACAACTTTTTGTTGTATCCCTTCTAGAATAGACCTCACAGTTTAAGTCCTATGTTTCCTATGTTTGTGGCTGACTTCTACACGTAATTTTCATAACTTTAATAGCACTATTGATCCTTACTCTATACCAAGCATATAAAGAACAATGTAAGAAAATTATGGCTATTGGGGATTGGGAATATATTACTTTCTTGTTTTTGGTTCTCTGTAGTTTCAGATGTTCTTGGCAATTAAATGAGTCTTGTGTAACAAGAAATTTGTAATAAAAATATTACTTGTACACAACAGTTTATGTTAGCCTAGCCTTCCCAATTAGCAATATGTTCAGGTTAATAGCTGTGCTATATAACCACAGAATTCATGATGCCTGCTAAGTGCACTGACTAGTCTCAGGGAGCCTGGCCTACTCCATTCATGCTAAAGGAACAGGCTCAGGTAACTCTGCCTGTTCATCCTGGTTCACAGCAACAAGTGTGTAAAGTACAGGAAGGTGCTCCATATGCCATTAGCTTATGAGGAGGGGCAACACAAAAAAAGCTCTGGCTAGAATTAGCACAGATAAGAATCTCATTCTCAAAAATTGAGTGACATGGAAGAATCAAACTCTATGTAGAAATATAGAAATACATACAGAAATATGGAACCAGATGAAACATACAAAGAAATTGGGAAACAACTCAAAAATGTAGAAAAATCAGACTAAGCAGAGGGAGTTGAGAAGACTGACAATGAACATAAGTAGAATAAAATGGTCAAGAACAAGTCAAAATTAGGAACAAGACAAAATACAAAGTCAGAAAAAGAAAGAAGAAACCAGTGAGAAATTTTTTTTTAAATGTAGATAAAGGGATAATAACTAAATGACACACATGTAATACTTGTAAGGCTGCCACATGAACAGTTTCTTGAGTTCCACTTTCCCCGAGGTAACAGTGGCATGAAAAGTCTGCAGGAGATTTTTCTAAAATTCCATGTCCCTTTTGGCATAAGAAGCCTATGGTAATACTACATTCTTTGTGCTAGCTAGTGTGAGAGCGAAATGAGCAGCACACAGGCAGACTGTGCTCAATCACCAAGTATTTGGAGTTAGTATCTATAACAACACTGGGGAGCTTGCTGGTTGGATCCCAGTTGCTGTTTTGTATAGCTAGATAGCATTATTTTCTTCACTTGAGATTAAAAACCTTATCCAAAAGGGAGATCATTTCCCTAGGAATAATGGCAATTGATCATATTATCAAAAGGCCTACTTTGTTAATTCATTTTAACACTAGTGACTATACTTTCAAGGAAAAAACAAAATGAATCTTTGGGAAAGAGTCTACCTTATCCAGAGATCTTCTAATAAAGTAACTTGAATTTCTGAACTGGACAGATACACAGACATATAGCTAAGAGAGACGATAAACTCCAGGACTGGGAACGCAACAGTGTGCTGGTCAATTTTTGTTAACTTGAAACTAACCAAAAGAGGGAACCTCAACTGAGGAACTGTGTCCATCAGAGTAGCCTGCAGGTGTATGTTTGTTGGAGCACTTTCATTATTAGTAACTGATGAAGGAGAGTCTAGCCCACTGTGGGAAGTGTCATTCCTGGGCAGGTGGACCTGGGTTGTATAATAACATAGCTGCACAGGAGCCTGAGAGCAATCAAGCAAGAAACATTCCTCCATGTTTCTGCTTCAGTTCCTGCTTCCGGGCTCCTTCCTTGTGCCTACAGATAAATCTTTTCTCTCCCCAAGTTGCTTTTGGTCAATGTTTTATCATAGCAATATAGAAAGCAAAATCAAACAGATAATATGGTCCCACTCTTACAAAAACCAGATAATTTAATATATGTTTTATAGGTGTGGGATTAACTTTTAAAGGATAAACAAAATTATCTTCCTAGAGGAAATGCTATGTGTGTACATACATGCATGCATATGTATATATATGCATGTCTGATTTTCTTAGTAAAAAAGAAACTCAAAAAATCAGCATTCTCAAAAACATGACTAACTAGAAAAAGCAAAGTATCATTCCAAAAGATGCTGAATGATATCTTACAGAAATAATACCTGTCGGCCTAAATGTAAAGGAATCTTGAGTCTTACTAAAACACTATGATTACTTTTGTACAGTTTATTTATTTTCCATGCCATTTTAAAAGCACGTCTTAGTCAGGTGTTCTATTGCTGTGAAGAGACACCACCATCATGGCAACTCTTATAAAGGAAAAAAATGTTCATTTAAGGTGGCTTACATTTTCAGAGGTTTGTTCTATTATTACTATGGTGGGACTCCGCATCATGCAGGCAGAAATGGTGCTAAAGAAGGAGCTGAGAGTCCATCTTGACCAGCAGACAACAGGAAGCGATCTGTCTCACTGGTTGTTGCTTGAGCATACATGAGGCCTCAAAGCTCGACTCTATAGTGACACACTTCCTCCAATAAGACACACCTACTTCAACAAGACCACACCTCCTAATAGTGTCACTCCCTTTGGGGGCCATTTCCTTTCAAGCTACCACAAGGCATAAACTAGCTCTGGCATATTTGAGTAACAATAATATTTTAACTAGTACCAAAAGAAGTAATGAATTTCAGACATTTAGCAGATAAAATATAAAGAGCATAAACTAGGCATGTACATAAGAATACACTATAGTAAGACTCCAACACTTAGTATCCTTTTTGTATTTCTTCCATTCAGGTGCACTTGGCAAACTTCCTTTCCTATTCGTAACTGTTATCTCAAAACACTATAGTGATAATGAAGTAGATGCTAAAGTGTATTGCTTTAAGCCATATTTATCGTGATGGTTTGAATGAGATTAGCCTCCACAGGCTCCTATTATTGAATAGTTGGTCCCCAGTTGGTAGACTAGTTTGAGAAGAATTAGGAGGTGTGGCCTAGTTGGAGAAGGTATGTTACTGGGGAGGGCTTTGAGGTTTCAAAAGTCCATGCCCTTCTCAGTTAGCTTTTTCTCTGCCTTTAGCTGTGGATCAGATGAATGCTCACGGCTGCCATGTTTCCTGCTACAATGGTCACAGACTCTAACCTTCTGAAACTGTAAGCAAACCCCAATAGATTCTTTTTTTCTATAAGCTGCCTTGGGCATAGTGTCTTACCACAGCAATAGAAAGGTAAATAAGACATTAACCATGATAATTTAAAAAAAACCTCAAAGCTCAAGTAATGGTAATAATCTTTATTAAAGCAAGGCTACTACTAATGTCAACAGTCATAGATGGATTTAAACATAGTGATTATTTATGATACAGGAAATCCATAGTTTCTGCTGGCACACTGAGTAAGTAGGCTCATGAAAATAACAATAATTTCTTTAAAATGAGTAAAACTTACCTGAGAGTTCCTGGGAAGCCACACTGGCAGGAACAGTTGGCATTGCAGGAAACATGGTGCTTGAACTGTCACTGGTGGCCACAATAGTAGATGCTGGAGCCAACCTAAAAATCAGAGTAACAAGCAAAATATAGTGACTAAAAATAACTCTCCAAAAGTACAAAATTTATTTACATTGGGGAAATAAGAGCAAAGAATGGAAAAGCAAGCAACTACAAATAAAATCTCTTCAGTTAAAAAAAAAATAGCAGAAGCCGTACTTTAAAAATGATCACCAGTCCTGCCTGCTAATAGCCTTCGAGCGACCTCACTGAAGCAGTAAACAGAGGAGAAGCATCCCCTCCCTGGAAGTGCAGCATAAGAACTCCTATGTGACTATTTAAAACTGGTGAAAGTGCTTTTTAAAAATTGTAAGCTGTTGGAAATTACCCTAAGGGTATACAGTGAATGAAGAAACATTTCTTCAAGAACATCTGTTACAAGTCAGCGATCTAACAGTGATGGTCTACATCTGGCATATGAGCTATATAACTCACTGCCTTCCTCCCATCCTCTTGCCCACCTTTATACAAGTAACACTCCGGATAAGTGCGGCTTAGAAGACTGGGTGCCCTCTGGCTCTGGCTCTCAATCAAGGGAGACAGGCCTTCCATGAGAAAGCAAGTATTCTCATCACCTCCAACACAGACAAGAAGGGCAAAATTCCTGGTGAATATAGCCAAACCTTCTGGGACTTGTTTCTTTTAGCCAGTTCCCATTCATAGGATAGAAACTCCACGACAAAGGGCAGACATAGTAAGGAACCGACCACCCCACTCTGATTCCATTGCCTAAGCTTATTCGCAGCTCTTAGTTCCCTATGTGAAGAGGCAATCAAGATCAGTGGCTCTTCCCACTGCTCAGCACCCAAAGTCCTGGATCAAAGGAAGATTTTTTTTTTCCCTAGAGCTAACAGCTGGTCCTAAGAACAGAGAGCTCCCAAACTCTCCCACAAAGAAATGACTTTATGTAAAACAGAACATGAAGTAGTTCCAGTTGAAGGATTCCCTCTTAGAAGATGAACCAATTAAAAGGTGGCAGCTTTATGCTAACAAGAAGTCAGGCTCTCAGTCCTCTAGTCTCGGAGTTAACAAGGAAGAATTAAGCACTGATCTATGCTATAGCATAAACAAATCTTGGAACTAGTACACTAAGTGGAAGAAACAGGCACAAAGGCAACGTACTGAATGATTTCAATTATATGAAATGTCCAGAATAGGCAAAGCCAAAGACAGAAAGTGTATTAGTGGTTGCCAAGGGCTGCAGGGGTTGGGGGAGGTGGGTTAATGAAGGGTGACTGCTAACTGGGTACAAGGTTTCTTTTAGGGGTAATGAAAATGTTTTCAAGTTACATTCTGGTGGTGGTTGTAATACTCTGTGGCTATATTAAAAACCACTGAATTGTACAATTTCAAAGAGTGAATTGCAAGATGTGAATTATATGTCAATTATACTGTTATTAGAAAAACACATTATCATCTCAAGAAAAGAAAAAAAACTTCATTTGACAAAAATGCAATGCCCTTTCATGATAAAAACACTCAACCAACTAGAAAGAGAAGGGAACATCCTCAGCTAGTGACTTTTAATAACATGAAATAGCAAGGCTATTTATTCCGCCATGTGTGGCAGCGGCTTTTAATTTGTTACTATAAGTGGCCAAATCTTTGCATTATTTTTCCCTTTATGGACTAGTATAGGTCTCAACATAATATTTTAAGACTTTCCCTCTTAAACATGAGAAAAAGTGTTCAATATAATTTTAAGAGAAAACTGCAAATTGTAACTACATTGAAAGCAATTTCACAAGAACTCAAAAACTACTAACACACTTTATTAAGGACATCAAGAAAAAAAATCAGGCAGCCTCATGGATTCCTAATGAGAGTGGAAACTAGCCTGGTTCCTGTGGAAAATGGTGATCAATGTTTTAAATATTACAAATGCACCTATCATTTGAGATAGAAATATTCTTCGGGAAATGTACCCAGTAAGAATGCACTTTATGCCAGGTGGTGGTGGCACACGCCTTTAATCCCAGCACTCGGGAGGCAGAGGCAGGCGGATCTTTGTGAGTTTGAGGCCAGCCTGGGCTACCGAGTAAGTTCCAGGAAAGGTACAAAACTACACAGAGAAACCCTGTCTCGAAAAACAAAACAACAACAACAACAAAAAAAGAAAGCACTTTATGTCACAGAACTACAGTCACAGAACTATATACCTATACTAACTGTATACTCAAAGTGATAAAGTTTTTAATGTATATTTTACCATGGTAAATATGTAAGATGTTCTTGTACTTGTGAAATGCCACATAAAATGATATCCAGGGATAGAGAGATGTTTAGGCAGACAAAGATGCTTGCCACCAAGCCTAAAGGCCTCAGTTTCATGCCCAGGATCCACATGGTGGGATGGGTGTTTTGTAAAATGACTGAATGGACTACTGTTATCCTCATATCTTCAGACATATTCCATGGTACACGCACACACACACAAATACATAAATGCAATAAAAACATTCCATGGCACACTCATACACACACACAAATACATAAATGCAATAAAAAATGTTCACATCAGCAAAAAGAAGAAACTAATGCAACAACGGAGTGAATATACAAATTATAGTCCATCCAGAACATGAAATACTACGATGATATTAAAAAGAAACTAAAGAATCACTCCATGATGTGAAATGAACTAAAGTTTAAAAGGTTTTAAACCAGTATAGTATAAAATTTACAAGTTGAAAAAGCAGGGTACACACTAGTATACAGAATATATTATCGATGTCTAAAAAGGATGAAAGGTTGGAGCCTCTGGGATGGCTCAGTGCCATGAGATGATGCAAGGCTGACAGTCTGAGTTCTGTCCCTGGAACCTATGTAAAGGCAGAAGAGAACTGACTAAAGAAAAGTTGTCTTCTGAGTTCTCTGTGCAAGCCATGACATGTATGCCACCCTACACACACACACACACACACACACACACACACACACACACACACACGGTAACTCTAGTAATCATAATTTTCAGAGGTGGAAGCCTAAGACCACAATGACAGTGGTTAGCTCTGGGTATGGAAAATGGAGAAGGGTACAGTGCACAGGGGTGTAGTGTATCTATTTGTAGTATTTATAGTTTTATTTTGAAACCATTTACCTATATTATTTAAGAATTAGACATAAGTATATGTTCTTGTAGCCAGTGTGGGAAACATTACTTACATAGTTTCATATTCACCTACGCTTTTAAAATATTTATGCACTCTATTTTCTACCTTTAATTCATTCAATATTTCTTATGATTAATATTTTAAGCAAACAACAGTTAGCCAGCTATTACAATGCATTTATTCATTACTTTACCCTCTCCCCTTGCGGATTTGAAATGCCACCATCATATACACGGGTTTGTTTCTGGGCCTTAAAATATTACACTGATTTTTTTTCTTCCTGTGCCTGTTACATAATAGAATCTCAATGATTATAGCCTTAGAATTATTTATTTCTACATTACACAACATTTTAAACTTACAGGAAGAGCATCAACTTATGCATTTTGATATATTTTCCCGAAACCACTCCATCATTACTTGCCTAAGACAACATCAGGGATGGCAGGTCTCATGCATTTATTCCTTCATTTGAATTGTTGAATCTTTTCAAGTCCTTTGCTCCTTTCCTGATTCCCAAAGAACAACCATGGCTTCACCAGAATTGCATTAGATGGACAGATTAATTTGAAGGTAAGTATCATTTTGATATTACTAAGTCTGTTCATTATTCACTGTATCTTCTGTATGTCTCAGGACAACTTTGTGGTTTTCTCCATCTATCTAAGTCATGCATATTTTCAAAAGTTTACTCGTGGGTATTTCATAATTTTGGCTGAAATTGTTAATGGGCCTTTTCTTGATGTATTTCCCAACAACTATTGCCTAAACATAGCAAAGCTATTGATTTTTATATTATTTATTTTGTAAATGGCTGTATTACTGAAACTTCTTCACTAGCTCTAATTAAATTTCTACTTTATTTATGTCCATATTTTAAAAAACCAGATCATTTATCTCAGATACTGGCATAATTTCAGAGCCTGTCCTTAAATCACATATCCAAAGATAACTAAGGAAGCAAATATCATTTAATATGACTTACTTGTAAGTGAAATGAATCTTACTCTAAAATAGAAAAGAGTTTAAGACACAGAAACCTTCTTTTCCTTATTACAACAAAGCAGGACTTAACTTGGCACTATTGACAATTTGGGTCTGATTATATTTTGTTAGGGAAGACTGTCCTGTACAACAGAGGGCATTTATTGAGCTCTACTCAATATATGCATCTCCCAGGTATACACTCAAAGGACTTTATAGCTCACCGCAGAGTTATCTACACACCCATGTTCACTGCTGCTCTATTCACAAGCTAGGAAACAGAATTAATTTGGACATCCATCAACTGATTGGATAAGGAAAATGCCATATACACAATGGGATATGACTTAGATATAAAAAGTGAAAGAATGAAATTTGCAGAGAAATGGATAACACTGGAAAAATTATACTGAGTGAGGTCACCCAGGTCCAGAAGGACATGTGTTGTATGTTCTCTCTCATATGGATCAGAGCTCTGGATTTTTTTTTTGGAGGGGGGGGGGAGTTCAAGACAGGGTTTCTCTGTGTCGAACTCACAGAGATCTGCCTGCCTCTGCCTCCTGAGTGCTGGGATTAAAGGCATGCACCACCACCGCCTGGCTTGTTTTGTGTTTTAAACTGGAAATACAAGATGAACCCAGGAAATTAGAAAGCGGCCAATAGGAAGGGATACATTAATGGAGTGGGGAAAGTAATATCCAGGGAAATTCCAAGTAGAGGAAGGAATACTGTGAATGGAAAGGTTCAAGCAGAGAAGGTGGAGGGAACATGAGGTAAACAAGGGGGCAGTAGGAGTGTTAACCAAAATGAAGGGTGTATGGAAAAGCTATATGGAAACCTAGTACCAGGCATCCCAATTAAAAATGTAATAGGAACAGTAGAATTCAAATGATATGTAAGAAGATGCAGGGATACAGAAGATTAAAGGTTTAAGAATTAATGGGATTTAGGGAAGGGGGAGGAGGGGGGCAGGGAGTTAGTTGATAAAACTAAGAAGCCTTATGGAAATCCACCACCAGTGGTTAGCTAATTATAAAACACAATTTTTCTGTAAAAGGAGTTTGAAGAGTTGGTTCAACCATGTAATGGCTAGCACTCTGGATTTAGAAGAAACAAAAGAATTTGAACAGCAGTATCCTACGTGGGTGGATAATGCTACTCCCAGAAGACACTGGTTACTAAACAAAAGTTTCAGTGCTAGGCATGGGATAACCCCCCTTAGAGTTATTGTTCAGAAAAACACCAGAGGTACTCAGAACAAACACAGCTATTGCTATTGTTCTTGGCTGCCCAACATAAACGACTGCTGAAGACACCACTCACTTTGGTTGAAGGATATAAAGAAAACTATCTCAAAATGACCAGGAAACTTCTTCCCTGCTGGCTAGCTTTCCTAGTGCCAGAATGTGCTGCACAAGCCACTAGAAAATAAAACTCCATCAGTGCTTTTACCTAGCACTGGACCCTGAATGCTGGCTGCAATACCAACCTCCCAAGCAAGATGCACTTATTATGCAATAGTGGCATGACATACAGGGTGTAGCTAATCACTTTCTGATCGGACTTGAGGTCTGCCCCACAGAGGGAATTCATGCATGGTACTGTATATCTGGTCAAAAGCCATGGCTTAGGGAGGTCAAGAGGGGGCATCTACTATTAGTTATTTTATTAAATGTTCATATTGTCAAACTGCCTTCTAAATATTTATGTTTGTACCCAAAGACCTGGGCTTCTCTTAACCTTGATCAGAGAAGCTTCCTTTTATAGCGAGCAGCAATTAATAGAGAGAGTCATAACTAGTCAAAGTACTGAAAAAAAAAGTAACTGTGAGTGTTTAGCTCTAGATGGAACATCTATACAAACCTCCGAATTCTTAATGCTCAGTAAACATCACCGGAGAGGGGAAAGACAGAATGTAACATCTGGAGGATGAGGAGGAACACTGAGAAATGCTGTCTTCAGGATATGTCACGTTTATTGCATTTACAAATTCATGGTAGCTGTGGTTACCTGCATAAGACCCACACAAGATGAAGCTTGTCATCAGTCCAGTGTGAATGGGGTAGGGATACACGAGGGTGCACCCCTAGCTGATGTGCTATTGGTAGCTTATGGCTGCTGGGGGACAAAGAATCATTTTCCTTGGGGGTGTTGTTGCAACTTATTGGTTGCCTATTTGCCATATGTATATGGGCAACACTAAGTGAACTTAGTGGGACATTTTAAAAAAAGAGAGAGCTATGAAGTTGCAAAGGCTCCTGTTGGAGGGGTCTTGGAGAGGTGGAGGGGAGAAATGGTGAGTGGGCATGATCAAAATACATTGTATGTGTGTACAAAATTCTTAAAAACGTAACAATGTTATTTTAAAATCCTTTGCACAAAAAAACCCTGGTCAACCCTCACAGCCTAGGAATTAACAAGTTCTGGGGGGAGGGGGACACCATTTTTTTTTTAGCTAAATTGACATGGCATCACATTGCCTTGAAAATAATTTGTTTATACCCATAGATAAATGCTACTCTCAGCCTTAGTCAGCAAAGAGTCTCTTTCTAGTGAACATCAGTAAACAGAGTCTCAGGACTGCACAAGGTACTTAAACTAAATGACACATGAGTGTCCAGGCAAAAACAAGACATTTATACCATCCCCAGTGAGGCTCGGAAAACACTGCAGAAGTGGAAATAGGGGAAAAAATGTAAGAACCAGAAAACTGAGAAAAATGGCTGCTAAACGGAATCTTCTGTGCAAGACACAGGCATTGCAGTCATGAACCCCCAGCAGCTGTGGATGCCTGCACTGTGTCTGCACAACAATTAGCCCATCAACTGTCAGGAATGGATGGAGAAGGCACTTGAAAGACCCTAACCTTTACTGCACAGCTATTTGCTCCTGGTAGATCCAGGCAGAGCAGTACCCACTGGTGACCCCATCAGGTTCCAGTGAATAGTTCCAATCCAATGATCACCCAGATAGCCCTATTAAACTAAATGGATCACAAAACAGAAGCAAAAGTCATCCGTCTGGAAGAAGGATTGGTAGAGAGGAGGAAGGGCTGATCATAATAGGAAGCAGATAAGAAAGGGTGGGGAAAGAGTAATCAGAATGAATTACATACATGTATGAAATTGTCAAAGAACAAGCTAAATGAACTTTAAACATTTTAGAGTAATACAGGAAAGTAAAGACGAGCTTTCAAAACATCCAAATCACAACAAGGAAGGTGGGGGATGATTAATAAATCAGGAATGGAAAACAGAGCAAATGAAAAAAGTATGGAGGCACACATCTGTGATCCCAGAAAGTGGGAGATGGAGGCAGAAGGATGAAGACTTCAAGGCTAGTGTCAGCTACACAGAGCCTTGGATACATAAGACTGTCTAAAAAAGAAAAAAATAACTAGAACAAAACCACAGCTAATGAAATAAAAAAGAAACTACAAGCCAGGTATGGTGGCACACACTTTTCATCCTAGCACTGAAGCAGGAGAATTATGAATTCCATTGCAGCCTGGCTTATAAACCAAGACCCCTATTTCAAAAAGCAAACAATAATAAAAATGGAAACATCAGATTTAAGACTTAATATAACAATAATTACAGAATATGTTAAATGCCCTTGTATACCAATTGAAAGAGAGCATGACAGGAAAACCATGAATGACCAACTATGTGTTGTCTATAAGAAATTCATTTCAAAAACAATTACATAGGCAGGCTAAGAATAAAAGAATGAAAAGATATGTTCCATGCAACATTAATCAAAATACAGTAAGATTCAGTATATTATTATCAGATAAGTAGACTTCAGAGTAAAGAAAGTTACTATAGATAGAAGGGAAGGTAATCTAATAATTAAGAGCCAATCCTCTAAGACATCTTAGCAATCCTGTCAATGTATCAAATAACAGAGCTTCACAACACACAGAACAGAAACTAATAATACGGCAGGAGAAAATTCCCTACGTGAGACTTTAGCATCTCTCTTACCAGCTCATGGAACTAGTCAGAATGTTAGCAAAGATACAAAAGAACTAAAACAAACAAAACCCATTACTAGCCTTCAATATCTAACTGATGTTTGTAACACACTTGGCCCCAAAGTGGAATACATGATTATTAACAAATTTTGAAGAATTAAACACACGCATGCACGCAGAGTGTGCTCTACAATTGCAATCAAATCAAACTAGGCATATAGGTCATGAAACTGGAAAGGAGACCACAAAAAGGGAAAAGGGATTGTACTGAGGAAGGAAGAGGTTGGAGGAATACATGTAACAGGGAAGTATAAGGGAGCCCGTGGGAGGAAGAAGTGGCCCAGCAGGAGGAGGCAGGGAGGCCCGAGAGGCTAGTGGAAGAAGGGAACAAAGTACGTGTGGAAAATGCTCTAATGAAACTCAGTACTTTGCATGCTAATTTCAAAAACTAATAAAATTTAAAACTAAAAGAAATCAATAACAAAAAGATAACGAAATTTTCCAAACATTTGGAAACCAAACACACTTTAAATAATGGGTCGTTCCAAGAGGAAGAAATTAAAAATGTGCTGAATTGGATGGAAATTAAAATACACCCTATGAAAATTTAGGGGGAGCAAAGCAGACAGACAGACACATTGGTGGAGTAAAATGTGGCCATTAGCAGACAGGAAAAACATCATCAAGTGTATAAGCTCCCAACTCAAGAAATAGCAAAACAAGCCCAAGGCAAGGTGAAAAAAACACAAGGCGGGAATCAATGAAATTAAACACAAAAATGACAGAAAATCAGTGATATAAACTTCCAGTACTTTAAAAAAAAATCAATATAATTTAAAGAAAAAGGGCTGGAGATCGCTTGCCTCTGTGGGTACAAGGGCTCATCACACAGGCCTAATGACCTGAGTGTGGATCTCCAGAACAGAACATGTGTATAAGCCATATGTGTGGTGTCTGTAATTCTAGTACTCCTAAGGTGGGATGAGATGGGGAGAAATGACCAGAAGTTTGCAGGCCTCCTAGAACAGCATATGCAGCACTGTAGCAAATAAGACAGACCCTGCCTCAAAGAGGGTGGAAGAGAGGACATTTGAAGTTGTCCTGTAACTTTTACATGTGCACTGGAGCACACATGGACCATTACATACAAATATGTTCACACACATCATACACTGACACACACACACACACACACACACACACACGCACACGCACACGCACACGCACACGCACACACACGCACCAAAAAAACCCATGTACACACACAAAGAAAAAAAGGAAGGGAGGGAGGGAGGGAGGGAGGGAGGGAGGGAGGGAGGGAGGAAGGAAGGAAGGAAGGAAGGAAGGAAAACTGAAAGAAAAAATCCAATTGAATAGCACTTCTGTCTTTTGTAAAACCACATTATCCACTAACATCCAAATTCCTACACAAAAGGATCCACATAACAATGCATTGCTGTTGTTTTTTTTTTTTTTTTTTTTTTTTGGATGAAGGAAGACATCCACAGACAAGACATATATGAGATATTAGCTCTGGAAAAGATATTCAACATCATTAGCCAACGGGAAATTGAAAATTAAAGGCACAATATGGTATCATTATCTACAGGGGAATAAAATTTAAAAGAAAGATAACACTAAATGATAGTGACAATACAGAAAAACTGGATCACATGCATGGTGAGTATGCAAAATGGCACAGCCAACCTGGAAGCAGTTTGGCAGTTTCTTATAAAACTGAATATGCAACTACCATATGACCCAGCAATTACATTCCTGGGCATTTATCCCAGAGAAATGAAGGTTTATGTTTGAAAAATGTACAAAAATATTCACAGGAGCTTTATTTGTAATAGCAAATATATATATATTCTCCATGGACATTATCATTTGAAATGTGTCCCCCCAAATTTATGTATTAGAAAATTAATGTCTGATGAAAACCAAGAGGTGGCCCCTTAAATACGTCATTAGATCTGTCCTTATGAGTAGCTTAGTGTCATTTTTTTTTCTAATAAAGTATCCATTAAGACAAGATGAGTTTGACCCCTTCACTCTTTCTCATGCCCAAAATTCTACCTTTTGCCCTGGAATAACACAGCATAAAAGCCTTTGCCAGATACAAGGCCCTAGATTTCTCAGTCTTCATAACTGAAGGAAAAGCATTCATTATAAATTATCTAGTCTCAGATACTCTGTAACAACGAGCAAATACATAAACTGTAATGCATCTCCATGATGGAATAGTATACAGCGATAAAAAGAAACAAAGAACTGATGTACACAACAATCGGGAAACCTCTATACAATTACTAGTCAGTAAAAAAGTCATTCCCTGAAGATTACATATTATGCAGTTTAACGTACATAATTTTGCATATTTCTGAAGATTAAAATTTATAACCAGTTTGAAATGACAATCATTATAGAACAAATTGATGATTAGTAGGCTGAGTGAGTGGGGACAGGAAAAAAGTGGATGCATCTATTAAAAGGCAAACTGAGGTAGATATCCTTGTAGTGACAGAGATATTCACTATCTTGCCTGCATCAACATTAACACCTTGGTGATGATATTTTACTGCAGTTTTTGAAAGATGCTCCAGTGGCAGAACCTGGGTAAAAAGCAGAATCTTTTTGCATTACTCTTCCAAGCTGCAAGAAAAAGTATGATTATGCCAAAAGAAAACAAAGCAACAGATTAAATCAAGCATGAAACGTTAAGACAAATCCTTCAGTGTGACTGACTAGGTGCTTCTGGTTCATAGAAGGCATAACTTTTCTCAAAACATTGCTCAGTTTTAGACTTACACCTATAAGCCAGAAGGGGTAGTTTCTATTTCATTTCTACCACATTCATCAATTACATGAATTGCCAGTGACATACAGACCACATTCAGATTTTAGTCAATCAAATCAGAATCTCACCTTGAATACTGGCCTTTTCCATCAGAGAGTGAAATCCAAACCTTACACATGGAATAGCTGCCAAGGCAGCCCTGGAGCAATTGTCCACTGTTGCTCTGAATAGAAGGAACGGGGTGGGGGTGGGGGTTGCAAATGCTATGGATTGAACTGCAATCCCTAAGGAGACAACATTGAAACCAATGTTTCCAGTCTGAGGCATGTTCCCACAGGTAAACAAATGAGAAGCCAAATGGACCAGAGGTGTTAGCTGAGCTTAAGGCAAAAGAAGTGGATGCTGTCACCTAATGTGATAAAGTGCCACTTACAACATTAGTCAAGGTGCTAGTACCCAATCCAAAAGCCCTTGGAAACATTGTAGGTTGTGTAGAAATAGTATTGCCTAAGTTTAATTTGTTGTATTTATTTTACATTTTTTGAGACTGGGTCTCACTATATAACTCTGGCTGTCTTGGAACTCACTATGTAGACCAAGCTGGCCTTGAACTCACAGAGATCTGCCTTCTGTGCTGCAACTAAAGTCATGTGTCACCACACTCAGCCTTGGTGCATTTATTTTAAGTAAAAAAGGCAGAAAAATCAACCCAACAGTTCCCTGAGCTATTAAGTGGCAGCTGAATAACATAGCTCTTCTCATATTATTTGAGAACATGTATAGTTTATATGATTGTGTTTTAGAGGTTATTTCATCTCAATACAGAAGATAACAAAATATTAACATAGGAATATATGTAGTGAGACCCCCTATTTGCTCAGCCATAAATAAAAGTTACCTGATTTGAATCACTTTAAAAAGAAAAATGTTTTCATGAGGGAAAGAGTAATTTAGAAGCAGGATGTATTGACATACACCTGTAATTCTAGCACTCAGGTGGCAGAGGCAGGAGGATTGTTGCAATTTCAATGCCAACCTAGTTTATATAGTGAGTCAGCACAGCCTAGCAAGGGCTGCATAGGAAGACCTGATCTGAAAAAAAAAAAAAGTAGTTCATAAAATTTTAATTTTGGTAGGTAATAGGTCTTACACTTTAACTTTCTGCCAATCTTCTGAAGTTGATTAAACAAGACAAGTTTTAGTTTTAGAAACAAAACTACAGATCACAAGATGCATCCCCTCAATACAGTTTCTAGAAACTTGAAATGTATAATATTCCATGACGAAGTGTTACCCCGAAGAAAAGATGACATACTAGAATGGCATCAAGGAGAATTGCAGGCAGAGTACCCCAGCTTTCTCCAGGCTATCAGGCACTACTGAATGCCACAAATCCAACTGCCATTTACCCAGAAGATAATGGATGAGTATTTCCCTAAAATTCATTTAGGCACAGAGGCTCGTGCCTTCACAAGGCTGAAGAGAAGAATTAACCATGAGTCCGAGGCCAGCCGGGGCTACAATAGGAGATGCTGCCTCAAAAAAAAATGAATCATTAATTAATTCTGAAATACAAGAGAGAAAATCTGCACAATCAAGGTCATTATAATGATGATAAGGCTTTCTCTTTAGAGAGGTACTTAGCAAGCAGCTTCATTTCAGCATGATATATGCCTATAATTCAGAATACTTCCATGGCTCACAATAAATGCAGGGGACACACAGACCAGAATTCAATGTGCTCTGTGCTTCATATTTGAGAGGACTTAACCTTTCTAAGACTGTCTTTGGGATGAGTGGTATAATAATTCCAAATGCTGGAGTTAAACGTGCCATATTCTTTAGTTACTCCACCCACATTCTAACCCTACAGTCTGTTTCTAAAGACTAACTCCCCATATCCACGCAAAGAACCACAAGTTGTTTTGTTCTCACAGGAAATATCATTACTACTAAGGCAAGGATTGATACCGCTGGAGGCAATCCTGCCGTCTCTGCAGCTAGTAGAGGGTGACAGAAAATGGCTGGGACAGTGCCTCAAAATGAGGACCAGCTGCAGCAAAAGTAAACTCTGGAGCTGAAGTGGTGAATGTTGTCACTGCAGAGCCAAGTGAACCAACTTGGATGTGGTACCAGCTCCCCCTAAATGAAACTTGCTCATGACTCCAGACCCTAAAATGAGTAACAGGGTGGCAGAAAAAAAAATGGAGGTCTCAAGGAGACTTTTTTTTTTCTTTTCTTGATTTTTGAGGCAGAGTTTCTCTGTGTATCTTTGGCACCTTTCCTGGATCTCACTCTGTAGCTCAGGCTGGCCTGGAACTCACAGAGATCCACCTGGCTCTGCCTCCCTAGTGCTGGGATTAAAGGCGTGCCCCACCACCATCTGGTTTCAAGGAGACTTTTAAGTGAATATTTTGGATGGAAGCCAAAATGGAATCACTTCCTCTTACTCCAAACTCCTAGAAATACACGTTTGAAATACTGAATGACACATTTTAAAATATAAAGCAAAGTTTTTTTTTTCAGAACATGGAGCTATTATTTATGAATAGTGGTAATTCAGCTTAGTACAAATATGAGCTATGTATGTACCTTATCAGCTGGAAATCCAATGCTGGCTGGAGAACAATCTGAGATTCCAGGGTTAAGGCTAGAGACTTGTCAATCAGCAGAGACTTGGTGGAACTTAAATCTGGGTACTATCTTTGGAGGGCAAACAAGAGTAGACTAGGTCCCTAAGCTGTTCCAGTAGATATGCATAGAAAATGTGAGTTAAAATGGTCTTCGTGGCAAGGAAACTTCAGGCAAAGCTCTTAACTTGAAGCTGCTGAAGAAACATTCAGGGCCCAGGCGAGTTGCCCACGATATCACTCAACATTAATGTCTTCACTTCCTACATTGCACGTGTTTTTAAAGTCCCCAAAGACTAAGCCATATAAAATAAAACCACACAACAGCCAAGCCAATTGTCTTTAGGACATAAAATGAGAGAACACTCTTCCAGTGAAATAGAGACAATACAGTAGTGAGGAGAAAACATTAAAATAAGTGTTGCCTATGTCCAAAGAGTCCAAGCGACAAACAGCGTCCACAAGACAAATGAATGTGAAAAACTGTGGAAGCTATTCAAGAAATGGATGTTAGTATTAGAAGAAAAACAATTTGAGCTTGAGATACAGCCTAGCATTGTGCAATGTCCTAGACTTGATCCCCAGCACTAAAAACATTTCAAATGAGAGATTTAAATAACAGCTACGCAGAACTGGATAGAATATAAAGTTGGTGAACTGGACAAGAAAAACAGCAAGACTGTCAGAATGCAGAGTGACTGGAAGCAAGAGAGAAAAAGAAAGACAAGGAAAAAGGGCTACACATATTTATGCACAGGTAACACTCAGGGAATCTAGAAGCACAAAATAGAACAGCAGAAATGATACCTATGGTATTAATACATGAGTTAGCTAGAACTGAAGAGAAGTGATTCTTCAGATCCAAAAGGCCACTAAATACAAGCAACTCTCCCTGCCTCTCATACATGATATCCTGAAATGCTAGAAAAATTAAGTATATCCTGAAACTTAATAGAGAGAAAAAACGATTTCTCTAATATGCAGCAACAAGCAGATTGACAGCAGGTGCTTCATTATCAGGAATAAATGTTCAAAGACAATACATAAAGCATCTTAAAGTGCTATGGCAAGATCATTGTGAATTTATAATCCTACCTCAGTCAAGAGTAAGAGTGGGATGTGCCTAAAAAATCTGCTTTTATACAATAGCTATAAAAGGTAATTTTAAGTAATCAGGTTTAAAAATACTCCATTGAAACTAAGAGTCTCATTATTTTACATGCCACTAAGAAAGGACAGAAAGAAAAAAGACACCAACCTGTAATACTTTTAATTACTTAACTTTTCACTCTTTCAAAAAAGCTCTCTTCATTGATTTTTATCAAACATGTAGGCACTACAGAGATGACCGGCCACACTAGTGGAAGCCCATGAACTGTGGACTGGTGGTTGTGGAGCCCCATGGGACTGGACTAGGCCCTCTGGATATGGAAGAAGGTTGTTTGGATTGAACTGTTTGGGGGCACCCAGGCAGGGGGATCGGGATCTGTCCTTGGTCTGTGGGCAGGCTTCTGGAACCTGGTGCCTGTGGTGTGACACCTTGCACAGCCTTGGTGCAGTGGGCAGAGGCTTGGACCTGCCTAGGCTCAGTGTGTTGGGCTCTGCTGACTCCCCATGGGAGACCTCGATTTGAGGGATGTGGGGATGCGGGGTGGCTTGGGAGAGACGGGGCTAGAAGGTGGGAGAATGGAGGAGGGGGGGTCTGTGGATAGCATGTGGAGTGAGTAGAAAATTTCTTAATAAAGAAAAATGAGGAAAAAGTCAGGCATGGTAGCACGTGCCTGCAATCCCAGAAACCTGGTGTCAGAGGCAGGATGTTCACAAGTTCAATGCCAGCCTGGACTACAGAGTGATACCTTGCTTCAATGGAGCAGGAAAGAAGAGAGAGGAGGAAGTAGAAAGCAAGGGGCTGAAGAGAGGGACGTGAGAAGGAGAGGAGAGGAAAGTGGGGGGAGGAAAACAAAACAGCATAAGTAAGCACATTCATAATCCCATTTCCATTTCAAATTACCCAGTCCTCTGTCACGAATGGCACTGTTGAAGATAATTCATTTATAGTTACTCATTCTTTCTCTCGAGTCTCTCTTCCTCCTCCCTGCCCCTTCCCATCTCATTTTGAAACAGGGTTACACTATGTAGCCCAGGCTGGCTTTGAACTTGAAATCCTCCTACCCTTGTTTCCTTAGTATTAGAATTACAAGTGTGCACCACCATGTCTGACTGAAGCAGCATTACTACTATTATTTTTTCTTTTTTATTATTAAGAATTTTAAAATTCATTTTACATACCAATCACAGATCCCCCTCTTTCCTCCTCCTGCCCCTCTAGCCTTCCCTCCCAACCCACCCCCCATTCCCACCTCGTCCAAGGCAAGGTCTCCTGTGGGGAGTCAGCAGAACCTGGTACATTAAGCTGAGGCAGGGCCAAGCCCCTCCCCCAAGCAGAATTATTAGTTTCTTCCTCCTCCTTCGTCTTCCTCCTCCTCCACTTCTTCTTTTCACAGAACTTTACATGTTTTTATTATATACAATTGCTACTGAATGCAAAGTTTATACAAAATACAAAGTTAGACATACAAAAATATTCTTTGCTATAAAAGCCATTTATGCATTGTACATGCACACAGACACATATATTCATAGTATTTTCCATCATAATAATTAGATACCTCCACTGTAGACTACTGGCAATGGTTGAGAGAAAGCCTGAGCTGACCTAGTCTGGTGATTGGATGGCCAAACACCCTAACAGTCATAACAGAACTGTCATTCAATAACTGATGGAAGCAGATGCAGAGATCCATGGCCAGGCCCCAGGTGCAGCTCCAGGAGTCCAATCGGCGAGAGAGAGGAGGGATTATATGAGCAAGAGATAGTGAGACCAAGATTGGAAAAAGCACAGGGACAAATAGCCAAACTAGTGGAAACACATGAACTGTGAACCAATAGCTGAGGAGCCCCCAACTGGACCAGGCCCTCTGGATAAGTGAGACAATTGAATAGCTTGAACTGTTTAGGAGGCCCCCAGGCAGTGGGACCAGGACCTGTCCTTGGTGCATGAGCTGGCTTTTTGAAACCTAGGGCCTATGCTGACACACTTTGCTCAGCCTAGGTGCAGGGAGGAGGGGACTGGACCTACCTCACCCAATCTACCAGGCTGGGCTGACTCCCCAGGGGAGGAGGAAGTGGGAATGGGGGGGTTTGAGGGGGAAGGCTGGGAAGTGGGAGGAGGGAAGACAGGGGAATCTGTGGCTGATGTGTAAAATTAAATTAATTATAAAATAAAAATATTTAAGAAATAATTACACATGTATATAAGTATGCTATTTAAAATATTTTACATTTTTCCAAAATGAGAGGTAATTATAAAAACAAAACATGAACGGGGATGGGAATGAAATAATCATTGCATTTAGAATAGTACAAAACGATTCTGGAATCTAGAGAATGACGTTATTTTGTTCAAATATCAAAGCTAAAGTTCTAGCGCTAGGTTCCTGTTGCTGTTATTCTTTCATTGTGATAACAATTTAAAAATAAATATTCTGACCAGTGAAATCAGACAGTTGATCTGAATAAGCTGAGCACATAGACCAGTGAGTAGAAAAACGTAGATGATCATCTAGTCATCAAAACTGTGACAGAAATTCCACCTAGTTCCCCACTTAAAACCAGAGCTTTGGTGTAGAATGCAATATAAACAAAGCTCCATGCAATCCAGCAATTTAAATGCATTTTGGCTTCTCAAAGAGTTTCTTCAGCTTGAAGCATCACTTCCTTATTTAAAAAAAAAAAAAAAAGTCTGGCCAGATGGTGGTGGTGGTGGCGGCGGCGGCGGCGGCGGTGGTACACGCCTTTAATCCCATCACTCGGGAGACAGAGCCAGGCGGATCTCTGTGAGTTCGAGGCCAGCCTGGGCTACCAAGTGAGTTCCAGGAGAGGCGCAAAGCTACACAGAGAATCCCTGTCTCGGAAAAAACAAAAACAAAAACAAAAAACAAAACAAAACAAAAAAAAGGTCTGAAAATCATTTTTGCTATGCTCTTTAACCAACTTTTCAAATACATAAACTAGCCCCCCCCCACTTGTTTCCCATTTTATTATACTGATGATTAATCTGTTCAACATATGCTCACTTCCCACAATCACTGCTTCCTAGGAGTCAAAAGCCACCTCCAGCATCTCGGAGATTTGCACCCCAGCTGTCCACTATGCAAACTTTGATCCCAGAGATTTTCACATTCCCTGTGTGCTCAGGGAGGATTATGACATCAAACGACCACCTGGACAGCAAATACTCTCGACTCATTTCTATTTCTGAGGTTAAAATGTGAAGCAGTACACACTTCTTAAAATTGAGTACTACTACCCTGGGTAGAAGACAGTAACTCTAAAGGGCAATTATGAATATGCTGTTACAACATGCTTATTTTTAAAGTCATCCATACTTTTAACAACGTTAAAAATGTCATCTCCATTTGGTGATTTCTAATGGAATCAAACATACTCAGAAGGCACAGAGAATACTTGGTACTGGGTATCATTTAATTTTATAGCCCCAAATGTGCTACTCTCCTGGGGCTTCTGTTATAAATTATATTATTAGATATTTTATAGCATGTAATTACATGCTTTTATATTTATAGATACCACCATCATAAAATACAGCTATGATAAAACTACAAAAATTGATAAAAACTCAATGTTGTCAATCTTGGTGTTGACCTTATAGCAGAAATTTTTATGAGGTCTCAGTCTGGAGCCTTGGCTGCCCCTGAGTTCATGGCAATCCTTCTGTCTCAGCCTTCTGACTGCTGGGATCTCAGGTATGAACCACTGTGACCACCACTTAGAGTATAAATTAACAGACACTTTCATATTTGTGTAACTGTCATACATGGTGTGACATACATTGGTACCTGAAGTACACACTGCAAATGAAGTTTTGGGATAGCCATCCAAAGGGGGCTTTGCATTCAGGGACTTCCTATTCTTTTGCAAGTAACTGAAACATCTCTCCATTAAATTATAGCATTTACCTTTAAATTGTTTCTAGTTAGAAACTTGGGGTAAAAAAAATCCTCTCCAAATCATTACTTTTGGAGTTAAATTAAAATTTTACTTTTGTCACTAAAAATTGTGAATTAAAGATTATTTCCTATCCATCTAATTTAGATCTTAACTTGATTATTCTGCAATTGATTTTACTCAACTAATTTCTGATAAAGGTGGCTTTCAAAGCTACTCATCATTATTAGGAATTGTACATTTCTCTCTCTAATTTCCTTATGTTTTGCTCCATGTATGTATTAAAAATTATGTTGTTGTTGGAACTTGTGCTTAACTGTCTCTTGGTAACCATTTCTTTTTCTTCATCGGTATGAAGTATCTGTTTATTGTTAAATTGCATTAAATCGTGTTTTTCTGATATTAATGTTGACTTACTATTTTTCTTTTGTTGATATTTTACTATTACATCTTCTTCCAAGCTATCATTTTTATGGATCATTTTGAGTGTGATTTTTGTAAAGAGCATAGTTGACTTTTTTAATATTTAGGATGAAGTTAGTGGCAGCTGTAGCTTCTTCTCCAAGGTCCATGAGTTCACTAGCTCTGGGCAGTTGGCTTGCTTTCCAATACCAGGCTTGAGTTCCAAAGAAAGGGGGAAATGATGCAATTATATTCGATTATCATTTTTTATTTTAAAAATTAAAATTAAAATGTATCATGACTATCTTGTAATAAGTGAATGTAATTGGTTTATATTTAATGTGACTGATACCATTGGGCTTTTTCTTCACTTTTACTTGGTGTTTTTTATTTGCTAGTACTTACTTACTTTTTTTGTTTGTTTTTGTTTTGTTTTGTTTTGTTTTTCAAGACAGGGTTTCCCTGTGTAGCTTTGCGCCTTTCCTGCAACTACTTACATACTTTTTATCCTTCCTGCATATTTGCGTTGATAGAATTTTCTTTACTTGCTTAATTTTCCCAAGTATGGAAGTTATATATACACAAATTATATTAATTTATGTAGCAAAGCCTGAAGACAATCCTTATGTCCTATCCACTTTGATAAACAAGACAATGACACACTTTGATGTCCCTGTACAGACCAGTATTTTCTTTAAGAATGAAAAACAGGCCTGTGCTTCTTATCTAAGACTATCAGAGGAAAAATCTGCCTGTCTCTGTCTCATTGAGCTACTTTTTCCAGACTATCCCCCTTCTATTCTCTCTGTATCCACTGAGCCTAACAACTTAAACTAAGTAAATCCCAGCTTTGCATGGTGAGCCCACTTTACAATTGTATCTTGGATCCTTCAACAAAAGTACACATGTTCAAAGAAAAATAGTTAATGGTAAACAGCTTCTGCAGAAAACTCAGCAGGCCCAGAGAAACCATCCGAGCTCACTGTGAAGGCCATTGGAAATAGGCAGATGTTCTTGGCCTGGCTATACAATCTGAATAAGGCTTCCTAAATTAACTAAATTACTGGAGTGAAATAAAGCAACTCACTGAGTGTGGATACCTGCCATACTGTTCGAGACCCAAATGCATGGGCGCGTCTCTTTCCTCACTTCTAAATTTTGCTGGTTCCACTAGGTGAGAAATCAAAATGCCTTTTAAAAATAATTCACTAAAGACTCTGTGCATGAATTATCTTATCTAATTGAATTTAATGTGAAATCATTCCAAAGTATAATGCTGAGTTATCCTGACATCATCAGTGAAGGATCAGCAAATCCAGGGACCACTTTCAGCTGGGCAAGAGATTGAATATAAATTGAATATCAATGACAAACATCACACGTTGATCTTATTTATCAGCATGCAAATTAACTCCACTTTAGACTGCCTACTGCCATTTATGGATCTTAGGAATATTTGGGGTAGTAGGACCCTGATCCAGGATCAATAAATGACAGGAAGACAGTGTAGGACACAATACTCTATCACTCAAACTCTTGAATCTCCTCTAAACAGAGACTAATTATAAGAGGGAATATGTATTGCATCTAAAATTCCTTAGCTTTAATCACTCATAGAAGGGAATTCTGATCACAATTCTATCGCTGAGGAAACGCAAGCACTGGAGCTCCTAAGTGAGGGAAATGGACACAATAACTGAATTCTGATAATAACTTGAGCACATAACATTAAGCAGATAAATCTGGAGCCCAAATAGAAGAAAAATGAATTAGAGCCTGGGTACCTATTAGAAGTCATTTTGGCACCAATGTGTAGGTCTTCTGTCTCTCCAGGTATAAATATTTTATTTTGGATTATTTGTACCATTAGTTCCCTCCTATTTCTTTAACAATAACTGTCGAGAGGCAACCAGATCAGTCATATAATTTATTAAAAATCGTTCCCACCTTCTTAGAAGCAAATGAGCTACTTTCCTTGGAGATAGAATTTTCTTTAAAATGCCTAGTTACTTGACAACCTTTGAGTTCCGTGAATACACTTTTTGTCCTCGGGAACATCATGATGAAAGGATCTGGCCAGAAAATGAACAAAATGTGACTATTAAGTAATAAAGCCATTCCTCTGAACAGCATCTTCTGATGGCATGTGTGATTCTTTAGAAAGGTGGGACAGCCAAAGAGCACAAATTTGCTAAAGAAAGTTCTGATTCTACTGAGATATAAAGTCTTCTGGAAAAAAAAAGCACTGAAGAAGAAAGTCAGAAAACCTAGCCCTTGAAGCACACTGAAGACTTTATTTACCACTAATGGCCATGGAGGCCAACTCTGAATATTTGTTACTGATAGTTTATTTTAAATGAGTCACCGACCGGTAAGCAATGGCTAGAGAGAAAGGTGGAATTCGTACATACATTTTGAAGGAAATAGGGAAGAATCAAATGAGAACTGTGCTGGTTCTGAGTTCATATTAAAATATCTTAGGAAGCAGAACATTCTGATTATCTCACTAAGTACATTTCCCCCATTTGTACTAGAATGCCGTAACGCTGTAAGATCAGAACTTCCTTTTAAGAACTAGACAAAGTAAAATAAAAACAAAAGCAAACAAAGAAAACCACAAACCCTAAAGACCAAGATGTGAAAGCAGGAGGGCTATTTAGGGGTGAAACGGGGCTTGGGGGTGTATTAGGAGAAGAGAGGGTAAAGGGGATGTGTGATTTGAGCAAATCACAATATGATGGCCATGGATGAAAATGTCACAGTGAAAACATAGGTTGTATGCTACCTAAAATAATAATAATCTTTTAAATCTCAAAAAACACGTCTTCAAAAATTATGAGTGTGATGATGGTGGTGTGCCTTAATGCTACACTGCTTCTTAGTATGTGTAAGGCCCTGGGTCCATCTGAATACTGAAAACAAAGAGGGACAAAGAGTGTGCTATTGGAAAAGCTTGTGAATTGCTATGCAGCAAGTCTCATTGTGTGTGTGTGTGTGTGTGTGTGTGTGTGTGTGTGTGTGTGTGTTAGCAGTTAGAATATTGGAAAAGGAAAGGCCACGGTGGTACATACCAAGGGGAAAAAGATGAGGTTTTATGTATCCCAGGCTAGTCTTCAACTAAAGAGCCAAGGATAAACTTGATGTTCTGATTCTTTTGCCTTTACCTCCCAAGTGCTCAGGTGATAAGCATGTGCCACCACATCTAGGTTTTTTATGAGGAGCTGGGGCTTGAACCCAGAACTCCATGCATGCTAGGCAAGCACTCTGACAACTGTGCTATTATCTCCAGCTCTAAAAAGCATGTGCCACCACATCTAGGTTTTTTATGAGGAGCTGGGGCTTGAACCCAGAACTCCATGCATGCTAGGCAAGCACTCTGACAACTGTGCTATTATCTCCAGCTCTAAAGTGATTTTTAAAAGATTTATTTATTGTTATTTTATGTGTACTGGTGTTTTGTCTGCATCTGTGTACCACATGCATGCAGTGCTCATGGAGGCCAGAAGAGGGCGTCAAATACTCTGGAACTGGAGTTACAGGCGTCTGTGCACAACTGTGTGTGTGAGAAATAGAACCTGGGTCCTCTGGAAGAGCAGCCAGTGCTCTTAACCACTAAGCCATCTCTCCAGCCTATCTAACATAATTTCTAAAAATTTTTATTTAATTTTATTTCATGTGCATTGGTGTTTTGCCTGCATGTGTGTCTGTGTGAGGGTATTGGATCTCCTGGAACTGGAGTTACAGACAGATGTGAACTGCCATATGGGCGATAGAAATTGAACCGGGTCCTCTGGAAGAGCAGCCAGTGCTCTTAACCACTGTCATGTCTCCAGTCCCTAACATAATTTTTTAATAAAGAAATACATTTTCACTTTTGTCAGCCATCACTCTATAAAAATTGTGAAATTAAGCCGGGCAGGGGTGGCACACGCCTTTAATCCCAGCACTCAGGAGGCAGAGCTAGGTGGATCTTTGTGAGTTCGAGGCCAGTTTGGGCTACCAAGTGAGTTCCAGGAAAGGCGCAAAGCTACACAGAGAAACCCTGTCTTGAAAAACAACAACAACAAAAAAAAAACAAACAAACAAACAAACAAAAAACCAACCTTAGCCGGGCAGTGGTGGCACACGCCTGTAATCCCAACACTCAGGAGGCAGAGGCAGGTGGATTTCTGTGAGTTTGAGGCCAGCCTGGTCTACAGAGCTAGTCCAGGACAGCCTCCAAAGCTACAGAGAAACCCTGTCTCGAAAAACAAAACAAACAAAAAAAAAACCAAAAAACAAAAAAAAATTGTGAAATTAATATATAAACTGGAGGCTTGTTTTTAATTTTAATTTTTAAAAAGAGAAAAGTTGGAATGGAGGGTGATAAGTTGGACCAAAATACAGTGCATAAAATTTTCAAAGAATAAAATTAAATGAAAAAAAAAAACTACATTTTTCGGCTGGAGAGTTGGGTCAGCAATTAAGTTAAAAGTATGTTTCTGTTCTTGAAGGTGACCTGAGTTTGGACAGTCAGGAACCTGTACCCGCATCTCCAGGGTATCTGGAGGCTCTGGCTCCCTCGAGGCCTTGCAAACATATAATTAAAAGTCAGTAAACCTTCAAAAATTCCATTTGGGTCTGGAGAGGCGACTTGGTGGTTATCTGGCATCTCTTACAGAGAATTCAGGTTCAACCAGTACCACGTGGCCGCTCACAACCATCTGTACCTCCAGTTCCAGGAGATCAATGGCCTCTCTGGCCTCACTGGACATCGGGTATGTATATAATGCAGAGACATATATGTAGGCAAAACATTCATATACATAAAATGAAAATTAAAATGCAAACAAAAATTATAGTTTGACAAAAACACTAAACACATACAATAGATAAACAAAAGTAGAGTCCCACACTGGAATATTCTTCAGCAATTAAAATAACTATATAGAAAACTCTTCAAAAACCATTGGCTATAAAAAGTCACAGAAGAGTAAATATTTTGCATTGTTTTTATAAATGTTAAAGACACATAATATATTACAGATCATTTATGGCCACATTTATGTGCACTTAGGAACAACTACTGGAGAAATATACAGCATCTTCAGAGAAGCAATTACTTCTGGGACAGAAGGCAAATCAGATTGGCAACCTGTACCAAGAGGTAGCTGTTACGCTTCTGTTTTTCATAAAAACAAGAGAATGGGAGTCTAACAGTACATCTCAGTGGTAGAGGATGTGCTTAAGGACGTGTGAGGCCTTTGCATCAATCTCCAATACCTAAAAAAATCAGCATCTACACAAAACATAGGCAAACTTTAGCAACTATTAAACGTACAGTGAGCACCTGGGTGATGGGGTATCACTGACTATTTTTGCTGTTTGAAGTATTTCATAATTTTGATAAGAAGGACTACTTAATGTTCTAGAATGTAGGACAGAAAATGATAGCATGTGTGCTCTAAAGAGGGAGGTGTGCTCTAAGATCAATTATAGCTTTTCTTGTAGTCAACCTAATTTGATACTTTCTAAAAAATTAAATTAAAAATTAATACACATTCATATAATATTTGAAGAGGATATTCATAAAGAAAGCTAATCAGTATGAATGTTATTAAAACACGAGTCTCCTTGAGTCTTCTATGATTCATTTATTTTAAAAATCATTTTGAAAATGGCTATTTGGTAAAAGAACAAATACATTCAGCCTAACTTTTCCATATAAAAGACAACATAGCTGATTACTGCTGTTTGAGCATATGAAACTAAACAGCCAAATTCAAACACCAAGGAGGACAGAAGCTCCCATGCAAGTTCAGATCTCTGGCCTTCCCTTTAGGCTTCTTGTTAAGTCCAACAGAATGGAAGGCTCAAGTTGCATAAACGATTTTAAGGAATGAAGATTTTACACTGTTATTTTATAAACACAGAAAAATTGGAAGTCTTCCATTGTTGGCTTAGTTAGGCCAAATAAATTAAAACCAAGTCACTAACTGGAATATTGTTAGGTAATTAAGGCAAAAATTAAAGGATATTGAATGTGCTTTTAAAAAAATAAAATTCCCAGGACAATATTAAGCAAACACACTAAACTTATAAGTAAGGCTCAAAATCGTGTATCAAATCTAGGGTTATATGAATAAATGTGGGGAATAAGAGTATGATATTATGATAGAGGAATGGGTGAAATTTTCATCTTTAATTTCTTTGAATCTTGGTTTAATAAATTATTTAACCAGTGATTTAAAGTAATTATATATATTCTAAGTGATTAAGTGATATCCCCTTTCTGTAGCTAGTAAACCTCCAGGTGTATTTTATTTAATCTTTGACATCATTCAGATTTCATTACCTGTTTGTTCTCTGGGCTAGGCAAAGAAAGGAAGCACTCTGCACTTCACCTCTACCCTCCAGATCTGCTCTAGCATTAAAGCACGCTAGACAAGAATATTGGTCTTAATCAAGTGAGTACTAGTCTCTGAGAACGACTCACTGGCATCAGAAACCTAGACAACTCACAGAGCTTCTCAAGTCCCAGTGTTTCACAAGACTTTCTATTCAGAAGCCGAGTGACTGGAAGGTTCATCTTGGATCTTGGACCCACCATCCCCTATATCCTCAACCTTTTGGGAAACTGTGCTTGGCAAACCAAATCCTGAAGAATCTATTTTACTCCTAAAATAAATAGCAGTTATTTCCCAATGGGGAGAAAAACTGAACACCTTTTTACATCTGACACAGTAGAAAACACTTCATATACGTGACAAAGATCAATTCCGCCTTCTTCCTGGGTGCTGCTGCAGATACACAAAATCAATTTCTGGACTATTCCAGAACGATCTGTATTTTTCATAAATTCAGTAAAAGGCTGAAACATACAAAAGGCTGAAACCCAGTGGTCTGAGGCCAGTGTTTTTCCACAATGAAAGACAATTTATTAATAGATCGTGGTCTATATTTAAAAAAATAGTGTTATTGCACATGATATTGATTTTACAAGCCTGTGCCAATTATATTTTCTTTGTGCATACTACAGATACAGCATAAAGTTGGCTTGTTTTTTAAAGAACGTTTTTTTTTTTTTCTGCTTAGTCCATTCTGGCCTTGAGCTTGTGATTCTCCCGCCTCAGTCTAGCGCTGAGAGTACAGACGTACTCCCTCACATTTCCGTCTTAAAATGTATTTCTTTTTGTGAGTCACAGCCAAAAGGTTTCCAAAACACTGATTGCATAGTACAGATTTAGGAATCATGCACAAAGAGACACAACAAAGACAAAAACCAGCAAACCAACCGATAGCAAAACATATGTAACAAGCTGTAGAAGTCTCTAGAGACGTAACAAAATGGAAGGCATTTAAACCATGATCATCCACTGTAATAAAGAGAATTATGGTATTGCTTATTTGGCTAAAAAAAGCCAATAATTTAAGTATTCCACTTATATTTTTCTTTATCTTGCTTAATAACAAGCAGAATGAATAAATTACTAAAACTTCATTACCACTTCCCCTTTGCCATATATTGTAAGTTACGAAAAGCACAGTAGCTGAGACAAGGGCAGTAGTTCAGTACCTTCCTAATCAAATTCCATTCCCAGAATAACAAAAAGTATTCATTAAACCATCCTATATCACCTGGCTTACAGCTCAAATCATATATGCAAGCAATTTTACACCATTCCTCCTTCCTTTCTCCTTTATTTAAAATCAAATCAAACAATTCGTGGGAAACTCTAAGGTGAAAATACTCAATTCCCTATCGGCGGCGGCTAAGAGTCCGCACACCTAGGCTTCCCCACTCCGAAGCCGCGGAAGCTGGGCACCCTGCCCAGAGACTTTCCCAGGACTTAGGAGGCACGGTACCCCGCCCTCGGCATTGCTCCGTGAGAGCGTCGTGCCAGCCGAGCCTCCGCTCTCCAGGGGGCTCCTGGACAGACAGGATTTGCCCCCCGTAGGGAATAAAAAGCGCAATCCCCGCGACCATCACCACCGCCGCCGCCGCCGCGACCACCACGGTACCGTCTCCGGATGAGCCTGTGCCTAGTAAGGACAGAAGCACAACACGTGTCTCTGTCACGGGAGGGGGGCGTGGAGAGCGAAAACATCGCGGACACCAAGCTTCTCAACCCTAGCCCACGAGCCTTACCCTTCCGTGTCCGCGGCTCCAGATTTGCTGAAGGTAATGAGTTTTCGGACCCGGAATTCGCCACCCGGGAAGGAAAAAAATAAGCTAGGAGCAGAAAGCCTACGGGGCAAATGTAAACGACGTGCACTTACCTCCGTGGTTGAGCGAGCTATCCCGTCCGCAAAGTAACCGCGCAGGCTGGTGGGAAGCAGTCGGGAGAAGAGGGCGGACCCAGAGCCCGACCTACTCCAACAGGGAAGCAGCCAACCCCCAGGAGCTAGCCGCTACAAATGAGGAGCTTAACTGGGGTCGACCTACTTAACTAGAAAGGGCAGCCATAGACCCCGAACGGGACGCGCTGGGATTGGTTGCCTCTGGTATTGTTTCAAAGGAGACTCTTCTGTGATTGGCTAGCAGAGTCAAGCGGGAACCCGAGGTGGGAGGTGGGAGAGGGGTTTAACAAAGTTGTTACCTAGGCAACAGAGCGACGCACAGCGAGCGGCAGTCTATTTTCGGAGCCTAGGCTGTGGCCGGAGCATTGACCAAGGTGAGGAAAATTGAACCTTAGAAGGGGAAAACAGAGTGGGTCCTTGAACGCTGCGACAGTTGGAGAAACTAGGGAGAATTCAAAATACTTGAGAGCTCGGCGCGAGACCCCTCAAAAGGCCTGTGTTGCTCCAAGTAGAGACTAACGTTCCTGAAGTCCCACCCTCCTTAACACCTGGAGCAGGATGTTGCTTCTAGAAAAACTCCTAGAGAAGGCCTGAGTACTGACCCACTGTAGCAAAACAAAAGTGAACAACCAAATATTTCCCAAATTTCCTTTCTCAGGTCTCACACACTCTCAATGTGTCCCTCCTGTCCGTTAAAAACATAATTTGAGAGCGTCAGTTGTTTCCTCGTAGGTAGGTCTGGGTGGTCAAAGTTGGAAGACTCACCTTACCTTCCGTTTTATGTGAACAAGCAGTATTATGTACCAGCAGGCCTTGGTTAGGAAATGGAGGGAGAGTGCGCTCAGTAACGTCTTTCAAACAGGAAAATAAAAATAAAATGGCTTCCCTATGGAGCAATATTTCTGTGGAAGAGAATTTCAGCGGCCTGAGAGTTCTGAGGACGTTGGTTACGTCCTCGAGGAGTGGAGAGCCATAACACCCGCATTTACTGGGTCAGAATATAGTGCACAAAGCTTACTTATACCTTAAAATCCTTCTACTCCACCAGAGGCTGATAGGGGAGTATGTTGTCATTTGACTCTACCATTAAAAATATACAACACTATGACAAAAATTGAATCTCAGGAATGAGAGGGAACCCAGTTTGAGCAGAGAGATAAGGATCATAAATTCCAAGTGTTTCCTGTTGTGGTAAGGATTCAAAACCCGGATTACAGAAGTAAACAAAACCAGGTCTTTGACCTTAGGAGTACACTTCAGAAAACTGAAAGAAAAATTACCAGTTGACACTCTATATAGAATTTGAATATGAAACTAAGAATAAATTATTGCCAAATTTATTAAGTTTGCCTGAAATGTGCTGTATAGCACCCCACCCCATCCCTTTTATTAATTAGTCCAGGCTCCCTTAAAAAGGCCCGCAGCCTGCCAAGTGCTAAGATTTCAGATATACTACATGGCTTTTGATGGCGCAGGGTGAACCTTATAAAAATTAAAGTTTTCCATCTCAGTATATAAACTCACTCTCGAGATCATGTAGTACCGGTTACTAGGAAGCTGATGTGTGAGGTTCCTTTGAGCCTAGGAGTTCAAGGTCAGCCTGGTCAAGGTAGGAAGACCAAGTCTTAAAGCAACGCAACACATCTTTCAAAGGGTGGTAGAGATTCCATTTTTATAAGTAACCTAGATAAAGTGCAAACACAGGATTATTAAATGAAACGAAGCTTATGTTTTTATGTCTAGGTAACATGTTGTCACTGAGCCTATCCTTATGTCCTCTTTGTGTTTTTCATTTTTCGTTTTGAGATAATGTATCACTAAGTTGGCCAGGCTGGCCTTGAGCTCTGTAGCCCAGACTTGCCTGAACTGCTTCAGTCTCCTGAGCTGTACCTCAAGTCTTGGCTTGCATTCACGTTTCTGAAAGATTCCAGATACTTTATGAAAACATTTTCAGTTAACTATATTTTAAGTTTGTGATAGAAACCTTACTAAGCTATATTATGTTTTTATGATAGTGAATGATAGAAATATAAAAATGGAAACTATTCTTGGGTATTAAAGACATAATATGGTAATTTCCTGTTGATCCAAGGACCTTTGGCATGTTTATGAACATATCTATGAATTGATGAACACATTGAACTACATCCCCAGTCCATAACTGAATTAGTTTTAATAGGCAGAGAATTACTGATGAGTAGAGTTGTCAGAAAATTAGTTATGTGTGTCTGTGCAGATGCCCATGTCAGAGATGTTAGATCTCGGTAGCGCTGGAATTATGGGCAGTTTGAGATGTCTGATGTGGAACTAAAGTTAAGTCCTCCGAAGAGCAGTGTGGACTCTCACTACTGAGCCATCCTACCAGCCCCCACCCCCATACACCAAGATTGTTTCTAATGGCGTGGAAGTCAGAGATGTTAGATCTCAGTAGCCCTGGAATTACAGGCAGTTTGAGATGTCTGATGTGCTGGGAACTAAAGTTAAGTCCTCTGAAGAGCAGTGTGGACTCTCACCACTGAGCCATCCTACCAGCCCCCTCCCACACTCCAAGATTGTTTTTTGGGGGGCATGAATACATTAGTGTCCCATAATAGAATATGTCCCTACAAGCATAAGGCCCTAGATTAAATCCTAAGCATAACCAAAGTAGAGAAAAACTGTTAGCCAGAATATTATCATTAAATTCAGATATGAGCAGAGATGATGTTTATTTTTGCATTCTCAAAAGAATTTTTCAGACAGAATTGTTAAATAAGGCACTATATAAATAAAGTTGTACAAAATGCTAAATGTATTTAGAGAAAAACAGATTTTGAAATATTTGAAGTCGTTCAGTTATCAACAGATTTCTCCCTGGGGATATGTTTGCACTTATTAAGTTCAGACAGGATGCTATTTGATGATTTGCTGTTGCTGTTGCAGTGCCTGGGATGAAATTCACGGCTTCTTCCACGTTTTCCACATTTGGCAAGAACTCTACCCTTGAGCTACCCCCCTAGCTATATCTGGTGGTTTTTCATTTCCTGATTCCATTTACTGTGTGTACTTAGTAAAATATGTTACAACTATTCCCTAGAGTTTATATACTTGGTAAAGTATGTATACTATACTAACTTAACTTTCACTTTTCTCCAAGGAGTTAAACAGCTTTTCTTATAGATGCTGTGTATGGAGGCCAAAAAGTACCTAAATTACAAAGAATGGCGCTAGGCTCACGAAGTTTGCCTTGATCCCAAAGGCTATTGATAATGCCTCAGTGTCATAGATCTGGAGCCTTCTTGATAAACATTTTAGTCCCTAACTGGTCCCCGTGTTTTGGTTCCAACTGGTTCTGGACTGTTGGTTGTTTTTATTGGTTAGAAAGATATCCACCAATTACATTTTCATCTCTGGAGGAAAATCAAAGCTCTGTATGGAAGAGCTGCTTTTGGTACTGGGGAGTGAAAGTAAGAGAAAACAGAGGCCTAGAACATTGATTTTCTAAGAGAACACACCTCAAGAGAAATATTCTGTGCTCTTTCTCATGCTCTAGCCCCACTTTACTGAGATCAAGCCCAAGGCCTCATACAGGATTTTAGGCAAGTACTTTACCACAACCCTTATCCTAATCCTGGTCAGGTGTGGATGGAGGAAACCCCTCTCACTGCTGAACTGTTTGCTATACAGTAGGGGGACTACATTGCTTTTGTGTACCCACTGATGACCCTACCAGCTCCAATGGGTAGTTGAAATTCAGTGGTCACACAGATGGCCCTGGTTAAATTAAATGTCTAACAAAATAACCTCCCCAAAATATTAATCTGGGAAAGGAATTGATTGATAGGAACGAGATAAGTGAGGGTGTTGAGGAGAAAGGAATAAGAATTCATTATGTAATCATATGTATGAAATTGTTCCAAAAAACTTAATAAAAGAAGTATAAATGCCTCATTGAAACATAGGCTTCATAGCTCTAGAAGTTTTTTACTTAAAAAAAAAATCACCACACTAATCTGCCCAAGTAGTCTAGTAATTAGAAGATGTACTCTAAGATTCAAAGGCAGCAAGCTACAGAGTACATTATTAACAGAATGTAGAATATATATAGGAGAAAAATGTGTTGCAAAGGGCAGAAAATTTGACTACCAGGGCTATATCCTGAAATCAGTGATTGCCAAACTGAAAAATAAAAAAATTAAAATGGCAAGTTTTCTTTCTTTTAAAAAATGTGATGATCATATGAAATGAGCTTTGATAACTATCTTTTAATTTAATATTTTTTGACTTACCAGACTTCTAAAATGTTGGTAGAATTTTCATTTTCATTGGATTTACAACTTTTCTAATAATTCACACAATTGATTTTGGTTTTGATATTTTAAGCTATTTCATTATTCACAAAATGTTTGTGATTCTTTTGTTTCTCAAAATGTATCATCAGATTTATCAGGACTTATTTTTTGCTTCCAGATTGTTATTACATTTGGTATAGTGAAATCTTTTTTTTTTAAATAAAAGTGTCCATTTTATCATATTTTGGCTCCAATTAGCTATAATGTGAGTCAGTGTGATTTTTATGCCAGCATAATTTGGGAGTCCAATTCCCAATATGCTTCAGATATATAAGATATTAATTACTAAGAACTTTTGTGGAGGATTAATTTTAAACACAGGCCTGTACCCCAAGATGTGGTTTCTCTTCAGCACAGTCACTTTGAGCAGCTAATATACTTATTCTAATGATATTGCTATTATTCAAATTACATTTAAGACTAGTATTTTTAGAACTGCCTTGAGGCCTATATCATATTCTTTTTAATATTCTCAAAGAAGCAAATCTTCATATTTTGAATGTAGTTGTCTAGATATATCTGGAAATCACTCAGAGACAAATCTGATGTGTAATCAAACTGAATGATGCTGTAATGATATCTATTTTCTTAGTGATACATATGAAGGAAATGCCAAGAGAAAAGAAAATTTCTAAAATATTTGGAGCATTGATGGTATAATTTACATCAGTATATAACCTTCCAAGGTTACTATTTTGAAATGCCACATTCCTATGAATTTAATCATATTTCATTCAGTATTCAGCAACTGCTGACTAAATTCCAGCTGTGGTTTTTGAAGACATTCTTTCTATATGTATAGCTTCCCAGTGCCCGAACTGCCTGCTTCCCACCCAAGACCCAGGCAGAGCCT
The DNA here is from genome assembly GCF_903995425.1 of Onychomys torridus. NCBI lineage: Eukaryota > Metazoa > Chordata > Mammalia > Rodentia > Cricetidae > Onychomys > Onychomys torridus. The sequence goes on from NC_050466.1 coordinate 122,427,430, forward strand.
TCCCAAGTAACTGGTAGAAATGTAGAATTAATTTGTTTTTCCTCAATCCTGTATCCAATACACTTTCTGAGCCATAATTTTCCTTCATCACCTCCACTGTGGGTGCTGGATGACAGAAAGCCACTGATGCAGGGCCTGACTTATGTACTGTTTTCCCTCTAGAATTTTGATCCTGGCCTATTCTGAATATTCACCCAGCTTCTAAACCCCTGGCATTTCTCAATAACCAGACCCTTCCTTCTATACTCCACCCCCCACAACTGGAGGTCCTTCATTGCTCTAAATACCTTTCTTCATCCAGAAAGTCCTGCTACCGTGTCCCTGTCAGTCAGAGAAGACTGAGTAGGTGTTGCTACTGCCACATCAGATGCTATATTTGGACTTTCTGAATATCTTTCTTGCAGCTTAGCTCGATGGTCTGTTTACTCTTCTCTCCGTGGCCCCCTATTGAAGTCTCAGAAGCCTCATGATCATACAAGTATCTGTGGGTACTAGGTTTCAGATAATGATGTTATATAACTTTTCATATTTAGGCAACCACGGTCATCAGTGTTGTATAATTGACCATCATATTATAAAGTTTATAGAGCAATCAATGCCGATGTAAGAAACAATTTCTGTTACATTTGTTTCTTGAACACATCATTGTACAGTTTCAAGTCAGAATACTAATTATATTTGATGTCTGGGTGCGTTTCTCCTTTTCACTGTCAAAGGTAGAAAATATTTAAATAAACATCTTGCTTTCTATGTTGGCTAAATATTTAATGAACACATAATCAAAGAAGAATTTTAAAATATAAACAGAAGCCTCTTTTGTTTAATTTAATATGTGTCAATTATTCATTTCCATGGCCGCCTACCAGACCATACTGTGAGGGAAATTGTTTTGTCACCTTTTACTTTACCTTTTCTGGTTTAATGAGTTTCCAATGTAATGAGCTTTATCATTAACTTATTCGACATCATTATTAAAAGTAATATTCATGCCCAGCAAAATAAAACTTTTAAAGAACTGATGATGGGCAACATACTTTGAGTGCTTTCTAGGTGCCCTCTACTAGTCCAGGCTCTTTTATATGTATTAAGCTACTTAATACTTGTAACAATTCAAAGAGACAGACACTATTATTATCCTCTACTTTACAGATAAAGAAAATTAGGTAGAGAGAATTTAAATAATTGCTCAAAGCCACAGAGCTAAGAAGTACATGATGGATCCAATTCCAAACAGCATGACCCCAGCCCCCTCATTCTTAGCTGGTATAGTTTGCCTCCATATTAGAGATACAGAGGAAGTTAGCATTTTATACCTTTGACATCCCTAGAAGGTATCAAGATCAGTTATATATTCAAGAAAGAAAGTAAAAATATTTGTAAAACAAGACTTGGAAAATACTATCTTCAATACAGGTCATTTTGACAAGTGAGTATATCAGAACATTTATTACCATTCTAGGCACAATGCAAATTTTTCATGTATAATTTAATTAAAACTGCTAGAGAAATGTTCCCTGAGAGTGAAGTTTATAAAATGATGTTTTAAAAATAGCTGTAAAATTGTGGGAAAAATACCTATTTCAGTTATGCCCAATTTACCAACAGTAAGCACAACTCTACAGTCTTTTTCAGGTTACTCATTAAAGCCTGACACCTCTGAGATATATTTTTTAAGATCTTAACTGTCCTGCTGTGGATGTAACTGCAGGGATTATTTTCAAAATTGCTACTGAGATGGTAGGATTCAGTATTACTGTTATAATCATAAAAACATATGTTTCTTTGTTCATGAATTTCACTAAAATGAGCCAATGCATTAGAGTTTTCAAATGTCATTGTAAGGCTAGGTCTCATCAAAGGTTAATTAACAGTATAAATGAAGCAGAAATGTACACACTTACCTGAGGCAAATATAAGAAATGAGTAAAGGTTATGTGGGTATATCCCTGAAGCAAAATCTTTTTCAATTCACAAACTGGAATATACAGCCTGAACAGCTGATATGAGACAGGTTAAAAAAAGATAGTCTAAAAACTGTTTTCCTGAATAATAGTACATAGCTTATGACAACTTGCACTTTTAATCAAGCCCCCAAGGGATTCTTTTTCTGTTTTTGCAAGGCTGGGGATTGAACCCAGGTCTTTGAGCACGGTAAGCAAGCATTTTGCAATTGAACTGTATCTGAAGCTTTCCACCTAGTTGCTCTTAAGCACACTAAAAGCCAAGACTCCTGTATGTAGTTACTCAGTATGTGCTCATTAGATTGAACATGAAGTTTTAGTAAAGCACTCAGAAGGCCTGGATTTACTTGCTTTCCTGGGTTCTGTGACTTAGAAAAATACAGATGTGGAGGACTTTGTATTTCCAAATATGTCAGAGATGAAACAAGTCTTTATGTCTTAGAAAAGTGAAGTGTGCCTGATCATCTTTTCCCCTAGAATATGGAATTGGAAAATGCAGAAGAAACAGGAAATTTGGAAGCAAAAAGCATGGAAGATAAAAATATGAAAATTGAGACATTGTCTTCTGTCTCAGCCCTGCAAGCACTGTCCAGTCTACTGTATCCTGAGGAAGAGGATGATTTGGATGCTGAACAGGTGGTCATACACTTAAAGATAAATTAATTATGCTAAAGGAAGTTGTGGAACTGTATTTGAACACCTCGTTCCCACCTTGCTGTGGGAGCAGAACTGTCATCTGATATACACATAGGAGGCTGGAAGGCTTATTATGCATGAGACTATAACCTCTAGTACATTTCTAGCAAACATAATTATATTTTTTCTACACCACCTGAACACTGAATAGGAAAATAGTTCTGTAACTATGGTAGCAGTAGCCACATTTCAAAATGTTTGTCATTTATATTTATGGTCAAAGAATGCTTGACAACCATTGCAAAGAGCAGTAGCTGGGATTGTTTATGCCTAGACAATATTTCTACAAAGAAAATATTTTCAATTATGCAGTATTAATTGATTTCCCAATCCTAGTCTCTTAATTAAAAAAAAAGCCTACATATGAAAACAACAAAGTATTTTAAGCCAAATGATAGGGGAAATAGCTTTCATTTACTAATAGGGGTTTCCCAGCACATGCTTAGATATATAATCAGGTGATTTTCATTTGGGGGTCTGGACAGGTAGCACCTTTAAACCTTGGAGCAGTAAGATTGGCTTCATTTAGGGTAGAAGAGTTACCAGTCCAAGGCCACTGCTGTTATTTCCCGGACACTCTGGTCTTCCCTCCCTCCTTAAATAGAAGTGAGCTTTGGCAATTAGATTAGCTAGGATAAAGAATGTTTGGTGCACAATTATCCTACTATATCAGAACATTTCAATTTCCATAAAATTATTTTAATGAACTTGTACTATGACCACACATAAACCATGTTCTATGAAAGTATATATCAATTTATTCCTTCCAATTTTTGATGTAGTGTGAAAACACATACTTTATGAATGGGCCACAAACTCAGTGGCCCAGATCAATATCCACCCTCATTAGGTGAAACAGATCCGAATTAAATAAGATAGGAAATGAACATAAAATTTGTAGAAGAGGACTACTGAGTCGGCTTAGAGCCAAGGTGAGGAGATGGGGAATTTTAGAGAAAATCCTTAGTAGAGCCAAACAAGAAAAACCAAGCCATTGATAATAGCATCAAATATATACACCAAATAAGACACAGGGAGGAAAAGTTAGATGCAGTGTATCCACAAAGTTGGATGCATTTTCCTCCCTAAGGTGAAATAGCAAAATGCTAACTTTTCAGAGCATACATCTTGGGAAAGACAGGCTTATACTACATAGAAAGAGTATAGTAAGTATTTGAAAGCCATAAACCCTTAATATGTTTTTCTTTTGTTTGTTTTTGTTGGTTTTTTTTTTTTTTTTTTTTTTTTTTTGGTTTTTCGAGACAGGGTTTCCCTGTGTAGCTTTGTGCCTGTCCTGGACTAACTCTGTAGACCAGGCTGGCCTCGAACTCACAGAGATCCACCTGCCTCTGCCTTGTGAGTGCTGGGGTTAAAGGTCCGGCAACCCTTAATATTGTTAAGCAGAGCTTGTGATTGGAACTGATACAGAGGTAAAGATCAGTACTGGTTAGAAACCCTCTTCCCTTTGGTGTTTATGTGGAGGGATGTTTATTTGCAACTAGAGCTTTTTCTAGGAGGAAAGATGAGTGTTTATGAAAATAGAGAGACTGTAACATCATTTTACTGAATTGCACAATTCATAATAGAAAATTACCATAATAATATATGATTGTGTATGTGTGGGTTATAAGCAATTTTGAGATAATTGGTCACTCAGACATCTCAGTACAGATAACATTAGAGGGTATAGAATTAGAGATTCAGTACAGTGGGAGAATAATTAATGTTCCTACTGAACTATTAAATTTTCCTGGGGAGAAAATACCTTTCGTTTTTAACATGTATCAATCCCGAGAACTAGGAAATGATTACAAGAGTGACGTGTTCTCTAAAATGGACTCTGAAAAACAGCAAGAGAACTGTTGCATACACATTGGTTCATTTACACCATCCCTCTTCTAAATGAATTGTTAATTCTCTGGGAGATTGGGAAGAGAGTCTGTTGTTTTTCAAACTCCCAGGTGATCTCAAGACTTACAGGAAATAAGATTCCACCAATCTTCAGACACTGTGACAAGGATGTTCAAAATCTCTCCAGTATTACAAAGTGACATGGATTGGAATGACAAATTGCTCAGACAATTGACTGTAGATATCCAGTCTACATCGTACAGGCTTAAATGATGCCCTTATAGAAAACAATTATCAGGTGGTATTTTATTATTTCATTCTACATCCTCACTTGAAATTTTATTTTTAATGATTTATTTTGATTAAGTTAATAAATTGAAACTCCCCTTCACTCTAATATGCTCATCCAATCATAACTGCCCATGAAGAGCATATCAATTTTTGCCAGAATCTCATGGTTTCATTTCTACTGATTTAAATTTTCTATGGAAAGAGACACTGTAAAACAAGAGGCCCTTATGTTCCAAGAACTGCTTTGCTCTGATTGACTATTAGTATTCTGATGATTAATAATTTAATAAAAGTACCACACATTTATGTGACCTCAGTGATTAAACAGAACAACATCGGTCCAGAATACTACTGGGATTTTCACATAAAAATATCTGCAGTTCCTTAACTCCACAAATACAGTTCTAGATCTCCTTCTGGAAAAACATTACTATCTCACACACTGTTGAAATGTTACATATTAATTTATGATTTATAGCTTTGGGGATAGTTTAACATAATAGAGACCCAGGTGAGCTTTCTCAACAACATACAAGGACAGACGTTATTCTTCTCACCCAAACATGTCTCTGCAACTTTTGTACCTGTCTGAAGTCTTGGATTATGAGGGCAAGAACTAAAAAGGGGGAGTTAGAGGTGCTAGTGTCCCAGAATCCACGGAAATAAGGATATTTTGACTGCCAGTAATGGGTCGAAAACAGTGAAGACTGTTCTGCACACTAATAAAAATATAATAAAAACGACAGCAAAATAAGCATATGGCTGTATGACAAAAGATATGACAAAAGAAGTGGTTTGGCATTCATCTGACACTGTAAATTAGAAGCTGCTGCATTAGGAAGTGGGGAAAAGAGCAACATTTCATCCCCAAAGTAGAGAGAGATAAGAACAGTTATTAGGACTTTTAAATGGATCCTTTGATGTCTAAATTCTTAGCTTCTGTTTACTCTTATTTCAATAAAGTACTCCCATAAGTCTGTCTTTCATCTGACTATAACCAAACACTTCCCAAACCCTAAAGAGCCAATACTTTTCTACTAACACTTGGTTCTAACCTTCATAGAGATGAATGTGGCTCATTCCTCCTCTCCCAAGGGATATACGATTCACTGGGCTGGAACCAGGGATTTAGTTCGACCAAAAAAATCAATTTGGCCTCAGAGTCTATTAAAGCAAATACTTTTTCGAAAGGATGAGGAAAGCACATTGAAAATAATGGTTGGCATCTGTGTCTGTGTTGTGTAACAATAGTGAACGATTAAAGTGGAAGTGTTAATGAGGGTTGTTTCTTTTAGACAGACACCTTATCAGATTGAAATTATTAGTAGTGATATCTGTTATACAAGTAGTGGTTCCACAATAGTAGACTTCTTTCCTTCTACTCAAGGGACAACTCTCACCTGCTATTGGAGCCATGGGCCCTGGGAACATTGGACCACCCAAAGCCAAAGAGCCCAAAGGTGAGTTGTTTAATAAAGTAATATAGACAAATAGAATCAATATAGTATTGTCCTCAGCAAAGTCAGATTAATAAAAACTAATATTTAATAAGATGACGAACATGACATTGTAGTAGATACTTCAGATTGCTGTGAAAGGTGCATCTTAAGTGTTTTCACCACCAATGATGGGTATGTGAAGTACTACTACATATGTCTTGAGTTAGTCATTCCATCATTTATGCACACTTCAAAACATTGTTGCACATGACAACAAATTAATTTTTAATTTGTCAATTCAAAAAAAAGCATGTTATTTCTAAGAGATAAAGAGGTGAGTTGAGTTGGGCGGTGGTGATGCACACCTTTGGTCCCAGCACTCGGGAGGCGAAGGCAGGAGGATCTCTGTGAGTTCCAGACCAGTCTGGTCTACAGAGTGAGTTCCAGGACAGCGAGGGCTGTTACACAAAGAAATACTGTCTCAAAAACCAAACCAAAACAAAAAGAGGTGAGTTGAAGCAATCCTGCTGAACAACCATTTACATGCAAAATTGGCATTTTTGCTTCTGCTTCAGGTTAGTAGTTTTCCTTTTTTTTTTTTTGTTTTTTTTTTGTTTTTTTTTTTTTTTCGAGACAAGGTTTCTCTGTATAGCTTTGTGCCTTTCTTGGAACCCAGTCTGTAGCCCAGGCTGGCCTGGAACTCACAGAGATCTGCCTGTCTCTGCCTCCCGAGTGCTGAGATTAAAGGCATACGTCACCACTGCCTGGCCTAGTAGCTTTCTAATAAGGAAAGTTAATTTTCCTGGAACTGTCTACATTCCTTGGTGCATTTTCTAGATAAAAGACCGAGGCAATGATACATGGTTAGGCCTAATTTTAGGCCCGTTCCTCATCTTCTGTTACAACCATAGGAATATCAAGACCTGGGTTTTTCATTTTTCAGTCTTGTATAGTGTAGCAATTTCACAAAATCCATTTATTAAAACAAGTTCAATAAATACTTATTGGATATTTAAATATATCAAGAGTCGGTTCTGTACCAGGCAATATCATCTTTGTGACTACAAAGGAAATAAAACATCTGTTCTGGCAGAGCTCAAAGAGTTCTAAAGAAGAAAGCAAAACAAACAGCTATGTAATTTTATCTTACATCAAAACGTCTCTAAAAGGAAAGTTCATGGGGTTCCTAAAAAAAAAAAATCACTGGTGCAGGGGCTAGGATTGTAGTTCAGTGCTAGATACTAAGCTAACACCATAAACAAACAAACAAACAAATAAACCACAGTTCAAAAAAATAAGAAAGCCATTTTTGTGACTCCCAAGCATTTCTGTTTATACATTTTCACGGAATTGAATATTTTACAAATCTTTGAAAAATGTGGAAGTGTTAATTCTCTTGCAACAGAGGATGACCAGAAAGGTGAAGCACATTTTGCTCATCAAATTAACTGATTTAAAAGATAGTGTGTAGCAAAAAATGTTTAAAATAATGGATAAAATGCGGCCTGAGGCCTGAGGGTGGTTTTAAATTTTCAGTTATTATTACTGCGCACTCGAGAGGCTCTTTGCTCTACACCAGAGATATTCACTATATGACAGACTAGTACATAGCTGGATGGATTTCCATGTTGCCATATTTCTGATAATGTAGGTCTGATAATCTCAAAAATTAGAGGGCAATGAGTCATGTGCAAAATGTTATGTATAAGCTTGCACTTAAGCTTTGGAAAGCTCATGCTAGATAAAAGCAGATGATTTACAAAGAACTGTGGAATTGAAAACGTGACACTCAGGTGCATTTCTGGGAAAGCTTGAAAGGACCGAGAGGAATGTTTTGAGTGTAAGGTGGGTCTCAATTTGATGCACCAATGGAAAGAGCGCATGCTGGGCTTTTACATGCTTACTGGAGCCTATAGATTTTTAAACATTTAAAAATGGTACATAGAAACCCAAGCACCTGCTTGGCTCTGCATAAAGGACAAGTGACAGAGAGCTTCCTTAAAGTGTCCATGTGCAGTAGGAAAATACTGCATTAAAAAGTAATCATTCCAGCCATTGTTTTCTATAGCAGGAAATTTAAAAGGTCTTATTAATGAAATCAAACCTGAGGCCAGTTATTGGGGTGAATGCTGGAAGATCAGAGAAGCAGAACAAGCCACGGCTATCTCACCTTGCTAGTTCCTCAGGTGATCCTGTTTCCTCAGGCTGGAAGCTTCTGAGTCCTCCTCCACATGAATCTCAGCTGAACTGTGTTGCTCCAAAGCCTGAACGCTTAACCAACCAAATGCTTAACTAACTACATGCTTTACTCCTTAGTTCCTGGTCCTCACACCTTATATACCTTTCTCTTTCTGCCCCTACTCCCTGGGATTAAAGGTTGGGTTTCTGGGACTAAAGCCGCGGGTCACCATGCTTAGCTGTTTCTAAAGTGGCCTTGAACTCAGAGATCCACCTGGCTCTGCCTCCCAAGTGCTGGGATTAAAGGTGTGTACCACCACTGCCCAACTTCTGTTATGGTTTACTCTTCCCATTTTCTAGCCACCATTTTTGGCTTTGTTCGAGTGACTGTCTGTTCTCTGACCCAGATATGTTTATTTCGGGGGACACACAATATTTCAGGGAACACAATACCCACCACAGTTTTCCATTGCTTTAATTGACATGATTTTTAAAAATTGTGTAATGCATACATAGAAATTGTGTCAAAGAGCTTTTATAGTAAAACACAGTGCAAGACAATATAACTATCCAAATCAGATTGCTTATGCTTCATTTTTTTTTCTGTAAGTGAGAATTTTACACAAGAACCTATTTGTATTTCTGAAAAATATGTATACCACCAGCATAACTATACTGATTATCTCCAGGCCATTGAGTTGTAGATTATCATATTTTCTTCTTTTTGCTTATGTGTTTTTTCTACATTTATATTACATTCAGATAATGCATTGGCCTATAGTGATATTAAAGGTAATTTCTGATTTAGTTTATGGGGACCGAAAATGAGTTAGTGATTACAAATAAAAATGTTTTTTGATTAGTTGTTCCAAATGAGTATGAAGAACAATGAACAAGTAACAGCTTCAGTTATGTCTTCTCTTCCTTCACAGCCATCCCTAAATCCAGTGGTAGTGAAAGTGAGAACATCTGGAATCCAGAAGAGGTTCCAGAAGGAGCAGAACATGATGATATATGGGATGTTCGAGAAATCCCAGAGTAAGTCAAGTGACACCAGGAATGTGCTTAGATACTTGGGTTCAATGTACCATCTGATACTAATATACTTTTATAAAGTTCATGAAGTAACTTGTACCACATCAAAGATAAAACTACAGTGCTATACAAAGGGTACATACAATTGATTATTTTTCCTGTTCTAGAACAAAAACAAATAATGAAGTACAATGCTTTCCTATTAGTTATTTACCTAGCAATAGTGAAAAATATAGCCATTTCCATTATTAAATTTATATTCAATTTCAGTTTTTGTTTAATGTAGAACTACCAGTGAGAGAAAAATAGCCCATTAAATACAACAAAATTACAATACTGTGTTTGTGTGTCAAAGACCTACTTCTATTTGTTTTTGTTATTTTGTTTTTCAAGACAGGGTTTCTCTGTGTAGCTTTGTGCCTTTCCTGGAACTCACTCTGTGGACCAGGCTGGCCTCGAACTCACAGAGATCCGCTTGCCTCTGCCTCCCGAGTGCTGGGATTAAAGGTGTGTGCCACCACCGTCCGGCCAAAGACCTACTTTTAATTACTCAGTGTTCTGTAGTTTCAGTACAAGGTTATGTCCTTCCTCCAATTATCAATTATTATGCAGACTTATTTACTAGATATTTCAGGGCTATGCTCAGTGTTCATTATATTTTGCAACTGGGATTCAAGTTTTGCTTTACAACTGTTTTGTGCAAAATATTTTAATTGTGATAAAAATTCACTCTTTTAAGGAATGGTTAAATAGACTTTTAAATACTTATATACGTTTGTATCTTAAAATCTTGAGTATTTAAAATACCTAGAAATATAAAACAAGTATTTCTGAAATATAATGTACTTTGTTAGTTTTAGGCTTTTGTTTTGTTTTGTTTTAGAATGAGTCAGGCTCTACTGCTTAAGCTGGCCTCGAACTTAGGATCTTTCCTCCACCTTCAAGTCTGGCCTACTTTATTCTGAAAGACTTTTATGGCAAGTGATCTGACAATATTTTTAAGCCTGACTACAAAACTGTCTGGTATATATTCTTTAACTATGCTTGTATGCTTTGAAAATAAAAGCAATGGTAGATCGCAGATAATTAACTGAAGGGAAGGATACAGATTTCTAATAAGTAATGTCAAAGACCTGTAAACTGTATTTTTTAAAAAAAAATCAAAGGTTTAAAACATTTATATGACTTCTGTTTTCAAGGTCCATGTCCTAGTTAGGATTACTATTGTTGTGAGGAAACAAACACCATGACCAAAGCAACTTGTAGGGGAAAGGCTTTATTTGGCTCACACTTATTTCCACATTGCTGTTCTTCACTAAAGGAAGTCAGGATAAGATTCACACCGGACAGGAACCTGGAGTCAGGAACTAGTGCAGAGGCCATAGAAGCCTTGCTCTGCATGGCTTGCTCAGCCTGCTTTCTTAGCACCCAAGATCAACAGCCTAGGGCGGCACCACCCACAATGGGCTGGAACCCCCCACCCCATTACTAATTAAGGAAATGTCCTACAAGCCTGCCTATGGCCTGATCTTCTGGAGACATTTCCTGAACTGTGGCCCTTTCCTCTCTAGTGACTCTAGCTTGTGTTAAATTGACATTCATTAGCCAAGCCTGTGTAAGATACATCTCTAGTCAGTCTTTAAAACCTGCTTATAATGGCATCTTAAAATGTACAGATAATCTCAACATCTTACATCATAAATATTTGGCAGAATTATCTGTCTCTGTGTTTTCAGTTTAAAATAAAAATAAAATAGTTTAGGTGCAATACATGTTAAATGATTTACATACTTACTACAAAGGTAAACATGTGGCCAGGCGGTGGTGGCACACGCCTTTAATCCCAGCGCTCAGGAGGCAGAGGCTGGTGGATCTCTGTGAGTTCGAGGCTAGCCTGGTCTACAAAGTGAGTTCCAGGAAAGGCTCAAAGCTATACAGAGAAACCCTGTCTCAAAGAAACACCCCCCCCCAAAAAAAAGAAAAAGAAACAGAAAAAAGAAAAAAAAAACCAAAAAGGTAAACATGTGCCTCAAAAGGAATAAAGTAAAAAAATTTTGAACTTTTTATCCTGCTTTGGGTACTTCATTTAAAAAAATCTAGTTTTTCAATTGACATATGTTTATTTTAAACCTTGCAAAAGAAACTCCATATTGGGGTCCCTATATTTTAAATCCAATTTTTTTACTTGAAAATAGATTTTTTTTTCATATAATATATCCTGATTACAGTTTCCCTTATTACTCTACTTCCTCTGTACTTTTCCTACCATCGGGACCCACCCTCTTTCTGTCTCCCATTAAAAACCAAACAAGCTTCTAAAGGATAATAATAAAATGATATATAATAAGATTTAAAAAAAAAAAAGCCAGGCATTGGTGGCGCACGCCTTTAATCCCAGCACTCGGGAGGCAAAGGCAGGTGGATCTCTGTGAGTTTGAGGCCAGCCTGGTCTACAGAGTGAGTTCCAGGACAGGCGCAAAAGCTACACAGAGAAACCCGAAACTCGGGGAAAAAAAAAAGATTTAAAAAAACCCAAATACATTGTAATAGTACAAAACAAACAGAAAGAAAAGAACCCAAAAAAGGGTACATGAAACATGTATCGACTCAGAGACCCACTTGTTGGCACACATAGGAATCCTATAAAACACAAAGCTGGGAGCCATATCATATATACAAAGGATCTGTAGGGTAAAAATGAGAAAAAAAAAGTTAAAAATAAAAAAGATAAAATGAAAAGAAAAGAAAAGGCCCTGCTATGACATTTTGAGACAAAGAACCTACATAGATGCCATTGAAGTTTGTTTTGTGTTGGGCAGGTGGCACATTTCTATGTCTAAAGAATGACCAACCCTCAAGTTGTATGACCACTATGTATCTATATGAAAGTCATTCATTTGTCATAGTATAGAATGAAAGCCTCACCCATATGCAGCCACTCTGAAACTAGAGTAAATGTCCACTTTTCACCTAGACATCTGAAGTTCTCCAGAGATCATCTGCCAAGGCTCAAAGTGAATAACAGCTCCAGTCACGACATGAACAAAACTGCTTTATAAGAGTTTTTGTCTTGGTTTTTTTTGCCTTATGGAAATTCACTTCAAAAATGTCCTAATGGGTAAAGAGGACAATGGATAACGAACACGAAGTTCACAAAAGAAGAGTTGCAGCCACCAAATGGAAAGTAACAAGGACCTAAGCTGAGTCATTGGCTTGATGGAAGGATTACAAGGGTCATTACTTCACGGAGTTTGAAGGAATATTTAGTAATCGACAACATATGGAGGATGGGAGGAAAACATCAAGGAGGATGCTGAATTTATTATTTAGGATTAGAGATGGGGAAGACACAGTTTTGTGTTGGATACATAAACTCTGAGGTGCCTTGGGGACCTCAAGGTAAACCTAGATAGTATGAGGTAGGGAAATGGTTTCCTTTGCTTAGGATAAGTGCAGAAACTTGAAGAATTTCCTCTGGGAAGTCATGCACATGCAGTTCAGCTCCTTCTGTTTTGTTTTAATCTGAATTCACCTTAAGAAATACTTGGCAAACACTACAGCTTATTAAGAGAAAGGTATTTTACATCAGCAGCTTCCTATTGGTAGTCCCGTGCAAACTCAGAGATATTTCTTGCTCATTCTTGTTCTTTCTTATTTCCAAGTTGTCAGAAAGTCAAGTCTTTTAGCCTTCTAATCTGCAGTTGGGCTATTTCTCCATGTAGAATTAAAGTTAAAAATTCATTTATAAATCTGAAAGTGTGGGTCCTTGGTAGAACACTTTGCAGCATGTGTGTATGATGCCCTCGTTTAGATTCCAAACACTGAAAGAAAAAGAAAGTGGGAGAGGAGACAGGAAGAGGAGGAGGAGGAGGAGGAGGAGGAGGAGGAGGAGGAGGAGGAGGGAAGAGAAAAGGAGAGGAAAGGGAAGAAGGATGAAAAAGGAAAAAAAAACGTGTAAATCATTGTTTTGTTCTGTCGGAACAGATAGAATACCTCAAAGGAAATACTTGTGAAGTGTATGTGTGTGTGTGTGTGTGTGTGTGTGTGTGTGTGTGTGAGAGAGAGAGAGAGAGAGAGAGAGAGAGAGAGAGAGAGAGAGAGAGAGAGAGAATGAGATCAGGAAAACCTTTCATGTATTAGGAGTCCCATTGGACTTGAATCAAAACCCCATAGTCCAGCTGTGACAACTATACCACCACCGTGTTTCTGCTCTAGAACTTTAGAAGCACAAGCGATCATTGAGATAGGTCATTCACACCTGTGTCTCCTATAAATCATACAAATGTAGGAGCCAAGATACTGTGCGTTTGTAATTTCACCAAGGTCACACAGTTAATGACAGACAATACTATATCTAGATTCTCTTTACTTTGTAGTTTACAGTCAGCAAAGGATTTTTTGATCTATCCATCAATCCCATGGGTATGGGTTCAGTATTTTTCTGAGCCATTGCATTCAAGGAATGGTTCTTTTTTACTTGTAATTTTATTGGGCCTATACTAGAAGTTCCTGCCACCCACTTATTTGGCATATATCTGAAACAGGTAAGCTTTATTTTAGACAACAGTATGTCCAAAATCTCAGTCTGCCCCTCAGTGTTTAAGCTTTGAGTGCATTTCTAGACTTCTGTTTCTTTGTGTTCTAGTACATATTTGAAAAATAGTGAGCGCTTTATCTATTTTAGTCCTTTCTTTTTCGTGTGTGCTAACATAACCTCAAAAAGTCTCTAGTATCCATTGTGTGTTGTGACACGAAATGACTCTTTCACCTGAGAATTGTTATTGGTATTTTTTTCAGTTATGAGATTGTATTCCAACAAACAGTGGGAACTGAGGACATATACCTTGGATTATCAGGAAAGGATCCCTCAACAGCATGCTGTCAGGAGCTGGTGGTAAGCCTTACCTCTTCTTCCTCATTTTGCATATGAGCATCATAGATAACTAACTGCTATTTTCACAGGATTGTAAACAAATATATAAACTACAAATGGTGGCTGCTATGTTTAAGGTGCCAGGGGATTGATGAGATCATTTAAATTGGATCACATCCAAAAATCACCTAAGCTTATATATGTTAGACAAAATGTACAAATAAACATGATAAATTCATATGACCCAATACACTATTTCTAGTCCTATTAACACTAGGTAATATCATACTGAATATTCTTCCATTCTCGTGCTGTGTGCTTATCTGACTGGTTATTACCTTCTGATGAGCTGACAGGCCAAATGGGATAAAATATTTCCTTCCCTGAATCTGTCATATTTGTTATTTCTTCTCTATTCTTGGGATGACTCAGCCTGTAATGGGGAAATTCAAAAAGTATTTTCTTCTGGATTTTCAGATCTGACTTTTACTGCTAAAAATAATTGTAAAATGTTGGTTAGTTCCCTCGCTTAAATGACGCCACAGCACATCGGGGACATGTCACCATTTCTAACAACAATAGCAATGCCAATAATATGAACGATAGCACTTAAGTGTTGCTTATTCCATCCTCATAATGATCTTGTTGAAAAGTCTGAGTCAACCTTAGAATGTGAAATGCAGCTCACTTTGACAACATGTACAAGTAATTGGTGTTAGAATGTTATTTTTTTAGATCAGGGGCTATTCTTTTTTTAAATCCTTCTCCTTCTCTTACATTTTCGAGTGTTGAGGTATCCACAGGAGATGCTTAATATCTTTTCTCAAGAAAATGATAAATGGACTCTCCTTCTGGCACTAGTTTCAAGTTTTCTCTTATTAACAAAATCTAAGACATTCAATTGAATCAAGTAACATAATGGGAATAGTGACTTTAAGTACCTCGGGAGATTTTTCAAACTCTAATGAGTTAAGATTTCAAGTGATCTTGAAGTAATTAGCTCCCAGGGTCTTACCAGTAATATTCAAATTTCTCTCCCTTAAATTACTGTAAAATTATGTTTTTGATGTCTAGTGTTGGTGATTGCTCTAAGCTCTGGAGAAATTCTAGGCTCTAAATAAATAAAACTGTTGCAAGTCTATCCATTTTTCTTATGCAAATTGCTATTAGTTTTAATATTAAAGCTATCCTGAATAAAGGATCTTGGAAACTAAATTGCATCTTGTAACAGGAATATACAGTTTATCTCAAACCAAATAAGAATATATAGAGAATATTTGCACTTGCCCTCTAATGAATTCATAATCAACTAGGGAAAAAAACCTAATAAAGATAAATTGTTTTTATTATTAGCAATTAAACTCAATGTAGGCAATTGTAAGTCTAACAATTTTCAGGTCTGGATGAGGCATGGATACCAATGAAGAACAATCAAGTAAAACATTGTTAGTGCCACGGCACTCCCCTGCGCCCCCCCACCCGTGTGTGTGTGTGTGTGTGTGTGTGTGTGTGTGTGTGTGTGTGTGTGTCTGTGTCTGTGTCTGTCTGTCTGTCTGTGTGTAGGCTAGAGGACAATTTTAGGTGTCAATCTCATCTCAGGAACACCATCCATCTCTTTTGAGACAGGTCTTTTTTTGGGGGGGGCCTGGATTTTACCAACTAGGCTAGACTGGCTGGTCAGACAGCC
Organism: Onychomys torridus; assembly: GCF_903995425.1. NCBI lineage: Eukaryota > Metazoa > Chordata > Mammalia > Rodentia > Cricetidae > Onychomys > Onychomys torridus. The sequence goes on from NC_050466.1 coordinate 122,443,441, forward strand.
TCAGGGATCCTCCTGTCTCAACCTCCTCAGCCCTGGAATTACAAGCATGTGCCACCATGCTTGGCATTTTTATATAGGTTCTGGGGACTCAAATTCATCTCCTGGTACTTACAAGGCAAGTGAGCCATACTACAGCCCCACCCTTTGCTACTTCTATACTGGTCTTTTTTTTCCTGCTTTCCTTTCTTTTCATCTTTAGTCTTCATCTTTAAATTCTTTTTCTTCTTTTTTATTGTATTTTTTATTTTATAATTTAATTTAATTTTACATATCAGCCACGGTTTCCCCTGTCCTTCCTCCTTCCACCCCCCACCCTCTCCCCAACTCAATCCCCCATTCCTACTCTGGTGATCGGATCACCGAACACCCTAACTGTCGTGCTAGAACTCTCATCCAATGACTGATGGAAGTGGATGCAGAGATCCTCAGCCAGGTCCCAGGTGGAGCTCCAGGTGTCCAACTGTCGAGAAAGAGGAGGGAGAGACCATGATTGGAAAAAGCACAGGGGCAAATAGCCAAACTAGTGGAAACACATGAACTAAGAATCTTTAAATTCTTAAATGAATTCTACCACATGTCAAACACTGTCCTAAGTACTAACATACAAAGAGAATTCAGAAATAGTCAATTGTTTTCAGGAAATTTCCAGTAAACGTGATAGATGTCTAAAAAAGAATCCCTGAAGTTCTGTGTGGTCAGTACATATGTGGAGGCATGTAACAGGTACAGAATGATAGAAAGCAGAAAAAGATCAGGTAATTACATTTGGATAAATAGGATTTCTACAGTGTACAACATGCAAAGAAAGGCCTGCTAAGCCAAGATAAGAGTATATGGAAAGGGGTAAAAGCATGGCATACTTGAGTAAATGGTGACTATAATAAGAATCAAGAAAAGTGTGGGCAATCAAATACTAATAAACTAATAAACAAAGACTCTCAAAACAGAATTTTTTAAAAGCCCTGACTTGGGTTGGAAGTGTTTAGGTTAGAAATAATAATAGAAATAGAAATATACAGGAGGTCATGGGGTTGATTCCCTGCACAGTAAATAATAAACTCCCAAACTTTAGCTTGAATTTTTTTTTTCTGTGAGTAAATGAATGGTGGCATCCATTCTCATTGCTTAACTTGACTAGTAAGATTCAGAGTAAAGAGATTGCTGACCCCATCTGTGCTGGTTAGTTTTTTTTTTTTTTTTTTTTTTTGTCAACTTGGCACAAGCCAGGTTCATCTGGGAAAAAGGAACCTCAGTTAGGAAAATGCCTCCATCAGATTGGCCAGTAGACAAGGTAGTGTGTGCATTTTCTTCGTTGATGATTGATGTGGGAGGGCCCAGTCCACTGTGGGTTTTGCCACCCCTGGGAAGGTGGTCGGAGGCTGTAAAAAGAGTGGCCTAGGAAAAGCAAGCCAGCACACAGCACCCCTCCAAGATCTCTGCATCCATGTTCTAGTTCTGACTTCCCTCAGTGATAAATCTGACATGAGAGTTGTAGGCTGAAATAAAACCTTTCCTTCCTGAGTTGCTTTTGGTTATGGTGTCCATCACAGCAATAGTAAGCCAACTAAGATAAATATTTCTGTCTCAATTAAGCACTTACTTTTCTATTGATAACATGGTGTTTTTTTGTATCTAAGACGTCTTCACATTATAAATATGTTATTCATTTGATTAAAATGCTTTAAAGGAAAGATAGTTACATCAAAAAGATAATTATACACATCAATTGTGTGATGCAGTTCAGTATCAGAAATACTAAAGCATGGATAAAATTGAACCTCAACATTGGCTAACTATTTTAAGTGGGTTTTGGACTTGGTTGATATGTAATAATCCAGTCCAGAGACTTAAATTTTTTTTATCATTTGTCCTTTTCTTCTAACCCCAAACCTAAAGAGTGTCATTATTCAAATTCTGATGGCCTGTTATTATACGCTGCCACTTACTCCTGTATGTGTGACTACCCAGTCTCCCTTGTCTTAATCTATAGTGAAGTGTTTTTGAGCTGGAGCTTTAGCTAAGTCTGCAGTCACAGACTTGTTTTGCTTTGGTTTTAGCTGTCAAGTATTTTTTTTTTCAAATAGACTTTTATGAGAAATCTCAACATATAAAAGTACCATTTTCTTGATGGAAAAAGGTACCATCACCCATTAAGTATCTAATAACAATGATAGGGGCTCCTTGGAACTTTGAAGAACATTGATCTAGTCTCTCCTCTTTATATTATTATATTAAGTTTGAGCCTATAAGGTATCAAATACGCCTAATGAATTAATGAATGATAAGAGAGCTAGAGTTTCTTCTTCATGGATGACATAGATGTTTTCTTAGTTACTTCTCTATTGGTATGACTAAACACCATGACCAAGATAACTTACAAAAGAAATCATTTTATTGTGGGCTTGCTTACAGTTTCTGAGGGTTAGTCCGTGATGTGGAGTGTGGTGGCAAGCAGACAGACATGGCTCTGGAGCAGTAGCTGAGAGCTCACATCTAATCTGAAAGTTGCATACAGGGAGAGACTGGGCCTACCCCCAATGATACAAATCTTCCAACAAGGCAACACCTCCCATGCTTCCTAAACAGTCCACCAACTGGGAACCAGACATTCAAATGTAGGGGCCATTCTCATTCAGACACCACAGATGTGCTTCTGTATATCTCATGGGTACAAGGTTCCTACTTGGTTTGATTTTCGTGTCCTTTTCATTCTTTGTATTTTCCATCCTCCCCCCCCTAGGTCTCCACTCTATGAATTTTCTGTAAATATCTCTGACTATACTGTCTTAGAATACTTGCATATCATTGTTTGCTATAAATTTTTAATTCAACAAATACTTAAAGAGAACTTAGTATGTGCCAGATGCTATAGATGGACCATACAGTGAATAAATAATGTTGAACAAAGTAAACAAATTTCTCCTTCTCCCTTACTGACCATACCAAGCAGTCCCTAAGCACTGGTGCAGTGGGAGCTGCTAGGCAGCGTGAACAGATTTTCACAGATTCATCAATAGGAAAACAATGGCCGTCAAAGAAGGAGATTATTACTTACACAGACAGTACTAACAAGATCACTATTCAATCAGCTCCTCAAATCCTTTGCTTAAAGGATAATATAAAACTAAAAGGGTCCAGATGGCAGGTAACCTGAGCAGTAGGGTAGACTGTTGCTGTGGGATCAAATCTGCACTACAGTGAGCTACTTTATAACATGCATCTGCACTTAGGGTAAGTGAAATGGCAAATTCTGTGCTTTTCTGGAACTAAGAAGTAGTGTGAGACACTGCCTCATGGCAACCTCCTACAAGATTGAGGGCCCCTTACAAGTTAGAGCGACAGATACGAAATAGCAGTGAGGCAATCGCTCAAAGGTTACTTATCTTCCCACATTCCCAGAGGATCATACTATATTCTGCCAAGACCCAGGTCACACTATAGTCTAACCTTGCTTATATGGCCTATGTGAATATTGCAGGGTCACTAGAGTAGCATAATAGGGATATTTTCTGACTTAATAATAGGAATAATAGCAAATGGTCAATATAATGTTGATTTTGTGCTAGGCATTTCTGTAGAAGCAACAATTGTTAATGACCACACTAACCCTGACATAGATGTTATTATTACTCCCATTTTAGAGATGAGGGGATGGAAGCACAAGCAATTAAGTGGTTTAATAACATACTTGTAAAATCGGGCAGAACTAAGGTTGTTGGAATCTGATAGAGGTATGTGCAGAATGGAATGAGTACAAAGAAAGGAAAATCCAAGTCATGTCACAATGGAGGTGGCATTTGACCCGAACATTTGAAAGACAGATGGTATTTTGTCAGGTAGCAAATATGAAATGCTTTCTAAGCAAAGTGATCAGTATGAATAAAGTCATAACACTGTGAAAGCGTATGGTGGGGTTTTTCTTTCTTTTTTATTTTTGAGATTATAAAATAATTACGTTTCTCCTTTCCCTTTCCTCCCTCCAAACCCTCTCATATATCCATCCTTACTCTCTTTCAAATGCATGGCCTCATTTTTCACTGATTGTTATTATATGCATATGTGTTTTGAGAACTCTTTGTGAAGCTCTTAAAGCCTCAGAATCCATGTAGACATGTAAAAAATAAGACTGAAAAGGCCGGGTGGTGGTGGTGGCGGCAGCAGCGGCAGTGGTGCACACATTTAATCTCAGCACTCAGGAGGCAGAGCCACGCGGACCTCTGTGAGTTCGAGGCCAGCCTGGTCTACAGAGTGAGTTCCAGGAAAGGCACAAAGCTACACAGAGAAACCGTGTCTCGAAAAACCAAAAAGAAAAAGAAAAAAAAAAAAAAGACAGAATAAGTGAAGCAGGGCTAGATGTGAAATCCCTTGAATGTCCCACTATGTACTATGGCTGAATATTGTACCCCTGAAATTCATATATGGAGACCCTAAATCTTCAGCATGATAAAATTTGAGGATGAGGCCTTTAGGAAATAAGTTCAGGCCGTATCATGTGAAGCCCTTATGATGAGCTGAGAGATCTTGTAAGAAGAGACACCAGAGAGTTTGCTCCTGTACATCAGGAATAAGGTCCTCACTATAATCAATACCACTCTCACACTAATTTCTGACTTCCAGGCTTCAGAGCTGTGAGAAAATAAAACTATCTTTCTACTGTTTAAGTTACCAAGTAATATGGTATTTTGCCATGAAAGGTAAAAGAAAATAAGAGACTGTCAGATTTTAGTTTTCCTGTCTGGCATTATAGTTGGTAATTATTTTCAAGGGCTTGAGTGAAATGGTAGAGTATGAATTTCAGGACTACTCCAGAGACAGTATGAGATACAAAGATGCTGATAGAGGAAGAACACCCATCAGAGAGACGAGGTGAGAAAGAATGGGCACTTGCCTAGCCCCTGAGAGTAGGACTGACAGGGACACTGTGGTTGACAAGTGAGGAGTATAGGAGAAGAAAAGAAGAATGGGTGTCTGGAAGCAAATTCCCATTTCACTCATCTCCATATTTAATGTCCAAAACTGCTAAGTATTCATGGTTTTAAGAGAGGGAAAAAGCAGACTGCAGGTAGTTTAATATTCCTTTAAACTATAATTGATGCATAATTCTTTTGCACTCATACTTTGAAGGATCTATATTTTTATCTATCTTTTTGTTTTGTTTTATTTTTCATGGAGTCTTCTTCCCATCCTTGAACCTCCCTGAGAACAGGGAGGGATCCGGGGATGGTCTAGAAGGCAGTCAGCATCTGGCAGATAGAACCAGGAATCACATGTTTATCACATGTATTTATTTCAAAAAGCTGTCAATCATTCTAATCAGTTCCCTGAGAATTTACTTGTTTCTTGAATAGTGTGCTTCTTGAATCCTGATTTGTATCTTAAGGTTAAAACAGTCATATTCATTTACTTCTAGTAAATAAATAGATTTAGCTACTTAGTAAAGAAGTTGATTATCTTTTTCCATTTAAAATTCTAGAGGACAGATACCTATTTTGTCTTGTTTTAGCTTCCTGATTATGCTGACCTTGTTTGATTGGTTACATATCAAGCCATGTGTCAGGGAGGATATTCGAGCTGTAATAGGATTCCTTATTATCAGCTTGAGGCAGTACAGTGAACCTTCAATTAAATTTCTGATAGCTCTCTCAGTAACACAAATACATTTATAGTTAATATTATAACAGTTTATAATGATTGTGGTGGTGGGAGAGGATAACAAATATATTCTTAAAAGTTAATGTATTATATAATTGTATTGACTTAATATATTTCTGATTATGAAAGTAATATATATTTATAATGTTAAAAATATCAATATTAGTGTAAAAATAAAAGCCTTTCATAGTGAGATACATAATAACTGCAATTACATAGTAATAGATCATCAATAATTTTACATTTCAATGATGCCATTTTGATGTGGTTTCATCAAATGATCAAAATCACATGGTCCATAATTATTGAGCCAGAACTGGCGGAAACATTTGATTACAGACAGTTTATAACTGAAAAAACACCAACACTTAAGGGAAGGATGAACAAAGGAAGACACATAGATTATAAGCAATTTTATTGTAAAGAATAGAATGGTTATTTCCCAGAGGTGGGAGAGAGTGGAGAGGGGAGAAAAATGGGAAAAGGTTGGTTAGTGGGCAGTAAATTATAGTTATACAGGAGCAAGAAATTCTGGGATATTATTGCACAGCAGGGTGACTCCAGGCAATAATTATGCTGTACATTTCAGAAGGCTACAAGAAAGGAGGTTCATTGTTTATTGTTTTCACAATAAAAAAAAAAGGATGCGTGTTGGGTGAGAAAGGTAGGCTTAATTTGATTAAAACATCACATTGTATAAATGTATCAAAACATCATGTTGTACCTCATTAATATGAGTAATTTCTAAATATACGTGTGAGTGATTTGTATGTGTGTGCTGTGCATATGATGGGTGAGGTGATGTGGGATCCACAGTACCCATGTGGAGATCAGAGGACAACGTTGGGTGTTGGTCTGTACCTTCCACTTTGTTTGAGACAGGAGTCTAGGTTGTTTGCTCCTGCCTGTTCTCTTGAGCATGTCTCCCATCTTGAGGTAGGAGCATTGTGATTACAGACATACAGAACTACTGCATGGGTTCTAGGGACTGGAACTCAGGTATAGTAGGAATCTTAAAGGTACTTGTTAATGAAATCAAACCTGAGGCAGGTTATTGGGGTGAATGCTGGAAGATCAGAGAAGCAGAACAAGCCACAGTTTCCTCACCTCACCAGTTCCTCAGCTGGTCTTGTTTCCTCAGACTGCAAGCTTCTGTATCCTCATCCCAATGGCTCTCATCTGAACTGTGCTCGAAAGCCTGAATGCTTAACCAGCTGAATGCTTAACTAACTACATGCTTTACTCCTTTAGTTCCTGATCCTCACGCCTTATATACCTTTCTCTTTCTGTCCCCACTCCCTGGGATTAAAGGCATGGGTCACCATGCTTAGCTGTTTTCTAAAGTGGCCTTGAACTCAGAGATCCATCTAGCTCTGCCTCCCAAGTGCTGGGATTAAAGGTGTTCACCACCACCGCCCAACTTCTGTTATGGCTTACTCTTCCCATTTTCTAGCCACCATTTTTGGCTTTGTTCTAGTGGCTGTCTGTTGTCTGCCCCCAGATATGTTTATTTCAGGAAACACACAATATTTCAGGGAACACAATACCCACCACACTTAGGTTCACACCAAGCCCTTTGCCCACCAAGCCATTTCCTCAGCCCAATTTGTACATTTTTATATGTAAGTTAAGATAACTTAAAAGAAATAAAGAAGGATTAAAACAGATACTCAGAGTTGCGAGGATCAACATTAGACTTGTCAGGTAAGAAGTGGTCAGCCAAACCAAACCAAAATAAAAAGCTCACAAAAACAAAAACAAATAGTGTTAGCCAACTACTTCTTGACAGGCAACCTGCCTTGTAGTGTGGTTGATATACTAAATGACTATTAGAGAAAACTGATTTTCCCTTTGCCAGCAGGTACCGATTACAAATAGTCTCCTGGTTAAAGGTGGGATTTTGTGTCGCTTCCCCTTTTCCATGCTGAGATGTTGTATGTTTTGAGGCTGGGCAAGCCTTGTGTGTGCTGTTACAGTCTGAGTTCATACATGTACTGCCTCTGTTGGGCTGTTACAGTCTCTGTGAATTCATACATGTATCTCCTCTGTTGTCCTGTTTGCTGTTATATTCTCTGTGAGTTCATACGTGTATCTTCTCTGGTGTGCTGTTACATTTCTGAGTTCATACGTGTATTGCCTCTGCTCTACTGTTACAGTCTCTGTGAATTCATACGTGTTTGCCTCTGTCATGTCTGGAAGATACTGTTGCCTTGGAGTCATCCACCACCTCTGGCTCTTACATTCTTTCCGCCTCCTCTTTCACTTAGATCCCTGGGCTTTAGTGCTCCAGAATACCTCAGTCTCTGCCACAGCATGGTCCAGTTGTGGGTCTCTGTGTTAATTCTTATCTACTGCAAGAGGAAGCTTCTCTGATGGGGGTTGAGCAATTCCCTGATCTATGGGTATGTCATTAGGAGTCATTGCTATGTTCCTTCAGCAGAACAACAGTAGTAGGTCTTCCCCTAGGGGCCCATAACCTAGTCTCAGGTATTTGTAAGAGTTTTGTTGTTCGTTTTGATTTTTGCTTTTGGGGTTTTGTTTTTCACGCCCATGAAGTTGGGTAGGTAGGGAGGTGGTGAGGATCTGGGAGGATTTGGGATAGGGAAAAGAATATGATCATAATATACTGTATGGAAAATTTAATAAAAATAAAGAAGTGGCCAGCCCTCCTGAACATATATACATATGAGCAACTGTACAGTGTTCACAGACATACACATAGAAATGTATACATGGTGTGTGTGTGTGTGTGTGTGTGTGTGTGTGTGTGTGTGTGTGTTTGTAACAATAATAGCTAAAGAAGAAGAGCTCATGAATTTGAGAGGGAGTGGGAGATACAGGAAGAACTGGAGATGGAGAGGATGGGGTAGAAATTATGTAAATATAAGACTCATGTATGAGTCTCAAAAATAAAATAAGTGTGAGAAAAACTAAAAAGAACTGTTTGTTGGTCTTTGGAAGACAGCGGCTTCAGTGTCATGGATAATGGCAGACTGAGCAGGTCTGAGAAAGAAAGGAAGACAAGACATCAAAATAAATACTATTCTTTATGGCAGTTTAGTAGAGAAGGGGGAGGGGAGATGGAAGAATACATGGGATTTGAAGAACATTGTAGAATAGGAGAGTTTCAAGTATGCTTTTAAGCTGATGACAAATATCTGTTCTTTTATTGACACATTTCTTTACAATTGTGTGTCACTGGATCTAATGAAAAAACATTCAAATGTAGTCCTACTTTAAGACATTAAGGGATGCCTAGGAAAGAATAGATGCATTTTCACTTACTATCACAAGATATTATCATTTCGTACTCAGGGGCCAGGGATCATTAGCTCCTGCCTTAAGAGGGTCAATCTTGAGTGTGTAGCTACAGCTCAGATGTGTAGTACTTGCTGAGAACATGACTGGTCCCGAGTTCCCTCCTTAGCAACCACTGAAGGACAATCTTGAAAACTAAAGCATGTCCCTATACAAACATGCCCAAATAGCTTCCCTCTACTTTCAAGGCCCTGATTAGAAAGGAACAGTTTGTCTGACTGTGGCCGTGCATGCCTGTAATTCCAGCACTCAGGAGACAGAGACAGAAGGCTCACCAACAAGTCTGAGGCCTGCCTGATCTGCATACTGATAAAACTCTGTCTCAGGGGAAAAAAAGGCAATGGAAGACAGTTTGGACATATAAGGAAACAACTCGGCAGAATTCCACTCTGTTGACTTTTTCCTCTTTGAAACCCAGTTTCTCTCTCGTCTTTAATGACCTATCTCCTGGTTTTCTTTCCACATCACTGTCCAGTCCTCCTTTCCTTTGCTCCCATATCACTGTTTGCACATTCCCTTGAGCCTTGACATCCTCTCCTCTTTATCTGCTCCCTTTCAGTTCAGTTCCTTGGCTTACTTCCCACTTTTTTAGTAGGTGACAGAAATTCAACATGTCCATAAAAATACTCATCTAATTGTTTTCTTTGAACGTCTTTCTCTTTAAACTTTCTCATGGCAATATTATTTACTAGGGATAATATAGCTAGGAGATAGCAGCGCTTTCCTAGCATAGAGCAGGCTCAAACTAAAAACCCAACTCAGTTCTCGTTCCTCTTTCTTTGATATTTCCATAGTTAGCCCATCAGCAAGTCTAATTTGCTATTCTTTCAAAATACATTTGAAATCCCTCTAATTTTCATTACTACTGCAATTGATTTTATGTTCCAAAGTACCACCAATTCTTGCCTGATCCGTTTTGATTTTTCTCTGACTCATCTCCATGCTTCAACTGCAGCCTTTTGACACACAGTGTAATTGATCTCTAAAAAGTAAACAGTTCCTGTACTTTGTAGGAAGAATTGGGAGAATGGTAAATTCAAGGTCAGCTTAGACTAAAGAGTAAATTTAAGGCTAGGCTGGACTATATAGGAAAATCTTTTTTGTATGAACGATAGCAAACAAATACACAGAATTAGATCACACCTTTCTTTTCTTAGGCCCCTAAATGGCTTCCTACTGCACTTAGAACAAGACTCAAATGCCTTTGTCCTGATCTTTGAGCTCCTATGTGACCTCAGTCTTACCTTTTAGTTTCACCTTGTGTTGCGTTTACTTCTTTGTTCATTATTTTCTACTTGCTCTAGCCATATGGTTCTGCTTCTTTAGTATGCCAAGTTATTTCATTCAACATTCAGTGTTCTTTTCTCACACAGCAAGTTTATTTCCTACTTTTCTCTAATTTTGCCACCTATTTCTTTCTATTTGTTATATCAATTAATACCCCTAGAACTTATTATGGGATATTAGCGAATAATGGACACCATGTCTTATGACTCCCCCCCTTTCTGCCTGTTTTTGGGATTGTATTTTAATTACAACATTTCTCTCTCCCTTTCTTCCCTCCAAACCTTCCCACACACCCCTCCCGCTCTCTTGAAGAGGGGGTGGAAAAATTGTAAGAACCAGAGGATCAAGGAGTTTCCTGTGAGATTATGTGTCCTAGTAACATCAGAAGCTACACTTATAAAGATTCCCCAGCATGATCACTTAGTTGTTAGCTGAGCAAGGATGATGGCAGTGAACGTGTGGGTGTGGTGGAGCAAGCTCATAAGGCCCCAGGCTTGCACAAAGAACTACAGGCAGTTGAACAGAGCTGGGATGGGGAGAAGTGGTGCCCCCAGGAAAGAGCACACCAACTGGTTGCCCATTGCCAACATTAAGCCCAGAAATCATATGTACAAGTAACATTATATGGACTAAACAGGTTATATTTAGAAATAGATGTATATACACATACGTGAACACAATAACAGTTGATGAATATCTCCTTAATTAGAACTGTTGTCATATACACAGCAAAAGCCTCTCATAAGGCAATATTTGGGCAAAGACTCAAAAGAGATGAAGAAGTAAAAATTTAATGTTAAAAATTATTTGAGTAAACATTTGAATTACTAATGTTTAAGATATGAGATATTAGAAATATTATAGAGAATAAGGAACTATTGAAATCAGAAGCATCCTGAAAATTGATAGATGATTTAAATGCAAACAGTAATGACAGTATAGTATAAAGATTTGGCAATTTTAATTATATGTAGTTGAGATGTACAAATAGTTATATATTCATATACATAATGAAATGATTATTAAAGTCATGTCAATTTATATATACATCATTTCATATGTTACCTTTTGTGTATATTTGTAAAGGGTACCTAAAGCAGAATCTCAGAAAATTTTTATTATACAGTATAATCTTAATTATAGTCTTCATGCTGTATTTCAAATCTCTAGGTTTATTCATCTTACAATATTGAAACCTTGAACTCTTTTACCAGAATCTTGCATTCCCCTACTCTGGTAACCACTATTCTCTATGCATTTCCTTTTTAGAAGATTGTGTATATAAGAGAGGCCCTTTCATTTCTGTGTCTGGGTTTTGTCAGTTGGAATGATGTACAACATGAAATGTTTTTAATGAAAGAGAAGGGACAGACAGTGACATAAAGGAGATGGGAGAAACAAACAAACAAACCCGGGAACCATCTGGAAAGACTGTGAGGGAAATGGTGCCCTCAGTGGAGATACAGATTTCACTTAGACAGAAAAGGAAGAGACATTCAAAGAGGTGAGCAGTGAGTAAGGGGTGAGGCGCTCTGTGTTCCAGTGGACCTAATAGAAGACATCAAGGAATCAGCGAAGTGGAGGAAACATCAGCAGAAGAGATACAAACAGCCATATGTGAATTATTAGGTTCTAAAGAATGAGGTTTCTAATTGTTGTGTGAAAATGGAGAGAGAAGCATAATGCCTTTGGTTTGGGTTGTATCAAGATGATAGTAGTCTACTGTTTAGGGGAAGATTAGGTGTCTGTGGAATTATGGATGACTGTGCATGAGCTGAGCTTGGTTTTTGGCTTTGTAAGCAGTGTCACACTATGTTTCCTAGTCTGACCTTGAACTCACAATTCTCCCACCTGTCTTCTAATTTCTGGAGTTACAGGCTGCCTCACCACACCTCTTGACTCTTGAGCTTCCTCTTGACTCCTATGATAGGAGTCATATTTCTGGGACATATTTCAAAAAGAAAAGGAAGGCATGGCAATGTAGTACTGGAATATTTAAAACGATAATGACATTACAGAAAACTTACATTAATTAAAACTATGCCTTATTGATTTTGTGCCCTTGGTTTAGAGAATACATGTTTCTATATACTTATTCTTTAGAATGAGATGAATGTTTATGTAAATTCAAGGTATGGATCCATCATTTTTGTTTTTTCATTTTCCTACAGATTACTGTTGTTCAAAAGGTTTTGTTTTGTTTTGTTTTGTTTTGTTTTTATAAACTACTGTGGTTGTATGGAAAAAAAGATCTCATGTGTTTCTATAGTTCAACAATGGGAATTTAAATTGTTGAAGTGATTCAAGATAAAACCTATCCAAGTCTCTTTTAGTACAGTTTCCTGATGTTGTTTTGTTTTAACCTTTTTAAAGAATCAAATGTATCAGGAATAGTGTCTATACTTCTGACAAATAGAAGTATTTTATGATATCTACAGCACTTGAATTAATTTAGAATACTTTTCAAAATACCAACCTGAAACCATCTGTATATATTAAGTTTTACTAAAATTTCAGTAAATACTATAGACTAGCTAAGTTACATATAAAACATTCTAAAATTATTCATTTTTAAAATACATTTTAATTGAAATAGAATTACATCCCTTTCTCCTTCCTTCTACCGCTCTAACCCCTCCCATGTTCCCCATCAAGTTGTTAGCCTCCTTTTATTATGTGCGTGTGTACTCACACACAACCTGCTGAGTCCATTTGTTTGTATGTATATGATTTTAGGGCTGAACATTTTGTGTTGGGTAACTAATTAGGGAGCTCATTCCTAGTAGGGACTGAGTCTCCCTTTCTCAGCAGTCATTGGTTGCTTGTAATTCCTTGTCCAGTGGGTGGAATCCCATGGTATTTTCCACGGTGAGCATTAGCATCTCTATTGATAACATCATTGTTCAGATCTTGTTTATGCAGTCATTTCTAAATGAATTCAGTTTGTAAGCTATGTAAAAGAAAGAACCTAAATTCCTTTGTTTGGTCAGTGGTATCCCATACTTGGCAATTCTTAACAAAGAAAGTCTTGTGCACAATCAGAGGTCAACTGTTTTCCAAGTATTCATTGACTGTACCAATTATTAAACAAGTTTGACTCATGTTTTAGGAGGGGTTTTCTGCTAAGATTACAAGAGATAAATTTTTACTTTTAAAAAACTAAACAGTTCAAAGTAAAGAAACAGCTATACCCCTTGATCCATGTGACGAGGATTTGCTGTTAAGATCCCTGTGGAATCCTTATCTTGTGAGATATTGGAGTGCACCATCCCACCTAATCTGTATTTCTCTTGTCCCTCCTTTGAAATATTGTAGCAGACACGTTTAATAATTTTCTTTGAATTATCTTTCACTGGAACCACAGATTATTATAATAACCACTTTGAAGTTCTGCCTAGGAATTCTATCTAAATTTCTCATACATCATCAGTATTTCTTGTCAGTTATCCTTTCAACTGTTATAAAATACAATTTTACTTTTAAAGATCTAAACATTTCAAAGTTAAGAAACAAATAGTTCTATCCCTTGATCCATTTGGTGAATATGACACATTAAAGGCCATCTCAAATTGGCTATCTGACTGGAAGGTTATTGCAGTAAAAGTGGGACTTTCGTCCTTGCTAATGCTCATTTATTTTGAGGCAGAGTGCCTATAACTACTTCTGTGAAAAATGTGCTATTTATTTCACTTAAGGCATCTCTAATTGTGAAGATTTAATTTCTAAAATGTATTTTAAAAGGTAACTGTTTGAGCAAAAAGTTAACCACAGGAAGTACTTAAATTCTATCACCTCTAGATTGCTATTTATCATCATACTTAAGTATAGATTTAATAAAGAAGATGTAATTCAGAAGCATGTATTGATCTACATACCTTACACTGTGTATTGAACATTTTAGGAGGAAATTCCAGTATGTTACATTATTTCATATGCATTTCCCTTAAAGCTTGCTTTTACCCTGGCCATTCCAAAAACTGCACTCTCCAAATAACTAAAATGTCAGGTCATCTAGTTTACCTTAGAAAAAGCTTCATAATTTACCTGAACTTTGGATTCCATTTTCTTTGTCCCTTTGTTTATGGAAATTATACGTCTTCACAATTTATATATGCATATTATAATATATGTCAACTCCCATCACAAAAAGAGTAGATGTTCTGCTGGCTAATTTATGTCACCTTGACACAAGTTAGAGTCATTAGTGAAAAGGTAACTTCAATTGAGAAAATATTCCCACCACATTGGCCCTTGGGCAAGCCTGCTGTGCATTATTTTAAATTTGTGATTGATGTAGGAGGGCCTAGCTCACTGGGGTGGTGACATTCCTGGGCAGGTGGTCTTGGGGTGCATAAGAATAAACAATCCATGGGGACTGAGCCAGTAGGCAGCCTTCCTCCATGGCTTCTGCATCATCTGTTCCTGCCCTAGAGGATAATGGGCTATAAGCTCTAAAAAGAAGGAAACCTATTCTTCCCCAAGTTGTTTATAATCGTGTCATTTTATCACAGCAATAAAAACCCAAACTAAGACAGATGTAAATTAGAGAAGTGTAATTTGGCAGTAAAATATACATTTATCCTGGGTGACACTTGGTGTAATCACAGTGCTGTATAACTACCACTAATATCTATTTCCAAATTATTTCATATACCTAAAAGGAAATTGCATACATATTAAGCAGCTACCACTTTTGTCCACTCCCCATCCCCTATCAAACTCCAGTCTACTTTCTGTCTCTGGATTGGCCTATGCCGAACATGCCATATAAATTGAATCCTACAAAATGCACCTTTTAATGCTTGGCTTCTTTCCTTTAGCATAATGTTTTCAGGGTTTATCAATCAAATGTGCTGGATCTGGCTAGAGAGATGGCTCAGCAGTAAAGAGCACTGGTGGCTCTGGCAGAAGGCCTGGGTTTGATTCCCAACACCCACATGGTGGCTCACAACTGCCTGTAACTCCAGTCCAGGAGTACCTTCCTCTATGCCTTCCTCTGACCACCAGACGCCAGGTATACATGTAGTACACAGACATACATGCGGACAGCATACTCATACACATTTATAAATAGTTAATATACTTTGTCCTTTTCTTCAGCTGAACAACATTCCATTGTGTGTACATGCTGCACTTTCTTTATCCATTCATCAACTGATGCATTTGGCTGTTTATACATTTTGACTATGTTGAATACAGCTATTATGAACAAAACCATGTACAATTTTTTGAATGTTTTCTTTTTTCTTCTGTTTTTTTTCCCTTTTTTGTCATTGCTATCGTTTTGAGGCAAAGTCTCATGTAGTCCAGGCTTTCCTCAAACTCAGTGTGTAGCCATAATTGGCCCCGAGTTCCTGCTTTCAATGCTTTTGGATCTATAACCAGAAGTAGAACTGCTGCTGGCTGCTGGGCCCTGTGGTCACTGTGATGAGAAGTGAAATCTTGCTAAACTAGTAGGTAGTCCTTCTTAGAAGATGGAGGTTATATTATTATTATTTTTTATTTAACTTTTCTGGATGCCAATACTTTCCTGGGAAATGTGGTATGGGTATTTTTACCAGGAGACTACAAATTAGCATTGCCAACCTACACTTAACATGACATTTTATACATTTATATGAAACCTACTCATATAAAGGTGTTCAAAGATCCCTACCAAATCTAGTGGTGAGTCAGAAAACCTTTAGTCACATTACCGGTGGCTCTCCTTTATCCACTCACTGAACTACTCAGTCTCTCCATTTGAAAAATGGGGCTAGTAACTAATGTTTATTAAGATCAATAAAGGGAAATCACATAACCTGGCACATAGTTGGCACTTCCTCTTAGTAAATATTATATTGTGGTGATATATTGTGTACCCTAATAAATTTGTCTGATGATCAGATAACAGATTAGACACAGAGCCAGGCAGTGATGGCACCCACCTTTAATCCCAGCACTTGAGATCTCATGTCTTTGCTTGGGAAGCACACAAACCTTTAATCCCAGGAATTAATATGGTAGAGCAGAGAAAGGTATATAAGGAGTGAGGAAACAGGACTTCACTCTCTTTAGGCTGAGGATTTCATAGAGGTAAGAACTACTGTCTGGTTGTTCTGCTTCTCTGATCTTTTAGCTTTCACCCTGATATCTGACTCTGGGTTTTGTTTTGTTTGTTTGTTTGTTTGTTTGTTTGTTTGTTTTTGTTAAAAGACCATTTAAGATTCAAACAACATTATGTCTCCATTCTTCATATATCCTTATGCTTTTTTTTTTCCGGGGGGGGGGGTGTTGAGACAGGGTTTCTCTGTAGCTTTGGAGCTTGTCCTGGACTAGCTCTGTAGACCAGGCTGGCCTCAAACTCACAAAGATCCACCTGCCTCTGCCTCCTGAGTGCTGGGATTACAGGCATGAGCCACCACTGCCCGGCTCCTTACGCTTTTAAAAGTAACTCTTCTCCAAAATGACAGTATTTTCTTATTTATCTTAGGTGAAAATTAAACTGCCTGATACAAACCCCTCTGAAATTCAAATTGACATCCAAGAAACTCTCCTTGATCTCCGTACTCCTAAAAAGTGAGTAAAACATAGAATTGATATAGGCTATTACCACATTAATGAGTCATTAGAATATTGCTTTTGAAAGTATAGTTAGTTTTCATCAACCTTGAAGTTCTAAGGAGGATGAAATGTCCATTGAGAACTCAGATATTTTGATCTGCACAAAATAAAGTGAATGTGGGGCTAGGATATAACTTTGTGGTAAAGTGCTTGCCTAGCATGCAGAGGACTGTGATCATTCCAAAAAATGTTTGCAAATATCTACCTCTCATGTTTTGCAACTGCATATTGGATATGAGTTGATATCATGGAAACATAATCCTTCACATTCTAATATAGTTTTATCTATCAGGAAAAAAATAACTGGAAATGCTAAGCTGTAAGCCTTGCATACATACTAATAGAAAATTTGGCACAGTGGTTATATAAGAGAAGCAGTATCTTTAAACTTTTTGGATGTTATTAGGCCTCTAAGGTAGAATTTGAGGTATGTTTATTTTTTTAAAAAATCCACAAAATCATAGTCTTCTCATTACATCAGTTCAAATCATGTTCCTCAGACAGCACATTCAGGAAAATTCTTACAAAATATTTCCCCTGAAGCATAGATAAACCAGTCCTGTCTCTCAAAACTACATCTTTTAAAAGGACATTGTTGGAGTCCAGCATGTATTAGAAGAAATATCTCACTGATTATTCTCTTTCTGTGTGGATGTGCAGTAGTGAGCACGTATTAGTGATTGCTGTGGCCTGTTCTCTGGAACTCATCACTATTTCCCACTGGGCTTAGGAAGCAGGCAGTTCCTGGAACATTCTCTTCCTTTATTATCAGTATCTATAATTTTCTTTTGTTGAGCTTAGGGCTTTGAGGAGATTAGTCTACAAAAGGCTACTCTTTATTTCTGCAGTAGATTCATTTAACACAAATGATCTACAGATGAATATTTATCTAAACTTTCTTCTGATCATTCCCACCACTTAAAATGTATTCTCATAAAAATATCCCATCTTACAAAAATTAGATTCACTATTCTTATCATCACTCCAAGGAGTAGTTAAGCTTTACACAATATTTTTATATGCATTTATTCTTCCTACAACCTTTGTAAGGAAAGTTGGTTAAATGAACAGTCTTCCATGATATTTTCATGTCTGCTAAAATCACACACATATCTCCACACTGTGCAGTTAATTTCCGTTTCTCCAGCAGTTCTCACTGTCTCCATCAATCTTGAGGCAGCTGCTCTTGCTTTGCCATCATTCCAGATATCCATCAGAACTCACTAAATGAAAGTCTCTCACAGAGGCACTTTCCCACATAGAACTTGGGCTGCACCAGGTCATTTGCATACTCTATTTATACGTTAAATTATCTAAATAACATGTACAAATGAAAAATCATATATATACATATATATACGTAAATACATATATGTGTGTGTATATATGTATATAAATATACTGTCTGCGTTAGCTTTCTGTTGTTATAAAACCCTGACCAAAAGCCACCTGGGGAGGAAAGGGCTTATTTCATCTTCACAGTCCTCAGGTCCTAGTCCATCACTGAGGAAAGCCAGAGCAGGCACTCAAGCAGGCCAGGAACCTGGAGACAAGAACTGAAACAGAGGACATGGAGGAGTGCTGTGTACTGGCTCAGTGAGAGGCCTGACTCAAACAAAAAAAAAAAAAAAAAGGAAGAACAATTGAGGAAGGCACTTGATGTCAACCTCTGGCCTCCACATGTACTGCCCTGCACATGCACACACAGAGAAACACAAATACATACACCACATCCACACATGCACACTTAAGCCATGTCTACTGAGAAAGTGAGGTTAATAAGTGTTTCACATATTGGAATTTCTTCAGGTATCAGCATGCTCTGACCCTTTGCATAATTAAGATTCATAGCACTATGGCAGGACTATGGTTGGCTCATCACAGTGATGTATCTAAAAGCATACAACTGTCCAGCAGCTGAGCCATAAACGGCAAGATAAACCAAGCAATCTATTGCAAGAAATTTCTGTCAGTGTGTAGTAGTAAGACCCAGAAGCAAGCAGAAGGAAATATTTTCATTGATCTGGCATTGAAATCAGTCCAGGCCAAGTCTTTAAAGTCTACATATGTAGTAGAGGTTCAGCCTAAAGTGGTGTTAGCAAAAGCGTTAAAGAAGCACTCCAATTTCAGATTTGTATCAGCTGTCTACATTCCACCTACATATAAATTAGACTGATACCAGATTAGCCAAACAAACTTAAAGAGGCATGGTTCTATTTCTCTGCTAGAGGCATAACCTGAGACTCTATAGACAATGTAAAAATGAGGTCAATCTAAAGAAAGAGGAAGACTCACTCAAAACAGCTATTTGGATTTTAAAAAATGGGACAGGCTCTTACTATGCATCCCAGGGTAGCCTGGGATTCTCATTGTTGTCTACACTGGCCCTGAACTTGGGGTCTTCCTACTTCCACATACAGAGTGTTAGCATTACTGGTATGCATGTGGCTTACCTGCTTAGAAGTATAAGGATCCAAACTGATGCATGATCTGTGTTATTTAGGTATATTTTTATTTGGTAATTATATTGCCTAAGTACATTTATGGGAAACTCAGGCATCCTAGTCACACACACACACACACACACACACACACACACACACACACACACACTGCCATATTAAAAATGGTATAGTACTTCAGGAAGCTAATTCTGGGTTCTAATCTTATTTTTGTTTTATCTTGTCTCATTTTTAGGAAGCTGATAGTAAACTTTCCCCATCCTGTGGAAAGTAACAGTGCTAGAGCATCCTATATCCAGGAAGCTGAAACACTTGAAGTCAGGTTGACCCTGCAAAGGGAGTTTGATTTCAATCTTTCCTGAAACTGCGAGAATAAAGAGAAGATATGGGGAAAATACATGGCAGTGATAACAGTTTTTTAGACTTTGAATATTGGCTATGTTCTCTTTTGTGTTCTAACATACTGTAGAAAGGTCCAGAACTTTAGTGGTGTTTTGATCAGTTACAGTCACTTCTGTTATTGTAGGAAATGTAGTTCTCTCGTACAGTAAGGAGTTGTTCCATTTTTATAGTGAGAGAGGAATAAAATATTTACAGATTAACCAACTAGATTCCAAGATCAATTGCTCAGCACAACTCTGACCATAAACTAGGTGGCTCACTTAAATCAGCAGTCTGAAGATCTAGTTAATTACATTATGATAGAATCTGCAATGTAGGAGTTCACCATTATTCACCAGAAAAATTCATTTGGTTGTTTTTTCATTGATTTTATCAATGATTTAAGTTGTTTTCTATCTATGTCCTCAATATTGTTCTTTAACGCACAGGTAAAAAAGGACTATCAATAATTTGCTGTATCATATGAGTCATGTTTACTTGAAAAAGTAATATTTATAGATATATCTGTAGATTCAAGTTTCTCTCATTTTTATCTTTCTAATGGGACATTCTTATTTTATACATTATTCCAGTGTTCCTTGCATTTTATGTACTATTGAATATGTTTATCTCGTAACTGTTTATTAAAGTTATAGTTTATCATTGTTGTAACTTGACTTCACACATCACTGTAGAACTGTAAGATTAAGTGGGAGTAAATTTTGAAAAGAGAAAAACATCTGAAATATGTTTATCACTTTCATGTTAACCATCAAGAGAATACTCAGTAAAAGATTTCCTGGTGTCGACTCTGATCATAACTACCAGACATCTAGTTTGTGACTAGATCCAACAAAAGTTTTAGACTAAGGTTTTGGAAGAAGTTACCAACATGACTGTGTTCTGTGAGGGGAAGAGGGAGGGAGGGAGGGAGGGAGGGAGGGAGGGAGGGAGGGAGGGAGGGAGAGAGGGAGGGAGGGAGAGAGGGAGGGAGGGAGGGAGGGAGAGAGGGAGGAAGGGACACAAAGGAAGTTAGTGTCTATGAATTTCATTCACTGCTGTTGCAGCACTAAAAGGATTTTTGCTTCGCTTTATTAGCATCTTCTTTGACAGTTATGTTCTAAGAATTTAATGTCACAGATCAAGAGTGGTGGCGCACACCTTTAATCCCAGCACTCAGGAGGCAGAAACAGGTAGATCTCAGTGAGTTCGAAGCCAGCCTGGTCTACATAGTGAGTTCCAAGGACAGCCAGAACTACATACAGAGACCTTGTCTCAAAAATAACTTAATATCACGACCTAAAATGTAATCTCTGGGGCAATATTAAGTAGTAACCAATATTTTTTTCTCTAGAGAACATTGGTGACTCTGTAAAGTTTCTCTTTTTCCTTTAACACTGGTTCTAATTATGAAGACAATTATTGCTCAAACTAACAGAATGTCTTCAAGTTGTCCCTAGACCGGAAGATATTTAGGTCACCATGACTTGGCCTTTACTTATATTGTGCTATATCAATTATATAAAGAAACAGAGCTCCAAGAACAGTGAAATATGCTCAATAATTACGCCTGTCTAGAAATCATTCTCCTTTACTGTCTTTAGCCTTAGAATAAAAATAGCATTGCTTATACTCTTGCTTTGTTTTAAGGCAAATTCACAAGACTTTCTTCTTTTAAATAGAAATTGTCCACTAAATAAAATGTAGAAATACAATATAAAAGGAAGATTATCTTGTCACCATTTTTAGGGAATTGTAGCCACTTTCTGAATTATAATTTCAAACCACAATTTTGGCATAGCATATCCTACTATCCTGGTTTGCTTTTCCTTGCTGTGATGAAACAGCATGACCAAAAGCTACATGGGAGTGAAAAGGTTTATCTGACTTCCACTTCCACATCACAGTCTATCCTCCAGGACAGTCAAAGTAGGAATTGAAACAGGAGCCATGGAAGGAAGCTACTTGCTCTCCATAGCTTGCTCAGCCTGCTTTCTTATGCCATCCAGGACCTGACCAGGGATAGAAACACCCATAGTGACTGGGGTCCTCCCACCTCATGAAGATGTCCTCACAGACATGACCACAGGCCCGTATGATGGACACAATTCCTGAGCTTCCTTCTTCTCAGATAACTCCAACTTTTGTCCTCTAGACAAACAAACAAACTCCCCGCCCCCCACACACAAAAACTAACTAGCACAAAAACTGAAGACAGGATACACAGGGTCTTGGGGAATGGAGAGCAGTAAAGCTTTTCAGTACAAGGGTTAGCAGATGTGAAGATGTGGGTCTACAAGAGCAATAAAACCAAAAAAAAAAAAAATAAGGAAATACATGATCGTTGGGGAACAAACTATGATTGAAGAGAAGGTTGGAAATGTAGACCAGGGAACTGTCCTATAGAACCTTGTGAACTATGGTTCGAATCTGGACTTTATTCCCAGTGCTGGGGAAAGAGAGTATGTTAGAAGATGATAAGAAGAAGAGAAAAACAGGGTAGTTGGGATGGATTGCAGCAGCACAAGCAAATTATTATCCCATACATTGTACTTTAAATAAACTATATTGTTGATTTTATTCATTAGAAAAATATACATGATGGTGTACTGCAACTAGGAAACTTTAACCATATACAAAATACTTTGAAATTCAAGCAAAACCAGAAAGTACCTACAAGCTGGTGTCTCTTCCCAATTTATTTTCCCGAATGCACACCACAATTTTCCCCCATAGAGGATGATAGTAGTGCAGAAACTGGTTTTAGAATCTACTTTCTTTTCATTGCTAAATACATTACTTTTAAGTTATTTGGTTCTTGAACTCTAATTGTATTATCTTGTGTTAAAATAGGGTGTAAATGGTCCATGTGTGTTGTATTTCTATTTTTATTTTTATTTTGAGATAGATAGGTTCTTGTAGCACAGCTCAGAGTGGCCTGGAATTTGATTTACAGTACATACAGGCTAGCCACAAAACCATGATGAAGCCCAGCCTGCCCTGATCTCCCGAGTACTGGGATTACAAGTGTGCTACCATGCCTGGCTTGTTGCAGTGTTCTTTCTAATAATTTATTGTTTTCAAGAACATTTCATGAAATATTAACATGGCTGTATCAGTTTCCATTGGTATTCACCTGACATGATCTTTTTACATCATTTTCTGGCTTTCCATGTTTTATATAAGGTGAACAGCAAACAAGAAGATAAAATTTGGAACTTTTTACTTCAACTAGGATTTTTGTATTCAAGAGTCTTAGTCTGGTTGCATTAATTAAGATACACTTGGGTTTATCTACATCATGTTATGGAATTAACCTTTTATTCTGAGTTCTCTACACTATTTTTTCTTTCTTCCCCATTAATCAAAATTATAAATTCTCTATTTTCTTTCCTCTTCCTCTGCCTTGAAAGTTACATGGTTCTGTTTTGGTCCCTCCTTTAAGCCCACAACTCTAAAGTTTTTCTTAGTTTTGCCATCCCATGAAACAACTCAAGGCCTTACTTTGAATGCACCCATGCCTCTTCCACTATGCTTTTATTTCTCCGGGTTATTATTATTTATCACAGTCAATATTTTTACCCACCTGTTTATGATAATGCCCTTGAGCCCAAGGCCTCATCATCTATCCATCAGTCTTTAAAAATGGAAACTCTTTCTTGAGGGCAACTACAGCTTTCATTCAGAAAATTTGCATGCTGGCTTTCAGTTTTCCCCTAATTTTAGGCACCTGGAGGCTTTTCTTTGTTTCTTGAGAGCTCAACTATTCAATTAAAATGTTTTTTGTGGCTGGGTGGTGATGGCATAGGCCTTTAATTCCAGAACTCGGGAGGTAGAGGCAGGCAGATTTCTGAGTTTGAGGATAACCTGGTCTACAAAGCAAGTTCCAGGACAGCCAGGGCTACACAGAGAAACCTTGTCCTCAAAACACACACACACACACACACACACACACACACACACACACACACACACACAAAATGAAGTCTGTGTGTGTATTTTATCTTTTTTTTGTGTGTAGTTTATTTTGCACTTAGAGAATTTCAATGTCAAAAGGGGGTTTCAGTTCATTTAATTGGCTTCATTGTTAGATATGGCTGACCTGCTTTCTTGTCATTATATTTCAGATATCTTCTTGTGTTAATGACTGTTATTAACTTAGTTGTTGTTCATTAAATTTCCTTGGAGGGAAAAAGCATTGTTGAAGGCATCATACATTTTAGACACAAGATCTGAGCTGGTTTTCGCCCGGAAGCCACCTCTCTGAGGGTTAGCTATCATGGTATCATGCAAGCTTCCAAAAGGGAAGCAAGCAGCAGTCCTATTCAGCTATGATGCCTATGAAGCCTAGAAAAAGAACTACAGCCAACTAACAGATGCTGAGAGCAGCAGAAGAATCTTCCCCAGGGAAGAGGACACCAGTTTGTCATCCAATACCAAGTGGTCAGCCCTGAGATCCTATACATACAAGTAACATTGCATGGACTAAGCAGATTGTGTGTGTGTGTGTGTGTGTGTGTGTGTGTGTGTGTGTGTGTGTGTGTATGAAAGAAAAAGAGGCCAAAAGCCATACATTGGAGAGATCAAGGAGGGATACATGTGAGGGCTTAGTGGAGGAAAGGGGAAGGGGGGAATGATGTAATTATATTTTAATTTCAATTTGTTTTATTAAAAATAGGCTCACCGGGTGGTGGTAGCACACGCCTTTAATCCCAGCACTTGGGAGGCAGAGAGGCTGGTGAATCTCTGTGAGTTCAAGGCCAGCCTGGTCTACAGAGCAAGATCCAGGATAGGCACCAAAACTACACAGAGAAACCCTATCTCAAAAAAACAAAACAAAACAAAACAAAACAAAACAAAAACAAAAACAAAAGTCTCAAAAGTCAAGCAAAGTTTATTTTGGATTAAATCCATTGAAAGAAGGAAAAGCAGCAAAATTGGAAAAAGAGGAAGTCTGAGTCCCAACAGAGTCTGTGTTTTTGGATACTAGTTGCTCTAGATCTATTATACCCTTCTACATCATCTATGTTTGGAATAAAGGTGAAACCATACATTGTCCGGTCTTTGAATGTAAGCTGCTTCTGGGAAGGGGCATTGCCTAGGCTAGGCAGCTCTCCTTAGTTGAGGGTAGGTCTCAGAAAAGACTGACAAACTTGTCTGTCAACAGCCTTCCCATTGGCAGAAAGAATATATCCTTCTGATTTGACACAGAGTCTTGATGGCACAGAATACAATGTATATACACATGTATGTATGTATGTATGTATGTATGTATGTATGTATGTATGCATGCATGCATATATGATTCGGATAGCAAATGCCCTGAAACATCTAGATTCTAAAAGCTTAGTGACCACAATATACTATGAGGAGGTGGCAGAGCCTTAAGGATATGAAGCCTAATTGGAAGAAGTTAGGACATTGGGGATTGAATTGAAGACTCAGACATAAGTCCATACTCCTATGGATACCTGACTAACCAGAAATACACATTGGAAAAAAGACAGCATCTAAAACAAATGGTGCTGATCAAACTGGATGTCTGCATGTACAAGAATGAAAATACATCCATATCTATCACCCTGCACAAAACTCAAGTCCAAGTGGATCAACAACCTCAACATAAATCCAGATACACTTAACCTGATAGAAGAGTAGGTGGGAAATAAGTAAACTTGGAGAAAGACAGCTAAACACAGGAAAAGACTTTCTATATAGAGCACCTTAGTGCAGGCTCTAAGATCAACAATTAATAAATGGGACCTCCTGAAACTGAAAAGCTTCTGTAAAGCAATGGTTACTGTCACTCAGACAAGGCAGCAACCTACAGGGTAGGAAAAGATTGTTTATCAACTACACATCTGATAGAAGACTAATATCCAAAATATAGAGAGAACTCAAGAAACTAGGTATCAAGAAAACAACCCAATTAAAAAATGGGGTCTAGCTCCAAACAGAGATTTCTCAAAAAAGGAATCTCAAATGGCTGAGAAACACTTAAAGAAATGTTCAATATCCTTAGCCATCATGGAAATGCAAATCAAAACTACTTTGAAATTTCATCTCTACCCATCAGAATGGCAAAGATCAATACAAAAAAGTGACAGCTCATTCTGGTTAGGATGTGTAGTAAGGGAATGATCAATCTGTTGCTGGTGGGAGTGCAAACTTGTACAACCACTATGGAAATCATTGTGGAGGTTCCTCAGGAAGATGAGAATTGATTTACCTTCAAGATCCAGCTCTACCACTCCTGAGCATCTACCCAAAGGATGTTTCATCCTTCTACGAGACAGTTGCTCCACGGTGTTCATTGTGAATTAATTTATACTAGCCAGAAATTAGAAACAACCTAGATGTCTTTCAGCAGAAGAATGGATAAAGAAATGTACATTTACACAATGGAATATTGCTCAGCCATTAAAAGCAATGAAATCATGAAATTCACAAGTAATGGGTGGAATTAGAAAAAAATCTTTAGTGAGGTATTTCAGACCCAGAAAGACAAATGTGGTATGTATTTGCTTATATGTGGATATTAGCTTTTAAATCAATAATAACCAAGCTATAATGTGTAGAATCGCAGAGGTTAGGTATTAGAATAAGGGGCTGGGGGGAGGGGGACAGGACAGGGAGTTCTCATTAGAAAAGGGAGATAAGATAGTTATGGATGGAAGTACTGGAGTAGGAAGATAAGGTGGAGAAGTCGAGCTGGTGCCTACATAGAGCCTTCACCCCTATGTTGTAGCATCTTTGATACAGGAGGGTACTCTGTAGGCTACCAAAAGAGAGCGTAAACACCAACCCAGCCACAAACCCTTGCATCGACAATGGTGCCCTGCCAACAATAATTGTTAGTGCAATGAACTTGTGGGAATAACAAACCAATATCTAACTTGACTTAAGGCCCACTCCACCAGATGGTACTCATACCCAACACTGCTTGACTGACCAAGATTCTGACATTAGATGGCCCATGGACATAGGGTAAAACCGAATAATATATATATATATATATATATATAGAGAGAGAGAGAGAGAGAGAGAGAGACAGAGAGACAGAGAGACAGAGAGAGACAGAGACAGAGAGACAGAGAGACAGAGAGAGAAAGAGAGAGAGAGATCAGTGCCTTGCTCAGCCATCATCAGTGAAGCTTCCTCTTGCAGCAGATGGGAACAAATGCAGAGATCCACAGCCAGACATTATGCAGAGCGACCTTGGAATACTCAGCCCTAAAAGGGAAGTCACTATCAAATCCCTCCTTCAGGGTTCAGAGAACCTTCCTGAAGAGGAAGCAGAAAGTATGTTAAGAGCAAGAGAGGGTGGAGGACCCCAAGAAAACAAGGCCGTCTAAACCAACATGATCAAAGCTTATCTGCACCAGGTCCATTTTGTATACATTATGGCTTCCAGTTGAATACTGTTTTTATGGGATTCCTGAGGTGTGCGAACAAGTGGGTTTCTGTTTCTCGTGCCTTTTTCTGGGCTCTTTTCCTTCTGTTTGCTTGTTTTATCCAATTCCAATGTGTTAGTTTTTGTTTTATCTTTTTAATATTTTATTACTATCCCTTAGAAGCCTGTTTGTTTTCTTATGGGAAACAGAAAGGGAGTGGATCTGGATGGGAGGGGAGGTAGGGAGGGACTGAGAGGAGTAGAGGGAGGGGAAATTGTAATCAGGATGTATTATGTGAGGGGGGAAATCAATTTTCAATAAAAGGAAAAAATAATAAGTAAATAAATAAAGGATTCATTGCTAATCATACTCAGCCTGAGCACAAGGAGTTAAGTCAACCATATAATCTGACAACCTCATGAATCAGCCATGTTCAATTCTAACCCACTCAGCAGAGCTTAACAACCTCTCCCAAAATCGCTGTATAATCTGAAACTCGGTGATATGTGCAGCACTCAATATGTAAGCTTTAATATGATATCCCCAAAAATAAACACATAGAATTATTTTTATCCAAAACAAGTTTTTGGAGGCATCTCCTCGAAAGTGATATAGGCTTGTGGTTTCTTCTCTCTTTTTACTTTCCAGTAGTCATGGGGTATGCAGTTTTCCACCACCATATACACACACCAGGACTTATTATGAAAATGCAACCAGACCAAGCAAATAGCCTGAAAAGCCCTAAGGCAAAATAAACCCCTATAACTTGTAAGTTGATTATTTCATATATTTTGTTCCACTGACAGAAAACTGAATGACCTGAATGACATGCATTCTTTTATTCTCTCTGTGTGTTTCTGTCTCTCTCTGTGTGTCTGTCAGTCTCTCTCTCTCTCTCTCTCTCTCTCTCTCTCTCTCTCTCTCTCTCTCTGTCCTCACTCCTCCTTCTGCCTTCTGCTTGTGGATCAGGTGTAAACTCTCAGCTACCTAAAAGACATACTTGCCTGCTGCTATGCTCCCCACCATGGTGCTCATGAACTCACCTAATGAAACTGTGAGCAAGCTCCCAGTTGAATGCTTTCTTTTATAACTTGCCTTGGTCATAATGTTTCATCATGACAATAAAAAAGTAACTAAGATAGATTGCAAAAACTTCTTGTTTATTATGAAAATCAAACAGCAAGGCCAGGCAGCGGTAACACACGCCTTTAATCCCAGCACTCGGGAGGCAGAGCCAGGTGGATCTCTTTGAGTTCGAGGCCAGCCTGGGCTAGAGAATGAGTTCCAGGAAAGGCACGCAGAGAAACCCTATCTTGGAAAAAAAAAGAAGAAAGAAAGAAGGAAGGAAGGAAGGGAGGGAGGGAGGGAGGGAGGGAGGAAGGAAGGAACTCAAACAGCTATCTGGAATATATTTTACAACTATTTTTCCCAGGATCTTTTTTGCTTTTTAAATTTGTTCATAGAAATTTTTGGCAGGTTTAGAGATTAATCTTCTGGCCTTGTGTATGACAGGCAAGCCATGTGCATTCCAATAACAGTAGTCTTGATAAGCTCTGTGTTTAGATACTCTCCTTTAGCCTGTTCACTTAGTTTCCTCCTAGCATCTTATGGTTTTTATCTCTTACTTTCAACTGTATCCATCTGGAATTTATTTTGGAATAATTAATTTTTGGCTTCCTAATTCTAGACTTAACATAATAAAATATGTTTAAAACATTCACTGTCACACTCTGCCTTCTTCCCATTTATTTTTACCATGAAGTCATCCATAAATTTTGCTGCTAGAAGAGCAGTTGATGATTTGTGATGTATGATTTGCAATATATTATAAAGCAAGGGAATTTGAGTGCAATACACTTTTAGTCAACTCCCCTGACATGATAATTTTTAAATGTTTCTTGTTGACCTTAAAATATATTGCACACACACACACACACACACACACACACACACACACACACATGAATTTAGTCTTACACTAAATTTATACCAGGCCAAATTTTAGAAGTATCATTGACTTGAGAGGTGCTGAAAAGCAAATTCTTTCCCTTAGCCTATCAATCACTTAAATGGGTCTTGTTTGTTTCTTACCCCATGCAGAAAAAGCCAGTTTCACCTTTCAAACCTAAACAAGGTTTTTATTTAAAAAACATATATGAATAATACCAAATGAATGGGTGGTGAAGATGAAGAGTAATTAGTTTCCTTTAGAACCATTACCATGGAGATAACAGAGTACAGGGAAAGGCAATGGTAAAGTTAACATATGAAAAGCCTTCCTCCCTTGTTGACAAAAGGTCACCCTTCACAGAAAAATTGCAAAAAGATCCCCCACTGTCCCAGAGAGGTGAATTTGGAAGAGGTAGTCACCAGCATATGCAAGGCAATTTTGCCTCTGCTTCTCTATATTGTTCAGATACCCGGCCCGTTTGCCCTACACAGCCTTCTCTACATCCTGCTGTAAAAAGAAAGCACTTGTTCAGTGCTTGCTACACTCTAGTCTTTAAAGGTCAGTTGAGGAGTCTGAACAAACCTGAAATTTAGTTACCAGTGTTGTAATAATGTGAATTTCTCAGTTTTGCCCATCGTTCTGTGGTTAGTCAAGATAATTATATTAGGGTAAGCTGAGTGAGAAAGTATGGCAGCTCTTTATAAATAACTATTTGCTAATTGTTGTGAGTTTTAAGATTACTTAAAAATAGTTTGTTTCTTTTAATTACTAGATAAAAACATCCACTAAAAGATTTTTGATCACAATACCATTGCCATCTTTCCTTTGTAGCTCTGAACTCTATTTTTTGCCATCCTCACCTATGGTATATATAGTTCCATACACTGAACCATGCAAAGAGCGTGCTTGTAAACAGCTGACTTTATTTTCCAAACGGTCTGTCTGTTCATCCTAAAGACACAAGCATTAGATGCAACCTCAAGTCCAATAAAGTCCATTAATCAACTTTGCCAAACACCGTTGGAAGTATACAGACAACTTGGTCAGTTTACAGGATGGGATTAGTATACATAAGAAAAGAAAATTTGCAAATGTTAAATTGGGTACTGTAGGAAAGTAGCAAAACTAGAGTAAGAATGTCTGAAAATCTTTTACATAAAAGCAAGTAGAATACGATGAAACTCTAAAACCAGTTTTAGAAGTCTTGAAGGTAAACAGAAGCCTCTCACAATCCAAGGAATGTTAATTTAAAAAAAATGACTGAATCTGAGAAAGAAACAGCAATATTTATGGATCTTCACTTA
This sequence comes from Onychomys torridus, assembly GCF_903995425.1. NCBI lineage: Eukaryota > Metazoa > Chordata > Mammalia > Rodentia > Cricetidae > Onychomys > Onychomys torridus. Next base: position 122,473,793 of record NC_050466.1, read on the forward strand.
TCCTGTTATTACCTCAAGCCCTCCCTGTTCTATGGCAGCTTGGACAAAACAGTGGGCCATACTTGTAGTGAATCAAGCATCCTGGAAACCATAGTAGGAAGCAGAATGTGAGTAGAAATCCTCTAACATTCCATATCCAGATTGATATTCATATGTTGAACCAACATTCACCAAAAGCACCAGTAACCAAAGATAAAAATTAAGTTGGACTTTGTCAAATTTAAAAATATTTGTGCTTCAAAGGACGCTATCAAGAAAGTGAAAAGACAGGCAGGACAGTGGTGGCACACAGCCTTTAATCCCAGCACAGGTCTTTAATCCGAGCAGAGGCAGGAGGATCTTTGAGGCTAGTCTGGTCTACAGAGCGAGTTCCAGGACAGGCAGGGCTACATAGAGAAACTCTGACTTGAAACAAAACAAAACAATTAAAAAAAGAAACAAAGAAAGTGAAAAAAAAAATAACATACAAAAGGAGAGAAAATACTTGCAAACTATATGGCTAATAAAAAACTATCAAGACAATATAAGGGTTTGATAACTCTTTGAAACATATGGAAACAATTGTAGAAAACCACAACCAATTAAAATGCAGAGTTGTAGAGCCTAGTCCCAATACATGTACAAAACAACTCCCACACCTAAGCTTAGAGATAATTGTGGAAGAAGGGGCAGACAGATTGTAAGAAGAAGAGGATCAGGGAGTATACTGTGAGATTGTGTCTCCTTGTAATGTCAGAAGCTGTACCTGTAAAGTCTCACCAACATTACTGCCTAAACCTGAGCTGAACAAGGCCAATAACAATAGACATGCCAAAGTGGATGAAGGAAAGACTATGAGGTCTCAACCCTACACAAGAAACTATAGGCAAGTAAGGAACTCTGCAGGTGGGAAAATAGTCTTCCCCAGAGAAATCACACCAATTGGTTATCAATACTAAATGGTCAGCCCTGAAAGCATACACACAAGTAACATTATATAGACTGAACAGGTTATATTTAGGAATATATATGTATATACATATATACTTGTAACAACAATGAATGAAAAAGATTTGAAGGAGAGCAAGGAGGGATATGTGAGAGGGTTTGGAGGGAAGAAAGGGAAGGAAGAAATGATGGGATATATTAATCTCAAAAGAGTAAAAGAAATAATAATAAAAAATCTCTAGAGTAACATGGGCCTGTGACTGAACTATGGCTCAGACTGTTTCTATCAAGATCATAGTACCTTTCCTACTTTGTATCTTTGAAGTTGGATCTTTGACTTTTAGCAGGGCAAAGAACTTTCTCTTGCTAACTGTGCTTTCTGCTGGTTAAGGATATTCTTCTTTTATTTTTTGAGGTTTTCTTTACATTTTTTTGAAAATTTCATGCATGAGGACCATACTTTACATTAGTCATCCTACAAGGATTGAACAGTCAGGCTCTGGAAAAGATTGTTAGAGTGAACCTCAATTATATTTGAAGTATATAGAAAGCAACAGTAAGTGCACTTAGTAGGTTGTATGTACATGTATGTATATATGTATATATGTATGTATATATATATATATATATATATATATATATATATATATATGTGCAATGATAATAAAGAGACTATGAATTTGGGAGGGTAGACATGGTTTGGAGGAAGGAGGAGAGATATAGGTACAGTGTTCATATACAAAGTTATAAAAATTAAAATAAAATATTATTTGGAAAAAATCTGTGCATTTTTAAATGGGTTAACTTAAATTTAGAGCTAAAACTTACCTCATTGATTTCTAGGAAGTAATATTAGGAAAATGATATGATACCACAGAGTACTGGGAAATTAACTTCATGTGATTAATTTTTTTTTAAGAATTTCACATGTGAGTATTGTGTTTAGATAATTTCTACCTCGTCCTATATTGTTCTGGGAGTCTCTTGAGCTCCCCTGACCAACAACTTTACCAGGAAAGTAAAAAGGGATGGATGGGGCAGGGAAAGGAGATCTAGAGTTGGAACTGGTGCTAGGGGGATAGGAAAACAGGGAGATCTTTAATCAAAGAGGGTGGATGATCAACAGAAGAGGAAGGAAGGAAGAATAAGAACACTAACGATATTTGAAAAGTCATAAAAAAGTAGATTGGTTTATATTTACTTAATGCATGTGTACACACACACACACACACACACACACACACACAGTGTGCATGTGTACATATGTATATAGTTTAAATAATTCTTCCCCAAAGAGCCATAGACTAGCAAGAAGCCCAGTGTCAGGAAAGGGAAATTTTATGAATATTTTTGACACATTTGTTATTTTAATGTGAAAGGTAGAACTACATACTAATAGTTTATTAAAGGATGCCTCAAAGAAAACATTTTCATAAATCTATGTCAACAATAAAATATGTAATATTAACAACCGTAGTAGTCCCCTACCTTTACACATGGAACATATTTTCCAAGACTCCTTACCTCATAGCACCTAACCATATGCAAGCTATTTTTACCTATGTATTCATTCTTATTATAAAATTTTATTTATTGAAGCATAGTGAGATACTGACAACAATATTAATAAAATACTGCAGTTATAACAATATAATGAAATTTATGTGAATATGGTGGCTCTCTTAAAATACATTGTTGTAGGTGGGATGGATTACAATAATGTAAGATTTTTATCATGCTACTCTCAGAACAGCAAAAATTTAAAACTTATGAGCTGTTTACTTCTATAATTTTTCATTTAGTCTTTTGGACTGTGCTTAACTGTGGATTGCCAACACTACATAAAACAAAAGCAAAGATAAAAGGGGATCTTTGTATATTAAAATAACTGTGAAATTATAAAAGGAAGTAGATAGTGAAATAGTGGTATCAGAATCAAGAAAGACACTATGGGTTCTGTATATCCTGGAGTATACAGGCTAGCTCACATGGCATAGCTTTACAACTTTTGCTTAGGATTGAGGCACCAAATTTGTCCCCTAAAAATAACGATGGACCAGAGGTCTTTAAACTGCTGAGAACTACTAGGACTAGAGTGTAGACAAGTAAGACTGACTCTTACGGCAATAAAGGAATGCAATGAGTATGTAGGACTGCCATATGCTCTGCAAGAAGTTGTGTGTTAGGAAAAGGTAAGTGTGTGATGAGATGCTTCAGGGGATAAAGGTGCTTGCCATCAAAGCCTGACAACCTGAACTCAGTTCCTGGAATTTACATGGTAGATGGAGAGAACTAACTTCCCCAAGTTGTCCCCTGGCCTTTGCTTACACATTATGGCATGCATGGCCACTGCCAATAAATAAATACATAAATGTCCAACCTTTGAAAAGTACCAGATGTTGCAGACATATCATGAAACTGAAAACTGAGAATGTCACTTGAATTAAGGACTTAGGTAATTGCCTTGTGGAAATGTTGTGGAAAGTGGTAGAAGCGAGAATGGAAGGGATTGGTGGGTAACAAAACAGAAGTTTGGAGAAATTTTGGAGGAAAAAAGAAGGGGCCAAAATTTTGTGGAGGAAAGTAGAGTTAGACTTTTGTTTTTTCTTTTTTTAATTTTTATTTTCTTTTGTTTTGGAATATTTTAAATACAGATAGTTGAGTAAGAAGTAGGTCAGGGCTATATTGGGTCTTTTTTGCTCCCATATGAAATTTAAGATTCTTGTATCAACTTTTGTGAAGAATTATATTGGAATTTTGATGGACATTGGGTAGAATCCATAGATAGCTTTGGATATTGTGGACATTTTCATTATATTAATCCTACCAATCCATGAGCATGAGAGGTCTTTCCATCTTCTGGTAACTTTTTTCAATTTGTATCAGTATTTTAAAGTTTTTGTTGTACAAGTCTTTTCACTTGGTATCGTGTTTCACTTGTTACAAGGTGCATTGGATCTATCATGGTTAGATTCAATCCAAGATATTTTATGAGGTTATTGCTAAGGGAATTTTTTTTATTTCTTCTCAAGAGAGTTTATCATTTGTATACATGAAGGCTACTGATATTTGTACATTAATTTTTTTATCCTGCTACTTTGCTGAATGTGTTTATCAGCTATAGCAGATTCCTGGTAGAGTCTTTTGTCGATAGAATTATATAACCTGTAAATACATATACTGTGACGTCTTCCTTTCCTGATTGTATCCCCTTGATCTCCTTCAGTGTCTTGCTGCTCTAGCTAAGACTTCAGGTGCCATGTTTGACAGAAGCAGGGAAAATGATCATTGTCTTGTTCCTGATTTTACTGAAAAAGTTTTGACTTTTTCTCCACGTAGGATGGGGTTGACTGAGGGCTACCTGTATAGTCTCTATTATGGTGAGATGTGTCTCTTGTATTCCTAGTCTCCCCAGGACTTTAGAGAAATAGATACTAAAGATTCAAGGAAATAGAATTCAAGAGAACACAAGTGCTGGTGTTAAAGTCAAACACACTTCTTCCTTACAGACAAGAGTGACAGAAATATTGTGATGATGATGACAAGGATAGCTAGCATTTAGGGCAGGCAGGGTTCTAAGAGCAGTATAGAAATTATATTATGTAGTCTTCACATAGACCCTTGGAGGATGAGAGGATTAACCAACATTAAGAGAAGGGTGTGTGTGTGTGTGTGTGTGTGTGTGTGTGTGTGTGTGTGTGTGTGTGTTTTCAACATCATATGGCTAGTAGGCACAAACACGGGGACTGAACCACAGAAGATTGACCTCAGACCTGTATTGTTAAGAGAAATACAAATAAGCTGCGTATAGCTTTGCAATTGTGGAATCCGTGGGGATAAAGTGAGATCAGTAAGAGTGTCATTGGGTGCCGGGTGGTGGTGGCACATGCTTTTAATCCCCGCACATGGAAGGCAGACAGAGGTACACAGATCTCTGTGAGTTTGAAGGCAGCCTGTTCTATAGAGTGAATTCCACGACAGCCAGGGCTGTTATACAGAGAAACTCCATTTCGGGGAAAAAAAGTGGTATTGGAAGCTTGAGAAGAGTGGAGGCAGCTTGAAACAGCTGCTCAAAATCCATAGACAAGTAATGGAAACACTGTGATATGGAAAAGGGGGAGAAGACATGAATCATGCACCACGACCTTCATTTGTTTGCAACTTTCTTTACTGATATCCCAGGAGACGAGATAGGATTTGGTTTCAAGAACAGGAAGGTTACAGGACAGAGGATTCTAAACTGCTACTAAGTTCCATTGTTAAAATATTTGCTGAAATGATGTCAGTGAAAATGACAGAGGTAGGGATTTTGAAAACTCCACCCCTCCAGTAACACAGTGAAACACTGGTAAAAAAAAACAGGCAGACTCAGCTCTGCAAATGAGCAAAGGCAACAACCTGGAGAGCATACATCCAAAGGAGCTGCCATGTCTCAGTAAGAACAGTGGACTTTATGGCATTTTAACTTACTTGATTCTGTTTCCTCCTCTATAGCTCAGCTATAGAGTGAAAAATGACAGCCTACTTTATCAGAACTGAAGGAAGAAGAACAGAGCTCTCCTCCTACCCTTTGTCCCCAGAAGCCTGGCTTGCAAGGCTCCTTATCAGCAGCATAGGGCTAACAACTTTTGCATAGTGAGTATTTCTCAAAAATATTCATAGGCTAATGTTTAATGGCATGGATGCCCAAGATGTTTGATAAGGGACTAATATTCAAAATGTATAAGGAATTCCTATAACTCAATAGCAAAAGGGCAACTAAACATTTTAAAATGGGCAAAGGACCTGGATCAACATTTTACTAAAAGATGCACAAATGGCCAACAGTTACATGAGAAGTTGTTCACTATCAGTAATCATCAAGGAAAAGCAAATCCAAAGCACAATGAAATAGCACCTAACACCTCTTAAGATTTCTATTATCAAAAAAAAAAGGTGTTGGCAAAGCTATGAACAAAAGGGAGCCTTTCTGCTCTGTGGGTGGGACTGGAAATCGGTAAAGGTATTGTGGAAAGCAATATGGAGTTTCCACAAAAATTAAAAGAATCAGTCTACTATTCAGCAATCTCATTTCTTAGTAGATATTCAACAATCCCATTTCTTGGTGTATAGCTGAAGGAAATTAAATTAGTATGTACAAGAAATATTTGAATCCTTATGCCCATTGCAACATTATTCACAACAGCCAAGAAAGATACAAAAACAGCCTAAGTGTCCATCAACAAACAAATGAATAAAATGAATAAAACCAATGTAGTATATATGGAATATTGTAGTTGGGAGTTTTTCTGTGCCCCACCTGGTCCACAGCTGCTCAGACTCAATTAAACACACAGAGGCTTATATTAATTAAAACTATTCGGCCATTAGCTCAGGCCTAACTACTGACTAACTCTTATGCTTAAGCTCAGCCCATTTCTGATCATCTATATGTTGCCACGTGTTCTGTTTCTTTACCTGTGTGTTATTACACGCTGATCCCCAGATAGTTGGTATCTCCTGACTTAGCCTTCCTCTTCCTAGAATTCTCCTTATCTGTTTATCCCACCTATACTTACAATATATCCTGAATATAGTATCCCCTCCCTCTACTTCTCTCAGTTTCTCCCCTCCAGATTCACACCCTTTCTGTCTTTCATTAGAAAAGAACAGGCTTCTAAGAGATAACAACCAAACATAACTAAGTAAAATATAATATAATAAGATGAAGCAAAAAATATCATATTGAAGTTGGACATGGCAACCTAACAGGAAGAGTCCCAAGAGCAAGCAAAAGAGTCAGAGACCCGCCAGGCAGTGGTGGCACACACCTGTAATCCCAGCACTTGGGAGGCAGAGGCAGGTGGATCTCTGTGAGTTCAAGGCCAGCCTGGTCTACAAAGTGAGTTCCAGGACAGCCTCCAAAGCTACAGAGAAACCCTGTCTCAAAACAAACAAACAAACAAAAAAACAAAAAAAAAAGAGTCAGAGACCCACTGGTTCACACAATCAGTAGTCCCATAAAAATACCAAGTAATTGCTAATATATATATATATATATATATATATATATATATATATATATATATATATATATATATATATATATATATATTGAATGCCACCCAGACCCGGCACTGGAGGCCAGTTAAGACTTTCTATCTTCCATTACTAGGAGTCCTCATTAGGATCACCTTCATACATTCCAGGAAGTTTTCACTGCACTAGGTTTCCACACTACCATCAAATATCTCCAAGTCCAGCTATTTCTCTCTGCACGTTCTCCCTCTATTCCATCTCCTCCAACACCTGATCCCTCTTATTCCTATCTACCCACCTCCAGTCTACCAATAAAATCTATTCCATTTTCCCTTCCCAGGTGAATACATGTGTCCCTCTGAACCTCTCCTCTTTACCTAAACTCTCAAGGTCTATGGATTGTAGCTTGGTTATCATTTACTTAATAGCTAATATCCATTTATAAGTGAACACATACCATTTGTCTTTCTGAGTCAAGGGTTACCTCATTCAGGATGATTTTTTTCTAGTTCAATCCATTTACCTGTAAATTTCATGATGTCATTTTTTAAGAGCTGAGTAATACTCCATTGTGTAAATGTAGCACATTTTCTGTATATATTCTTCAGTTGAGGAACATCTAGATTGTTTCCAGTTTCTAGCTATTATGAATAAAGCGACAATGAACATAGTTGAGCAAGTGTTCTTATGGTAGGATGGAAAATCCTTTGGGTTTATGCCAAAGAGTGGTATAGCTGGGTCTTGAAGTAGATCAATTTCCAACTTTCCGAGGAACCACCATGTTAATTTCCATAGTGGTTGTTTTGCACTCCCACTAGCAATGGAGGAGTGTTCCCCTTGCTTCACATCCTCACCAGCATGAGCTGTCACTTGTGGGATTGATCTTAGCCATTCTAAGAGGTGCAAGATGGGATTTCAAAGTATTTTTTTATTTGCATTTCCCTGATGACCAAGGATGTTGAAGATTTCTTTAAGTGTTTCTCAGCTATTTGAGATTCCTCTGTTGAAAATCCTCTGTTTAGATCTGTACCCCATTTTAAATTGGCTTATTTGATGTTTTGATATCTAGTTTATTTAGTTCTTTATATATTTTGGATATTAGTCCTCTATCAGATGTAGAATTGGTAAAAAAAAATCATTTCCTTTTCTATAGGCTGCTATTTTGTCTGATTGATGATATCCATTGTCATACAGATGAGTTTCAGTTTCATGAGGTCCCACTTATTAATTGTTGATCTTAGTGTCTATGCTATCAATGTTCTGTTCAGGAAATCATCCCCTGTATCAACGTGTTCAAGGCTATTCCCTGCTTTCTCTTCTATCAGGTTCAGTATATCTGGATTTATGTTGAAGTCTTTGATCCACTTGGACTTGAGTTTTGTGCAGAGTGATAAATATGGATCTATTTGTATTCTTCTACATGCAGACATCCAGGTTGACCAGAACCACTTGTTGAAGATGCTGTCTTTTATCCAGTGTGTATTTCTGGATTCTTTATCAAAAATCAGGTGTCCATGGGTGTTTAAATCTATGACTGAGTCTTCAATTCTATTCAATTAGTCAGTATGTTTGTTTTTATGCCAATACCATGTTGTTTTTATTATTATGGCTCTGCAGTACAACTTGAAATCAGTGATGGTGATACTTCCAGCAGTTCTTTTATTGTTCAGGATTGTTTTAGCCATCCTGGATTTTTTTTAAAATTTTCCATTTGATGTTCAGAATTATCCTTTCAAGTTCTGTAAAGAATTGTGTTATTATTTTTATGGGGATTGAATTGAATTTGTAGATTGATTTTTAGAGAATGGTCATTTTTAGTGTATTAACTGTACCATTCCATGAGCATAGGCTATCTTTCCATCTTCTGATATTTTCTTCAATTTCTTTCTTTAAAGACTTGAAGTTTTTATCATTCAAGACTTCCATTTGCTTGGTTAGAGTTGCCCCCAAGGTATTTTATATTATTCGAGGTTATTGTGGAAAGTGTTACTTCCCTAATTTCTTTCTCAGCCCATTTGTCATTTGTATATAGGGGGGCTGTTGATTTTTTTTAGTTAATCTTGTATCCAGCCACTTCACTGAAAGTGTTTATCAACTGTAGGAGTTCCCTCATATAATTTTTAGGATCACTTATGTATAGTGTCATATCATCTGAAAATAACGATACTTGGACTTCTTTTCCAATGTATATCCCCTTGATCTCTGATACTTGGTGTTCTATAAGCTTCTTGTATCTTTATAGGTATCTCCTTCTTTCGGTTAAGAAAATTTTCTTCTATGATTTTGTTGAAGACATTTTTCTGGGCCTTTAAGTTGGGTTTCTTCTCCTTGCTCCATAACTATAATTCTTAGGTTTGGTTTTTTTCATGGTGTTCCAGATTTCCTGGATGTTTTGTGTCAGGAGTTTGGGGATTTAATATTTTCTTTGATAGATGTATCCATTTCTTCCATTGTATCTTCAGCACCTGAAATTCTCTCTCCCATCTCTTGTATGCTGTTGGTGAAGCTTACCTATGTAGTTCCTGTTAGAATTCCTATGTTTTTAGTTTCTAGAATTCTCTCAGTTTATGTTTTCTTCATTGATTCTATTTCCATTTTCAGGTCTTGAATGGTTTTATTCATTTTTTTCAACTGTTTGTGTTTTCCTGGATTTCTTTAAGGGATTTATTCATTCCCTCTTTAAAGACATCTACCTTCTTCATATAGTTGGTATTCAGGTCTTTTTTGTGCCTCATCTATGTTGGAATATTTGGGTCCTGCTGTGGTAGGATAGCTGGGCTCTAGTGGAGACATATTGCTCCGGCTGTTGTTGATTGTATTTTTACACTGGCGTCTAGGCATCTGAGTTTGATATGATTATAGGTCTACATGCTGATTTCTGGATTTGTCCTTGTTTGGTAGATGTTTTGTTCCTTGTTTTCTGTTTCCTCTCTGGGTTTTTGGAGAGTGTAATGACTGTATATTTCCTGGGCTGCTTAGCTAGTGTGTTCACAGGGAATGCCTATTGGTGCTGGAGGCTGGGATACTAGGGTGAATTGGAGGAAGGAAGGTTGGAGGGGAAGGTCTCTGTGATCCCTTGGGGATGGAGTCAGAGAGGAAAGGGAGACTACAGCAGGTTTCCTGCTGCAGAGCTGGGGATGAGACTAGGGGGATTGGATCTCAGGAGCAACGGGAGAGGTATGGGTTGACCTTCAATCTACTTGCTCTAGGAGGAGAGGCCCTTGGATTACCTGGGGGTGCCTGCTGGAGTTGGAGTCTTTGATAAAGCAACAAGTCACAGTAGGAAGGTGAGAAGGGGAAGATATGTGGGATCCATGGGAGATGAGAGCAGGGAGGGGGATGGCAGGGGTAGGAAGGGCAAGTTATCACAAGTGTTCTACTGAAGAGGTGGGAATGAGACTCAGGGATTGAGTCTAGGGGAACAGAGAGAGAGGAGAAGGTCTGTGGGCAGCCTTTCTGGTTTTCTGGTAGGCATGGCCTGTTGATTAGCAGGGGGTAACTGCTGGATTTGGAAGCTGGGAGGCAGGAGGTTAGGAAAAGATGGTCTGTGGGATCTGCGAAAGATGTGAGCAGGGTAGGAGGGGAAGGCTGCAGCTGTTCTTCTGTTGCAGCTCGAGGGGTGAGACTGAGGGATTGAGTCTGAGTGAACAAAGAGCAATAGGAAAGACTGTTATATAAGCAAGCATGGGCATTCATGTAAGTTTAAAGGGGTAGTTGCTACATGGCTTACATTTGATACTGAGAAAAACCAGGGGACTAGCTTTGGGTTTCATTGTCTTTGGTTTCTACTTTCTTCTCAACCTGTACTATTTATCCATTTTTCTGACCCATCTTGGATTTTGGTCTGATCTACTTTGCTATTGGCTGACTCCTACCCTCGCTGCATCCCCTAACTCCAGTGTACAAACTCTGTGTGCAAATCTGGGGTCATTCCTGACCTTTCCAGACTAAGTGCCTTTTCAATGATCATGGTAATGATAATTCTGTGTTGAACTGGTCTTTCTTTTTTCTCCAAACTTCCAAACTGTTTTTCACAAAAGCTGTACCACTATACAATCTCAAAAGCCATGTATGAAGGTTCTAATTTCTCCACTAACACTTGTTGTAAGGTACAAACAGAATCTGTACTGAAAATAAACCTTTAGCTAGGCAGTTGGCCCTATCACCCTGTCTTATTTCAAACTAAAAGTCATATTCTTAATTGTACTCATTTCAACTATGAAAGCTAAGGCACAGAAACTCAGATGGATCATAAGCTGCATTAACAGCTGAGATGAAAATCTCTGAAAGAATTGGAGATGATTGAGGAAAGAGAGATTGGTGTCCTTTGACACCCTTTCATCGACAGAATTCAAATGCATCCCTGTGTCTGTGACAGTATCTGGAGCCTTGATAGAAAGGTTATTTCGTAGATCACTCAACAACTCTGTCCATAGCCATTGCAGTGAAGAGGTCAGCAGACTGAGAAGAAATGATACCATGCCACTCACAGTCTGAGTGGCTCTTTTTCGTTGATTATTTTAGGACTTTCTGGGTGATACAATTTGGCCATCTCTCCCTATTTTTGAAGTACTCAAGCAATTTAGGCATTTAAATGTTCTTCCATCTATAAGAGGTTTAATCACTTAGCCCTGCATTTTCAATCTTCTTGAATCAATTGAAGCCTTACAAAGTGTTCCTTCTAGCTGGGGTTGGAAAGAGAGCCATAGCAGCTGAGCCAATGCTATTATTTGGAATCAGAATGGAGACCAGTCACTGAAGTATGTTGAGCTGCTCTAATCCATGTTGCATAGGATTCAAAACATGGCCTGGGTGCCATGGGTATCAGAAACCACTGAGGTCTTATCCTAAAATAACTCACCCCAAAAGCAATCTTATCAGTCATTTGAGTTTTCCCAGAACTGAAGGATTGCTTTGTTCTTAGCTGTAAAACTGGGAAATGCCTGGACACACCAAGATGCGCATTCACCCTGTCTCAGACTTACTGAATCAGAGCCATGGATGGCATCCTTCCAAACCCTGAAGTGACCCGAGAAGCCTGTCTCCACTCCCCACTGAGAATCAGCTCCTCACTGCTGTCATTAGCCCACAGCTTCCTCTGGCATTGCTTTCCTGAACTGCCTTAACTGTTATCCTCTTCCATTAGCTTGTGCAGGAAGCCTGTGTCCTTCATTTGGAGGGCATCAGATTTAGGAAAGTGCCCTAAAAGTGGCTAAGCAGATAACAGATTCATCACTGTTGCTTGTGGCCAAGGCAATCATAGAGAACTCTTTCTCCATATATTCATTTGATGACCTTTTATGAAGAAACTTTTGTTATAAGTTACTTACAGTAAAAAAAAAGGAGACTAAGGTTAATTGTGAGTACATACATGCATATAAGAACATATATCTAGTATACTTCTGAATACAGATGGAGAAATAAACATATTCCAATGGCTTTTTGGTATATTTTCTATTCAGCAAATATTTACTTTGGGCCTTCTGTGTGCTGATACAGTGCTAAGCAACAGGAAGTAACAGCACATTATTCAAAGTCCTTGCTCTCATGGAGCTTACATTCCAGTGTAGAAAGCCAGATAAGAACAAGAAGAAATATATAATGATACATGCCTTGATAATCCCCATGGGGGTGGGGGCATATGGAGAGTTTGGAATGGAGCTCAGTAATAGAACATTTTCCTAGTATGCATAAGGCCCCCAGTTCAAAGTCCAACACTGATAATAAAAAGAAAGGAGAACAAAACATTAGTGTGACTGAAATGGAGGATTTGGTTGGTATAGGAATGAAGCTCTATGGAGGTGATATTGAAGCCAAGACATTTGGGGTAAAATTGAGAAATTTGCAGGCCCCCAAGGGGGAGGGGTGCTCTAGGCCTAAGGCATAACTACCACATGAGCATGAAGGGAGGAAGGAATTTGATATGTTTAAGGAATTCACAGAAGGCTGGTTTGACAGGAATGTCAGGAACATTGGAAAGACTCATTGCAGAAGAAATTAGAGAGGGAAGCCTTCACCATGGAGGCCTTGTGGGCTTTCTTCAGGGGTGTGGCTGGCAGTCTTGGAGCGTTTGTCTCAGGCAGAAGAGTGAGGTACTCAGCTTTAGATTTGAAGAGCTCACCCAGAGATATTTGGAGAATAGACTGTAAGAGAATGGAAACAAAACTTCTTTGGGAGACTTGTCAATGGACAGTTGAGAGATGGTTGTGGCTTTGAAGAGGTGGTGGGAAGCACAGCGCAGGAAAAGTCTATGTGTATTTTGGAGCTGCAGTCACTGGTTTTGAATATAGGGTATATAAGGAAAGACAAGACTCTAGGGTATTCCCAAATTTGGGGAAACAGTGGGGCTATTTGCTAAAATGCAAAACACCCAAAAAGTGCCTTAGGGAAGGCATGACCATACACTGAGAATTCAGACTTAGATATGGAAAAATTCAAATGCTTGAAAAAGTCCAAAATTGAGGTATAAGTTGTGAGACATAGGTATTTCAAGTTCAAGGTTACCTCCGAACCAGAGATATTAATGACTTTGGCAGTCAGCAGCAAATACATAGTCTTTAAAACTTGGAATTTCAGGAAATTATCTAAAGATTTAAACATGAAAGACATTTCTATAAGCCAGACTATTGTTATTCCAATCATACAGATGAGGAAACCAAGTGAATAGTATAAAACCACAGCTCATAGATGGCAGACCCTTAATCAAAACATGTCTAGGGGTTAGAGAGATGGCTCAGTGGTTTGGAGAGCTTGTTGCTCTGGCAGAAAACCTGCGTGCAGTTCCCAGCACCCACTTAGTGGTTCCCAATCCTCTGTAACTCCAGTCCCAAGGAATCTGACATCCTCTTCTGTCCTCTGCATGGGCTATGCATGTGGTCCACATGCACACATGCAGGTAAAACACCCATACACATGAAAATAAATCTAAAAAAAAGTTTAAACCTATGTCCCTAATTCCAAATCTTCTATTCTTATTAAACATACTCTAAAATGACTAAAATAAATTAAAGATGCATACACCTTTATTCCAGCACTCTGGAGACAGAGGCAAATGGATATCTATGAGTTTACTGTTAGCTTGGTCTACATAACGAGTTTCAGAACAGCTGGGGCTGCATAGGAAGACCACAAACAATGACTAAAATGGAAAAGACTTGGCCTGAACAAACAAAGTTTGCCAGATCCGACTGGAACCCCATAGCCATGTAATGCCATGAGCCAGTATTTTCAACACTGATATTATCTTCATGTTTCCTGATCTTATTTATTTATTTATTTGTTTGTTTGTTTGTTTTTTGAGACAGGGTTTCTCTGTGTAGTTTTGGAGCCTGTCCTGGAACTCACTCTGTAGACCAGGCTGGCCTCAAACTCACAGAGACCCATCTGCTTCTGCCTCCCGAGGGCTGGGATTAAAGGTGTGTGCCATCACCATCCAGCTCTGATTTTATTTTATTTTTTAAAGACAAACAGGTCACTGGTAAGAATACCAAAAGTCAAAATAAGTCTATGAGATAATGAAAATGAGAAAATGGTTTTTAAAGTGTGCATTCAACACACAGTAGCAAGTTAGAATAATGTGGGAAAGCGTGGGAATTAAAACCAAGAAATTAGTGGAGAAAAAGGTCAGTGCTGAAGCATGAGGCCACGTGGAGGAAGCAAGACAACTGAAGAACTCTGGAGTTAAACAGGATCAAGGATCTTCCTCCCCACTCACTAAATTTTTACAGGTTTTTTTTTCTAACCTGTTCTTTTTTGTTGAAATTTTAATGGAAAGTCATAGATCTGTATATAGTTATAAGAAAATAAGAGAGATCATACATTCACTTTACCCAGTTTCTCTAAATGGCAACAACTTGCAAAGATGTGATATACTACCCTAACACTGATATAAAACTTATCTTCCTTAGATTTCCCATTTTACTTGTAATCACTTTGTGTACTTGTGTTGCATGCTGTACAGTCCTCTAACTTGTGTAGGTCCATGGTTTATCACTAATGAGAAATGAATCTATTATTTACAAGTTACACAGTCTAGGTGATTTTGTAATAACAAAACAGGCAAAGTCAGTGCCTTGTAAGCAACAGAGAATTAGTCCCCACCGTCCTTGAGGCTAGAAATCTGAGATCAGGCTGATCAGATTGCCAGGCACTGAGACCCTCTTCCAGATCAAACACTGCCAACTTCATTTATCCCCATATGCTTGTAAGAAGGCAAGGAAGTTCTCTGGGATGTGTGCATCTTATTTATTTGGGCACTACACTCATGACCTAATACTCACCAAAGACTTCATACCTCCTAAACTCAGGGTTTCAACATATGGATTTGGGGAGCCTCATAAACATTTGGCTCATAACATGACTAGTATGATAAAAGCTGTGCTGAACATTTGTGTTCAGGTTCCATGTGAATATAAAATTTCATTTCACTGGGATAAATGCCCAGGAATTAATGGCATTGCAGTTGCATACTTAGTTGGGTTTTGTTGTTGTTAACTTCTTGACAATTTTGTGCACACATTCACACTTACAATTTATTTTTGGTTCTTTTCCACTCCAAATGCCCTCTCTTATCCCCTTCCTACTCCTCTGGAACCCCCTTTCCCTTTTATTTTAATGGAACAACTGACAAATAATTGTCCAAGGTGGCTATACCATCTCACATCCCTCCCAGAAATAACTTAGTGATCCAGTTTCTTTCCATCCTTGCCAGTATTTTACAGTGTCACTATTTTTATGTTAGTCGTTTTGATAGGTACGTAATGATCGGAATCTGTTAATTTTTAACAGACATAAATTTGTGAGGAGAAACTGTTTTGAAATTTCTTTAGATTAAGATCTCGTATTGTTTTCAATTTAAGCTCCTCCAAACTGTTTTTGCCTGGAAAATCATTTTGAACTTTTGCAATAAGAAATCTTTGTCCATCTGGGAGTCAGTTGCCCTAAAACCACAAAGCAATTACTTATCTTCACCCAAGACTACACAAAAAGCTAAGAAACCTGAGGAGATTCATGTAAGGAAACTAGAGAAGGGACATAGAGAGAGAATTTCTGGAACAATACTTGCAAATAATTTTTACTTTCTGTTCTATAGCTTTGCTGAAGGGTACAGCAGTCTGATGGAAATGACCCAGGAGAAAGCTGGAATACAGACATGGAGATATGGGGGCTGATTATGCACACCTATTTCCAACTCCGTGTTCTGTGCTCACTTTGGCAGCATTGTATATCAGTTCCGTGTTCAGTGACCATACGTTGGAAACTTGAAAGCTGCCATGGTGACAGAATTTACAACATGGAAATTGACAAACACTGCTCATCAGAGCACTTTTTTTAAGTTCAAGAAGTTAGTTGGTAAATATTTTCTACTGCATTGCTGTGCATTTCGTGCCAGAATACTGATATCCCTTATCATTATGACCTAAACAAGGATGAACCAGACACATAATGGCATGGACAACAGAAAGCTCTCACAGACTCAACTCTAGACAAAGATCTACAGGCAACTAAAGATTGCTGAAAGTGGGAGAAATCGTCTCCTCCTCAGTAATTATCTAATACCAAATTACCAACCCTGAGATCATATACATACAGGCAACATTATACAGACAGAGCAGGGAAATACACACACCACCGCCACCGCCACCGCCACCACAGCCGCCGCCGCCGCCAACGCTGCCACCAACGCCTCAAGCAGCAGCAGCAACTTTTAAAGAAAAAGGGGTCCCAAGTTTGAAAGAGAGCAAGAGAGGGTACATTGGTGGGAGGGTTTGGAGGGATAAAAGGGAAGGGGTAAATGATATAATTTTAATATCATCTCTCTGAAAAGTTTTAAAGGCTGAGGGATTTATCAGGTACCTATTAGGTTGCCACACATAATTCTCTGACAGATTTGCAGGATAGATGTTTCTACCCATATTTTAGGTGGGAAAACTGAGGTTCTGACCCTGAAGTCCTTTATCAGTGTTTACTATCAGGCAAATGGCAAAGCTCTTAGTCAGTGTTGGCTTGAGCTAAATATAAATCCTATCTTCCCCCATACACCACATTGGTTCTCTAAAGGGGAAGGAGATATTGAGCTAGAAAGAAGGAATGAGGCAAAACCTTAAAAATATTTCTTATATTTTTGATTGTGAGCCTAGCCTTTAATGAGCCATCTCTCCACCCTGAAGCAAAACCTTAAAAATATTTCTTTGACTAAACAGAAAGAAAGAAAACTTAATCCAAAAAAAGGTCCTTGGCATTATGTAGCACACTAACTTATCTAAAGTACATTTATATTTTTATCTTAATTACATTTACATATGTACAATCCTGCTGTACTGTACATGCTGATTTTTGCCTTTCACATATGGTTTTCTAATTCCTCTTTTCTAGTTCCACTGGAAAACATTTTTCCCTCTCTGGGTGACTGTAGAAAAACTTGCAATTAGAGAGTTCTGGCCTCCTCAGCCACAGGTATTAGCAGGGCAATTATTCTGTCTTGGAATTTTCTAAGGAAGCTTGAGGGAAAATGAGTCCCTGATTTTACTGCTTGCCTTGCTTGCCTAGGACACTGTGAGTCTGGGGCTCAAACAGAGTCAGGAGCACTAGGGATCTCTTTGCTCTTCATTATACATAGTGTCTGAGGTGGCATTTGACAGTTTCAAATGTTATAGAAAGGTCCCAGTTATGTGAGCCAGTCAAGTCCCCAATCTGTGTGTGCACACATGCATGCATGTTTGATAAGTTAGTCTGAGTGGTGTTTGCATCATTTGTGAACAAGAGCCCCATAACCTCTGGGATTATGCCAGTTCAGCACACTTTTCCTTATATGAATTCTTATAACGCATTATTTACACTAGCTCTGTTCAATAGGATGATAATGTGAGCCATATAAATATCTTTAACTTATCTAATAACTACATTTTAAAGTTAAAAGTTGTAATAAATTTATAATATATTTATATAATAATGTTAAAAATTATAATTTTAGCATATAATTAATATAAATAATTCTTTTGTAGTCGTGGGGATTCAGTGGAGGGCTATGTATATACTAGGCAAGCACTTTATTGCTGAGATATACTCACAGCTTTTTTTTAATGAAAAATTCTCACTATAGTTCAGACTATCTTTGAGCCTATGAGGCAGCCAGGAACTTATGTATCCAAGGCTGTCTTTGAACTCTTGGTCTTCCTGTCTCAGCTTCCTAAATGATGCTATCATACCACCAGGCAAAATAAAAATTCTTAATGAGATATTTCTATGTCCACTTATTTATTCTAAGTCCAAAATAACATGCATATTTTGTAATATATTTTTACTGAAAATAGTTATACTTCCATTATTGTTTAACTATTTAAAGTAAATGCTGAAGAAATGGCTCAGTAGTTAAAAGAATATACTGCTCTTATAGAAGACCTAAGTTCAGTTCCCATCACCCACATTGTGTAATTCTAGCTCTATGGGATCAGATACCCTCATCTGAATACCAAAGGCACCTGTATTCACATACATACCCACACAGAGACACACATACACACATAATTAATAGTAATGATGATGACGATGATGATGATGAATCTTTTAAGAAGTTTAGTGTCATTTGTGAAGGTATACTAAGGCTTTATTCAGAACCATTGCAATGGTACAAGTCTAAGGTAAGAGGATTTTTCAGTGGGAGAGAGAGATTAGGTTTGACTCTAAATACAGCCTGAGGACTTTTAGCCAAAGAATACAGTGAACAATGGTGGATAGAAAATTACAAGGCAGAATCCTCAGAGGTCCAGAGGATTCTGGCCAAACCAACCTAACAGGATTCTTGCTGACGAGGCTAGGGTGAGCAGACACTTGAGTTACTAGGTGACTTTGCTGAAACAGTAGTTTATACATTTGCAGATGGATGGGCTGAGGAGGTTCACAGTTTGTCAAGCAGAGAATCTTGGTCAGTGTCTGAAGACGACAACTGTAGATCCAATAGATTTATGCTATACTTATGGGCACCTAATTATTCATCGTCATGTATCATTGATAGAATGGTTTGTATGCAAAATGCCCAATGTTCCCACCTAACATACAAACTTCTCAAGAACAGAAATATTGCCTTAAAGTCCTTCTGACCCTCAAATTTTAGTATGGTACCATACTAATAGTACTTTTATGAATATGTGATTTCTGTTGCTGCATTCTATGAGGAGAGGATTATAATTCATGCCTTAGTAAAGGAATGTGAGTGATCAGAAGAAAACATATTGCAAATCCAATGGAGATATGTCAGGTATCTGCATATGACTATAGCAAATGTTTCTCTGAGAGCAAACTATCACACTCTAGGCAGAAGAGATAAGGACCAAAGTGATAAGAATGCCTTATGCTTCCCAAATGAAAAATGTTAAATTCAAAGTGTAAAATAAGTACAGGTTTAGTACCCCTTTCCAAAATGCATGAGACCAGAACTGTTTCAGATTTTGCAATAATTGCTTAGGCTTTGGAGCCTCATATCATTGTGCAAGCAAGCTGTTTTGGACTTCAGAGTATGTCAGATTTCAGAATTTTGGAATATGAACACTCATCTGTAGCCATTCCCAGCACCATTCTGTCTTTCAGATGATAATATTAAAGTGCAATACGAGTTATTTCTGCCTCTGGTAACATGTAAGCATTAAATCATTAGCATCTTACCAGAATATCTTTTGCCATCATGTAATCACTGCCTTTTTGCTAAGGACATGGAGACAGTGACAGATGGAGGGGGAAGAAGAGGTAGGGGAAATTTAGGAATCATCTTACAAGCTTTTCCATAGTATATACCTCCCATTCCCACCCCAACACACACTGCCTATCAATATAACACTAACATCACATCTGGAAGACTCAGATATCAGAAATCTTCCTGAATCTTCCTTTAAAACCATATAACCACTCTCATCAAATGGTCCATTCAATCTCTCAGTCACTCTTTAATTGAGTGTGTATTATGTGCAACCCACTCTTAAGGGATGGAAAGACAAAAGACTCAATATTTTCTCACATAAAGCTCAATCCATTGTGAGCATGTGGGGGATAATAAAAAGCAAATGGTGGTGTGCGGCGAGCTCCTCGACCAGCGAGGAAGAACGACCACCATTCGAGGATTCTTCTCAGATCACACTTTATTGGAGCGCCTCTTGATTAAGGGAGAGCGGGAGGTGAGGGGCCCCAAGACCCAAAAGGCAGCTGCTTATATAGGGAACCAAGCGAACGGGTCAGTCTGTGATTGGATCCCGCCAGAATGCAAGCATGGGGAGCCACAGGATAGGCTGAGGACATAAGGCCAAATTACCATATACGCACATGCGCAAACCTCGAGGCACGCAGCCCAGCAAGCATAGCCAAATATGGAGTTGTTTACTGCAAAGCTGTCAGGAAGTCGGCGCCATCATGGCGGCTCCCCACAGTGGTGGAGAGGATTGCTACCTATAATGACACAAGGCAAACATGATAGAATGAGTATGTATAAAATGTTACTGTGGAATGCTATATAGCTGTTATAACAATGAAACGTATTCACAGAAAAATCTTCAAGTATATTGTTTAAATTAGTTGAATTTTCTGGAAGTATAGTCCTTGAACCAACAACTTCAATTTACCTGTGAATATTTCAGCAAAGTCAATTCTTGAGCCCCAATCTACATGGTGGAAGAAGAGAACTGACCCCCTCAATTTGTCCTCTGACCTCTATCCACACACATTCTGTGATACAAATTATTTCTCTCTCTCTCTGACACACACACACACACACACACACACACACACACACACACACACACCCCAAGTAAATCAATGTAATTTTTAAGATTTAAAAACCTATGTGATTTAGCAAGTTAGTCTCCCAGGTATTTTTGATGCATGCTAACATTTAAGAACCACTGGTTTTTAGAAGGGGGAAATATGTAGAATGAAATGTGATTGTATTTATATTTTTTAAAATTGTATATTTTCAGTATATATATATATATATATAGATGCGTGCATGGATATGCATAAAGTCTCGAGGAATATATACTAAATTGAAAACAGGGGTTGCTATAAAGAGGGCTTTAGAATTCTGGGGTCATGATCTTGACCCCCCTTGCTCATAGAATCCCTCTTTCCTCTCTTCCACTGGACTCCTAGCGCTTGGCCTGGTGCTTGACTGTGGATCTCTGTATCTGTATTTATCAGTTACTGGATGAAGGTTCTATGATGACAGGATATTTACCAATCTAATTACAGGGGAAGGCCAGTTCAGGCACCCTCTCCACTATTGCTAGTAGTCTAAGCTGGGGTCATCCTTGTGGATTCCTGGGAATTTCCCTAGCACCAGGTTTCTCCCTATCCCCATGATGTCTCCCTCTATCATAGTATCTCTTTTATTGCTTTCTCACACTGTTCCTGTTCAAGTTCAACCATCTCATTCCCTCATGTTTTCTACAGAAACAACTGAACCAAACTAGTGGGAACTCATGAACTTTAGACCAACAGCTGTGGAGCCTGCATGGGGCTGGACTAGGCCCTCTGCTAAGTAAGACAGTTGTGTAGCTTGGTCTGCTTAAGGGTCCCCTGGCAGTATGATCAGGATCTATCCCTGGTTCATGAGCTGGCATTTTGGAGCCCATTACCTATGGTAGGATGCCTTGCATAGTCTTGATGTAGGAGGAGGGGCCCAGACCTGCCTCAACTGAATGTACCACACTTTGCTGACTCTCTATGGGAAGCTTTACCTTTCAGAGAAGGGAATAGGGGATGTGTTGGGAGGGGGAAGCAGAGGGGGAGCAGTTGGAGGGAAAAGAGAGGGATCTGTGGTTGGTATGTAAAATGACTAAAAAATTTCTTAATAAAAAATAAATGAAAAAAAAAAAAGATGGAAAGGAGAAAAGAAACATTAACTCTTCCCAGAAGAAATAGCCTTTGAAACTGGCTTTGAGGCTGCCCTAAACCTTACTCCTTATCCTTCTTTTTGGGTCTCTCATGTCCGAGATATAGGTTCTTCCAGATAAAGAGTAGCATCATCAGAGAAGCTGCTTTCTGGTTTCTGAAACATAGGATATAAACCACTTACTCACACCCCTTATCCTCACCAGCCTCAAGCCTCAGCAAAAGCATTAAACAGAGATTCTGAGTCAGACACTAAAAGGTACTGGGTACAAGGAATGTGCCCTCCATCTCGTGTTTTAACAGTGGCGATCTGAGGAGCATATTAGAGCAGCTGAAAAGCATGAAGTGAAGATTGTTATTGATTCACAGCAGCCAGGCTCATTCAAATTCAAGATGGAAAAGCCCTAGAGAGCCATCCATGTCCTTGTCTTCTAGCATCCAGTGACAAACCATTTTTTGGGGGGGGAGCCATGCCCTTTAGAAGGCCAGTCCTGCATGCTATTGACCTACTCTCTCTTGCAGTCTGTTTTGGATCTTTTTAGCTGATGAGACTGGTGGGAGGTGACAGAGGAAAAATAACAATAGTAAGATTCAGCCAGAGTCAACCAGAGCATGAGCTTGGCCTTTTCAAATTATAAAGATAAATAACTCTCTAAGCAGCATTCTGGGGAGTTTGTTTCCAGTAAAGTGAATCTGTGGAGAAGGAAAAAATAGTCACATTAACCTCTGACACAGCTTTCCAGGCAAAAGCTTTCATAATTAAGGGCCAATATTGTGATGGCAGGAAGAAGCCCCGTAGAATGTGCCAGGTTGCCCTATATAGTCAAATGAGGGTAAGGAAACCAATAGACTAGGAAGGTATCTCTATCATTAACAATCACTCTCTGACAGTCCGGAAACTGGAGGAGTGGGCTGATGTGTCCCCAAGTCTACTGAGTTGAAAGGCTGTAGAAACAATGCTAAGTGCAAAGTTTCTGCTTCATTCTGAAAGGTGAGAGATGGAGAATCAACACTTAATGTACCAAGCAATCTTTGAATCCAGGGTTCTTTGGGCTGAAAAGCTTCCAGAATGTTTCAGCTAGCAGAAAATATCAATGAGTTAATAAATAATAGTAGAATTTGGGGATGGAAGAATTCTTCTCCAAAAGAATGTATTTTATTTGAGTTAAGAATTTTGCCCCACTGTAAACATTCTATAGGACTTTTCTCTATGCTGAAGCATGATAAAGCTTGTAAAAAAAACTCAGAGGACTAATGATTTGTCTTTACATGGAAATTCTGGGAGAATTCCACAAGTTTTTGGCATATGGCCTTTTAACATGTTAAAAATATTTTCAAGCCAGGCGGTGGTGGTGCACGCCTTTAATCCCAGCACTCGGGAGGCAGAGCCAGGTGGATGTCTGTGAGTTCGAGGCCTGCTTGGGCTACCAAGTGAGTTCCAGGAAAGGCACAAAGCAACACAGAGAAACCCTGTCTCAACAAAACCAAAAAAAAAATAATAATAATTCAAAACCTTCATTGTGTATTGTGATTAATCTTTATTGTCAACTTGACAGGATTTAGGTTTGCGATGAAAACACAAGTCTGTGTGTGTGTGTGTGTGTGTGTGTGTGTGTGTGTGTGACAATGTTTCTAAAAAGGTCTAACTGATCAGAGAAGATGCTCCCTAAAGACAGATGCCACTATCCCAAGGTATTTTACTGAATAGAAAGAAAAAAGGAAACTTGATCTTCAATCTCTTGGTTCTATGACTTCACTGCCATGATGGACTGTGTCCTCTAAGCCAAAGTAAATATTTCCTTCCTTCAGGTACTTTAATCAGGTATTTTGTCACACACCCAAGAAAATACAGATATCTACTACATGCACAACATGACACTGAGTGTGATAGCAATACAATGACAAATATGTCAAAAGTAGCCTCAAAGAAGTTTTAGGACAATAATGGAAGAACAGTCGAGGGTCACACACACACACACACACACACACACACACTCACACTCACACAAATTTACAATGGTGTAAGAATAATTTATACAAACTAGTGATACAAATAAAAAAGTAAATGAGAATTTCTTGTTGGTTGGACAAGTCTGAAGATTTTGAAGAGAATGTAGGGAACTAAATGTTTTCCTAATAATCAAACAAATATCTTGAATTCCTTGGGTATGTATCTGAAGGACTCTCTATGAAGTGAGGTCATAAATGATGTCACTGGTGATTGATCAAGGACCAGATTATAGAAGAAAAAAAAATTCAATGAGTTAAAGGCAGATTTTTTTCATTGACAGCCTCGTTTCAATGACTTCTCTTTTGTTTGTTTGTTTCCTGAGTTGTAGTTTTGTTTTCTTTATTAAGAAATTTTCTACTCACTCTACATACTACCCACAGGTCCCACTTCATCTCGCCCCCAGCCATTCCCCACCTCAAGCCACCGCACATCCCCACATCCCCCAAATCAAGGTCTCCCATGGGGATTTGGCAGAGTGCAGCACACTGAGTCTAGGCCTGAAAAATTCCAGACATTTAAATAGTCACAGTAGTTTTTCAGAATGAGATCCAGATAGTGCCAGTGGAAATGGCAGCAGAATGAGGGGCTCTCACTGCTTTCTCTCCATATAGGAAGACCAATGAAAAACTGGAAAAGCTATCATAAGTAACTTTGTTGGAGCTCTGGAAATTAAGCGAGTGCTCATAAATAGCAAGCAGGCCAGTGTTTACTAAAGAGAAAGTGGCTGGATCTTGAAAGATATTTTTCTTCACTAACTGAACATCAAGCTAACTTAACAGAGCTTTTCATTGCCTGTTACAACAAAAAGGATAGACTTCACAAACTCTAAAGAGCTCTGAAACACAATTAAGAACAGCCACAAGAAGCAGCAAGAGACCATGAAAATGAGGAACAGTATGCTCCTCATAATTATCACATCATATTTTAAATGTCCAGTTTTGAACAAAACATAAGAAATACAAAGAAACAAAATAGTTGGATCCATGCCAAAGGAAAAAGAAAGAAACAGGAGACATCCCTGTGGGTGCGTAAACATTGTATTTAGCAGAAAAAGAGCCAATTATCTTAAATATTCTCAAAAAGAAAAACCAAGATTCTAGTGACATCCGCAAAATGGCAAGATAGAACATTTCAATCCTCTTCCAAAACACTGATTTAACTAGTGTGTGTGTGTGTGTGTGTGTGTGTGTGTGTGTGTGTGTGTGTACACAATATATCTTTATGAAAGGTCCATAATTTAACCAAGTTGTTATGATATCTACCTGGTTGAATGTAATAGCACACAAATCTCAGAACTCAGGAGGCTAGGGCAGGTGGGATAGTAAGTATAGTAAGTAAGTAAGGTAGCAAGGCCAACTGGCCATATATAACCAGACCCTGTCTCAAAACCCAAGCCAAACCAACAAACAAAACAAGTCAGGCCCGGCGTTGGTGGCGCACGCCTTTAATCCCACCCAGTACGCGGGAGGCAGAGCCAGGTGGATCTCTGTGAGTTCGAGGCCAGCCTGATCTATAGAGTGAGATCCAGGAGAAGCACAAAGCTACACAGGGAAACTCTGTCTCGAAAAACCAAAACCAAACCAAACCAAAACAAAAAACAAAAACAAAACAAACAAAAAACAAAACAAGTCATCAAGTGTGCTATCCCAGACAAGCACAAAACAATGAACAGCCACACTTAAACAAGTAAGTAGTGAGAAGAGCAGTTTTACTTCCTGTGCCAGCCCCTCTCTCAAGAACAGCTCAAAGTGGAGAGAGATCACTTGGGCTCATGATTTCTTTCTCAGGGGAAAAGGGGGAGTTGAGTGGGTGCACAGTTTCTCAGGGTGCTGCCTAAGGGATCTGTGGTGTAATTTAAATGGCTGGCGCAGCTGAGGACTACCACAAAAGAGGTGCCCTGTGGCTTATTGCAGTTCCCATTGCTTTTGCAACATTGCAAGATAGAACTCAACTGTTGTGATTTTTGTTGTTATGATCTCCTTGTAATTTGGTCTGGAGGTCTCTCTGTTGATAGAAGCCATAGTCAAGATATCAACACTAGAATATTCCTGGCTACAAAGAAATTGGAATCAAGGACAACTCTTTTTTTGATCAGAACAAAATAGAAGGGGAAATCAATAATGAAAAGCAGATTGGAAAGTAAATGGCAATTAAGCAATGCAGTCTTAACCAATCAGACCCAGATATGGTGGGGTGTGCCTGCAACCCCAGAACTGGACAGTGAGGCAAGAGGATTGAAAATTTGAGGCAAGCTTGGGCTACATAGCAAAAACTGAAAGAGGAAGGGTTAAAATTGTTTTATCCCAGACCACCATCCCCAGCAGGCATTTTCTTGGAATTCACAGGCCACCCTGGCCAGAAAAACAGATAAGGTAACTGCAGAGATTTGTATCTCCCTCGGAGCCTCCAAGTCTAGTCTCCCAGTCTCATTCCAGCTCTGTAACAGAACACCTGCTGTGGCCTCTCTTCACTCTCTGTCCCCATTCCCAGGGGACTATGCAGATCCTGGTGGAACATTCTGCTTTTCTCCCTGCTATGGATGTCCAAGAGAAATGAAAATGTATGTTGATGGGCTGGAGAGATGACTCAGCAGTTAAGAGAACTGTCTGCTCTTCTAAAGAATCTGGGTTCGATTCCCAGCACCCACATGGCAACTCACAAATGTCCATAACTCCAGTTCCAGGGAATCTGACATCCTTACAGACATACATGCAAGCAAAACACCAGTGCACATAAAAAGAAAAATAAACAAAATATTTTTGAAAGAAGAAAACATATGCTCACATGAAAATGTGTACAGAATGCTCAGAGACACATCACTTTGGTTTGGTTTAGTTTGGGTTTTGTGATGCTGAAGATTGAACCCAGGAGTCTCTTTTTCATGCTAGGCAGGCATTCTACCATTGAACCTCATCCCCAGCCTGAAATGGTACTTTAATATCCCCAAACTGGAAACAACATAAACATCCATCAGTTAATTAATAGATGAACAAAATGTCCACAAATGGAACATAATTTACACTTTAAAAAGGCAGTTATACACACACACACACACACACACACACACACACACACATATTTTTCATGTATAGTATCTAAAACGACATTGATGAATCTTGAAACTATTATGGGAAGGAAAGGATTCCAGACACAAAAAGACATATACTATGTGTTATGTAGTTAGAGTTTTCCTGCCTGGCCCAGTCAGGACAAATCTCTCTTACCCGCCAGTCCCACAGTCGCTCAGACCCAACCAAGAAAGCACACAAAAACTTATATTGCTTACAAACTGTGTGGCCGTAGCAAGCTGCTTGTTATCTACCTTTTCTATCTTAAATTAATCCATTTCTGTTAGTCTATACTTTGCCACATGGCTTGTGGCTTACCAGTGTCTTTACATGTTGCTTTTCATGGCAGCGGTAGGCGGTGTCTCCCTCCAACCTTCTACTTCCCAGAATTCTCTTCTCTCTTGTCCTGCCTATACTTCCTGCCTGGCCACTGGCCAATCAGAACTTTATTTACACAGAGCAATATCCACAGCACTTCCCCTTTTCTTTTTTTTTTTTTAAAGGAAGGTTTTAACTTTTACATAGTATAATTACATATAACAAAACAATTATCTAGCAAGAATTACAGTTACAATATTAAAGAAGATATCCTATCTATCTTATATTTGTGAGTCTAAGGTCTTATATCTACCTTATCTTGTATCATAACAGGAAATTATAACTATCTAGTCTTCAACCACATCAAAGACCTCAGAAGGATATAATATTACCTGTGAACCAGGAGAAGGATGTAAGCATTTTTCAGGAGTCTTGCAAGAGTAGACAGAGACAGCTGGCAGCCTGGACAGTCACCTAATGTTCCTTTGTACAGTTGGGGCATCTGTTTTCAGCCCACAGGGCTAGAGTTTCTTGGTCACTTCTCTCAGTGTCCTGTAGAATGTCTGGCAGTTTCCTCTGCGAAGCAGGAACCTGAAGGACCATTTTGTCAAACAAAGTTTAGTGGTCACCTTTCTATGGGTCCTGCATGTCCAGTTGATCAAGCAGTCCAGGCAAGAACAGTTTCTTGCCCAAATGGCTATTTTTGCCAAGGTGAAGATAAGATATGAATTGTCTTCAATGTCCATTCTCCTCTCTGAAGTAAATCGGTGTTGCCAGGAGCAGACATGTCTCACTGTCCAGAAAGTCTAAATTTTAAAAATATTTTAAATGCCATATTCTGTAGACCTTTGAAGTGTTTGAAGAGTACCTGTCTATCTGAAATATCTCTGTGTATACCTAGAAGACTTAACTAACATGGCTATGAGTATGATTATCATAGATGACCAGTTATTAATCTATTTTTAATTATCCATTACAATTTTAAATGAGCTATATAAACATAATACCTTAAACAAGAGTAGAAATATACACATAAAACAAAATTAACTAAGTTTGTATCAATAGACTAAAATCTAAACCAATGTAAAACATTTTAAACAAGTTGTTGCTCTTTAGAAGTAAGTTCCCTAATCTACCCTTTCATCCTATTATATCTATATCATATCCCCCTTTCTTCTTTAGAAAGAGATCTCATTTATAATCAACCTGCTTTAAAGAAAAATATTGGTTTTTCTCTGTCCCACACCAGAGGGCTCTTCTGATTTGGGACACAAGAATCTCTTAACCATTTCTTTTAGCAATATGTCTGGGTTTAGAGAAGGAGTGAGCCAATTCTATCTCCAAAGCCAGCTTGATAATTTTGGGAATGTGGGCGTAGTTTCTCTTACTACTTCCTGCTGGAGGGGGGCGCTGTATCTTATGGGAACACAAAGAAAATTTTAGGATTATAGAGTAGTCCATTAGGGTGAACCTCTGAGCCAGTAGCCTTGAAACCATTCTGGATGTCAGATCATCTGGGCCATGGTGTCATCAGAGACCTTTCAGGTGGTCTTGGCTGATCAAACCTGATATATCTTAATCTGGAACAAATCCACAGCCTCTGGCTTTCTGTGGAAACAAAAGCAGAGACTCTTTTCCAAAGCAACATATCCTTATATCCAAATTTTGAAGTCAAGGTACCTTTAAAATTCACATATTTGTTTAACTCAACAGCTTTTATGATCAAATCTTTTTCTGTGGTTAAAAATCCCAAAGACAAGACAAACCAGATTCTCTGTGTAATATCCATCTTTGTAAGACTGAAATGCCGCTGTGGCTGCTGGCTCCGCCCACCTCAGCTTTCCAACATGGCGGTGGTTCAGTTTACCGCCAGCTCTGGGTCTGGAGCCATGTGTACAATCAACTATCAGAAGCAGTTCTATCAAAGCAGTGCATAGCCCAGAAAGTTTTTTCTTTTTTTAAACTAGCAAAGGCTAAATCTACCACGCAGCAGAGTAAAGTGCCGCTTGTAGACTCCTCATTCCCGCCACACTGCAGGTCAGACACACACCAGGAACCCGCCATAGTAGCTCAAACCGGCAGGCTGCCGCTAACTTGAGACAGACAATTAGGAAGCTGTTTTTAGCTCCGTCTTAGAATCTTTTTTCTCAGGTTTTAGGTGAAAACTCTTGCCAACACGTTGGATGCCATTTGTAGTTAGAGTTTTCCTGCCTGGCCCAGTCAGGACAAATCTCTCTTACCCGCCAGTCCCACAGTCGCTCAGACCCAACCAAGAAAGCACACAAAAACTTATATTGCTTACAAACTGTGTGGCCGTAGCAAGCTGCTTGTTATCTACCTTTTCTATCTTAAATTAATCCATTTCTGTTAGTCTATACTTTGCCACATGGCTTGTGGCTTACCAGTGTCTTTACATGTTGCTTTTCATGGCAGCGGCTGGTGGTGTCTCTCCCCAACCTTCTACTTCCCAGAATTCTCTACTCTCTTGTCCCGCCTATACTTCCTGCCTGGCCACTGGCCAATCAGAACTTTATTTACACAGAGCGATATCCACAGCAGTGTTAAGATGTTCAGAGGAGGCAAGGCCACAGAGAGTGTAAGCAAGTTGGGGGTGTGAGCCAGGCTGCACGAAGAGAAAATTGAGAACAACTTCCTAGACATATGGGTTTATTTGGTGGGTGAACCAATCATTCTGGAATTAGTCTTGATTGTTGCATAACATCGTAAATATCCAGGAAGCCACTGGACTTGCACCCCTTCAGTGTGGATAAAGTACAGAACATCTCGTGAAAAGTTTGAAAGTCTTTATTCATGTATTTTCATTGTACGAAGTGGTAGGATTCATAAAGCATTTCACTCAAGTATTACATAGACTTCATGTGAATTTTAGCCCAGGAGATGTGTAAAGATTCAGGGCATACTCCTGGTTGCACAGGTGAGATGCTAGATTTTCTGACAATGAGAATATTCCAGATATGGAGAGAGTAGATAACCAGTCCCCAGCTATGTTAATAATCTGGGCCAGAGGTGAGCAATGTACAGCCTGCAAGTCAAGACTGTCCAGTAGCTTGCTTTATAAGACTTATGAACTGAGACTGTTAAGCCCTTTCATTAGTGGTTAAAGGCTGTAATAGTAACAAATAGGGCTCTATGGCACAGACCTTTTGAGGGCCAAAAAACAAAAAACAAACAAACAAAAAACCAAAAAAAAAACCCCAAAAACAAAAAAAAACACCAACATTGTCTACTATTTATCTATCCTTTTACTGAAAACAATTGCTGCCATTGGCCTTCGGTAATGACAAACAATAAGCCTTTATATTATATTCTTTCCATTTCCAGGCACGTCTCCTTTTTTTCTCAGCTGACTTTCAGGCTAACCCTGTGATGTCGATGAGGTGGCAGGGAGAAAATGGAGAGGTTAAACCCCTCGTCCCCTTGTTCTGTCACCTAGCTGATCCCAGATGGTCTGTGTGTTATTGAATGTTTCACCCCTGCAGCCCCCTTCCTCTCGAGGAGAGTGAGTAAGACTGCAAACACAGTATGATTTCACCTTACCAGTTCCTTCTGAGGTTGAGCAAAAGGCCAAGAGAGCTTTGCCTAGCTGTCACTTGGATCTCTTTATGCCTCCTCTGCCAATGGTCATATGTTGTTGTTTTTTTCTAAATGAAATGCCACCCATATTGAAGGGCCTTGGAACTGTCAGGCCAAAATCTTTCAAGTGCCATAGAGTTGGACGGTTAGCTATATTTCAAACACGTCAGGACAAACCATGTAATAAAAATGGACTCATTTGTGATGTGTCCCTCTGTCAGAGCTCTGACATTCAGCCCCTTCCCTAATAGCCTGCGTCCAAACAGGAGACAGCTTATCTTCGACTTGCTATTCTGGCTTTCCACCGATTTACTGGGGGTCAGGCTTCCTGGCCTAAAGGAACAATGCAATACTGTGCAGTTGGGAAAGGGGGCCTGTTGCATCGACACAGGTCATTTCTCAACAGCTCTGCAGGCTGGCCTTTAGGGCAGAGAAAAATGTCTGGTCAGTCCACCCACAGCTTCAAAAATGCTCTCTTCACCTGAAGGCCATTGCTCTCTACCTCAGGCTCTCGTGCCACAGGTCCCTGGGTTTGTACAATACAGTTAGTATAGCACAGACCTCATCCGAAATTATCTTCAGACAATATGGTTTCATACGGAGGGGAAGGAGCACCATGTGCAAGCTTGGTTCAGGTGCTCAAGGGCTCTGAAGTAAATGGCTGTCCCCATTGTAGGCACTGTGATAGAATTGTGGGGCACTTATAATTATGTCCTTCCATACAATTCAGTTAATTAATCAGCCCTTCCCACACACTGCCATTAGGTTCTCACTAGGTAGGCCATTTTACTCACAGCACGTAGCTTCTACATTCTGTTCTTTTCCTGCCCTCTTCTTGGGGCTCCTTTTCACTTGGGGAGCAGCAGAAACTCTCTCCAGGAGTTCCTTTTTTAAAACTGAAGCTAGATGCCAGATTACTGGTTAAGGCCCTTGTGTTATGAATTTAATCATGTGGCCAAACTCTGGTAAGTAGACTTCACTCTCTTAAGAAGTAACTTCGGTTCCCTCACCTAACATTTTAAATGCATTCACAGCCTCAATGTTGCCTTCAGTTTGTGTACCCGGCCAAGAAATGAAGGTTAAACCATTCCCTCACCTTCACCACTATATCCTAAGCTCCTTGACCAGCATCCTGGATTCTAAGTGTCTTTGGAGAGGTCAAATATTAACAACCCCCTTCTTCTAAGATGCAGTCCAAACCATGGACTATTTGTCTTTTTTTTTTTTTTTTTAACAGTATAAAGACTTTATCTTTTGTTTGTTTGGTTTGGTTTGGTTTTTTGAGACAGGTTTCTCTGTGTAGCTTTGCACCTTTCCTGGAACTCACTTGGTAGCCCAGGCTGGCCTCGAACTCACAGAGATCTGCCTGCCTCTGCTCCCGAGTGCTGGGATTAAAGGCATGCACTACCACCACCCGGCAAGACTATATCTTATAAGTGTCACCAATACATGTTTTACAGCCTGTTACCATATATTCCTAGCATTTTTCAGCATGTACCTGGGTCTCTTGCTTATTGTTTTCAAACTCTCCCTTGATTTTCAGGTTTAATTCCCTTTATTCATAGTCTAAAGCTATGTGTCCTTAGCCCCTTTATTCATACAATGCACCTGCCCCCACTTGGGGAGTGGGGACACAAACTGTCTCCATACTTAGCTCTCTCCAAAATTCTCCCCATTGGTGATATTATCCTGCCCTGCTTTGGCTTTGGCAGAAAATAATCTCTTTGGTTTTCACTCTAAGGAAAAATCATAATGCCAAAGTAGTGTCCAGTAGCACTCCATTCCCATCTCTCCTAAGTTTTATTTAAGAAAAATTCCCTGTAGCCTCATAGAGCACACGGGCTTGTTTGGGTAGAAGCACAGCTGCCAGGCCTTGCTACAAAAGTTGAGACAAATGCTGAAAATAAGACCAAGTGGTTGGCCTGGTTTTTCTGTTGTGATTTTTAAAGAGGGAAAAAGAGGTGCACTGTGAACAACTTTCTGCTTAGTCCTTTTCTCTTCCAAAATCCGAAATCTCGGGCAGTTGAGGGACAATTTTCATCATAATTGCCTACTAGAAGTGAGCAGAAAGTTAATTACACCTTAACTCTGAAAAACTATTCTAGTCCATTTGTGGACTGCTTCTCTTCCCACCCCAATTTTTAAGTATCCATCTGGGACCCAGCTTCATTCTTTAGGTTAAAGGTCTCTTTTTAAAGGGGCGTGGTTTCCATGACCTTCTGGAAGCCAGTGCAAACCTTTCTGGGGGATATGCTGCAGCCTTTGTTCTTTTGTGTGTCAGTGTCTCACTCCTTGAGTGTTGCCACGGTAGCGGAAATCCGTGATAGCTTTCCATTTGTGTTACTGATAGGAATCTTGGTTTAGATGCTTGTAACAGCCTAATGAGCTTTTAAAAACATAAATCAAAACTGATCGCACTCCCACTGAAAATCCTCCAGGATCTTTGTTGTAACTTGAAGAGGATCTGAGGGCCTTGCCCTGACTCTGCCTACCTTTCTGATTCCATCTTGTGCTGTGCCGCCCAGCACTTCCAAATTCTTCAGATCCACAGAACTTGGTGTACTCAGCACCCTGCAACTGTTTCTACCTCAGTGACTTTGGGCGTGCCCAGTATCTGCTTCAGACTTGTGCTTTTCGACACAAAGCACATTCTCTCCCAGATCCTTTTAGGGCTGGTTTCTTCTCATTATTTACATATCAGATCAAATGCCATTCTTTTTAAAAAGCCTTTTCTTGACTACTCAATCCAAAATTTAAAATGCCTCTTGACAACAAGGCTTTTGTTTCTATGTCACTCTGTTTCATTGTCTTTCTAATAATTGCTACATCTTGGAATTGTTTTTACTATGTGCTTATTGTCTATATCTGAAGAGACCGTAAGCTTCATGAAGTAGTGGTCTAGTGCACATTCCTCATTACTTGGTTACCAATGTTTGGCGAGTTGTAGGTACTCAACAAATATTTATTGAATGAATGAATGAATCAATCAAACCTTAGCTCACTGTAAGTTTGGCTAAATGACTATTGATTTTATTGTCATATAATTTTCAAGACTATAGGGCTTTTGTTGTTTTTAGTAACAGTTCCTGGATGTTTGTCTATAGAACTTTGGATAATTCATTTATTCAAACATTTACTGACAATCATATTGGTTGTAGTATTAAGGCAACTCCACGTAGTTAAAAGGGAGGTTTATCTTGTGGGGTAACTTACAAGTAAAGAGTTAGGTTACAGGGTCCTGGAAAGGTGTATCACAGTACAGCGGTGTTCTCTGAAAAACTCTGCTCAACCTACCTCCAGCGTCCAGGATCCAGGAACCAAGAGGGCTGGCACATCCAGATCTCAGGTCTTAAGGGCTCCTGTCTTGGCCCCACCTTGTAGGCATGACAGTTACCAAAGCCTCAATAGGGGTAGTACTTCTAGGTCAAAGCTGGAACAGCTACCCACTACACACTTAGGTACTATGCTAATCTCTGAGAACAGAAAAGTGAATAAGACTACAGTCTCTGGCCTTGATTGTCCATAGTTTGGTGGGAAAATGAACACATATGTGATTATACCAAAGTGGGGTAGGTGCTGTGATAGACAGTTAAGTGCTATGGAAGGGGAGAAAAAAGGTCCCCTTCTTGGTGTTGGAAGACTAGATGAGGTGGCCATTGAGTCGTGTCTTCATTGAGAAATAAGGGAAGGAAGCTATTTTAACATTGTGAAGCATGGAGGAAAGATAATATAGGCTATTCTGGAGATAGAAGGTTAACAAGTGCACTGGAACATGGGAGGATGATGTTACTAGGCAATGTTGGAAACCAAAGCAGATACCTGTTAAGATGACAGTAATTTCCATCCATCTTTACAGGAAAATGACAGCTCTACAACACTACCCATACAAACTCTCCCATCTCACAAAAAGGGAACAAAGTCAGAGTTAACTGTTACCATTTTTGGATACCTACTTTTTTTTTTTTTAATAGAAATTAACCACATGTTTGGAAGTGTGTGACTGGAAATTTTAAGGACCCTCACAATTCTGCTCAAGGTGAGCTAGGGCAAATATGAGAAGACAGGATTGCAATGCAATTGTGATTTTGTAAGTAGAAACCAAATTAATTGTATTATAGAGTGCTTGCAATGAATTGAAAGTAGTTGGCCAGCTAAATGCAAAGTTACCGGCCAAACTCCATCTAACAGAACATTTTTGGCTAAGTGAACTCAACATTATGGGTTTCTTGGCAAGGCTGGCCCTGAAGTTGATGAGAGTGCTTCAAGTTGCCTAAGCTGAGAGAACACTCTTAAGATCAACTAATTCTCCCTGTTCTGATTTTATGCTCACCAAGCAATCTGTAGATAATTTATTTTGCTCACCACACAACTTGCCTACAAGGAAAGAGCACACTGATCTGACTACTTAAGCATTTTGGCCTGCATTTCTCATTGTAAATTAATAAATTGGCTTATATATATATATATATATATATATATATATATATATATATATATATATATATATTCAGAGAGTCCATATATATCTTGACAATAGACAGATTATAAATATATGAATGCAAACATAAAACAGGACTCTATATATCAAACAGGTATATGAGCCTGTTTTATTCAATTTACTCAGTCCAGGCTCTGCTCTTTAGCCTTGCAACTCAGAATCCCATTTTTATTTCCATATTCAGAGGCCAGCAATGTCCTATAAGGGTTTAGGAGTCAACTAGCATTCCCCAGGTGAATGAAGTCTCAGCATTGCTAAGTCCCACATTCCAACTTTACTGAAGGGATAATGTTCACTTTTCAGTGGGTGTTCCAATATGTCATCTGTATTAAGCAGTTAAATTTGAGAGAATGATATTGCCTTAAAAGAGTGTGTGGACAGAAAACAGGTTTGCTTCATTGTTTTTGTACTTTCAGTTCTCAAAAGCAGAGCCTAAGTGAAAGATTTAGACACAAGTAGATATTTGGGAAGCAAGCTCAGAAGCACAAGAAGGAAACAGGGAAATTGAGACCAAAAAAAAAAAAAATGGAAAAAAGTTAATGAGCGGGTTAGCCTATAGGCAAGTGGGACTCAGCCACACCATGTATGCTGGGAATCTGTGTTGAGGTATTGGAATCATTCCATGGAAAGATGGAGAGTTTCTGGTATTTATATATGGAGTTCCATCCCCAGTCAGCCCTCAGCCCTCAGTCCTCATGGTGGTGAGACATTGACTTCCTTACTCTTCCAAGTTGTAGCTGGTTATAACCAAAAAACCTTGCATTGCTCCCAGAAAAGCCCTCAGGAAAAGAATAGAGACTAACATCTTGAGATGGGAGAGTGTGGTAGTGATGGAAATTGAAGTAGGAAGTACACCAAATGAATAAAGTGTGGACCATCTAAAGCATTTAGTACATTATTAGAGACAAATACTATGCATCCTGAGGATACAGTAGACAAATAACCAAAAAACATGGACTGCTAAATTCTATCCAAAAAGTAAAAATGGCCAATCACTAACATTTTAAGTACTTAACCTTGGTAGTAATCAATAAATTGTAAATAAAGATGAGATAATATTTTTTTGCCTGTCAGAGGAGCAAAAGGGTAATTTTAATTAGTAAAACCCATATATTGAATGGGATACACTTTCATTAACTGTAAATGAGATTGTCAATTGGCACAACCTTTCTGAAAATCAAGTTTTCAATACAGCAATATATCAAATCATATTTTCAAATATCCCATGGCTCTGAAAATACTCAGATTATAATGTTGAATTAAAGTCACAATGCAAAAACTACATTTAGTATGGCCTTGATTGTTTTTTGAATCCAAATATGATGGAGATTGTGGGACATTGGTTTAACCATAGCTTTTGGAAAATATGACTTTTATGGCTTTTTGAGACAGGGTTTCTCTGTGTAGTCTTGGCTGTCCTGAAACTCACTCTACAGACCAGGCTGGCCTTGGACTCAGAGATCTGCCTGCCTCTGCCTCCTGAGTTCTGGGATTAAAGGTGTGTACCACCACCACCCAGCAGGAAAAAGTATTACATTTAATGTGCCCAAGTTTTATTCTGCTGACAATAACGTATATTTGTGTACACACACACACACACACACACACACATTTTATTATTATATTCCACTTTCTTCTTCAATAACTCCACCAAAAGTAGAGTCTAAGTTTTCTTCACATCTTAGAGTTGAGAATCATTTTTTTTCAGAATTAATGCACCTTCCTGAGGTGTCATGTGGCTGCTTCTCATAACTCTGACTTGTGATGATATGACAAAATCACATCAAAGCATGCAGCAGAATCCCAGGGTCTCATCATCCTATTTGGTTAAACCCATAGTTTATTTCCTTTCCTTTGTCTTGTTGTTTTTTTTAATTATTCAATTACATTAGCTAGAAATCAATCCGTTATTCTTAAAGTCACCCAGGAGCTTTTGACAAACAGACATTTGGTGCCTGAGTGGTATGCAGTGCACAGTGCATGCAGTGGTCATACCAACCATTCCTAGTTTTGAAATTTGTATGCCC
This sequence comes from Onychomys torridus, assembly GCF_903995425.1. NCBI lineage: Eukaryota > Metazoa > Chordata > Mammalia > Rodentia > Cricetidae > Onychomys > Onychomys torridus. The sequence continues at coordinate 122,511,128 of NC_050466.1, forward strand.
TATTCCAAGATATTTGGTAATTTCTACTGCCTTTCATTGCATTGTCTGGTGTGACAAGAAATCTTCCACAGACACAATAATTTTTCATTTCAATGATGCATCAGAGTATAATTTTTAGAAGACATTTTAAATGACAATTAAGGCAAAATGCATGTCTAAGTTAAATATCCAATCACGAGTAGACCTAACTCAAATAATTCAATTCAAGTGACAATCAAATGTGCAGGCTCCCTCTCAGTACAGTTAAGTCTGTATGCATATAAGCAATGACAACAGTGTCACAGTACATTCCAGTACTCTGTAACTTTCTGGTCACATTTGGCATCCATTATGAGATGCATACTGATTTCAAATAGGGAGAATATATACATTAGAATAAAGAAAATATAGTATATATTGTATAGTATACAATAAATATAGAGAGAGTATAAAATACAGATACACACATAAAGAAAAAAGACCAAAATGAAATGTACCATAATACTCACAGTAGTTAACTGTGTAAGGTCAAACTATGGTTCGTATATATTTTGGCCCATCTTTAGTCTTAAGATATGTGAGATAAACTTATATTACTGTTATATTGTGAAAAAAGAAGACAATTTAGAGGAATTATCTTTGTATTTTGAAGGCTATTATTTTATGTTGGTAGAAAAGAAAGCAGAATGAAGAATGAACTTGAATCTTATTTGGTAGGACACTTGCTGGGCCATCTTGACCCAGCAATTCAGAGATTCCTTGCAGGTATAGAAATAAACCCAGAACTATGAGGCTGTATTTATCATTCAAATGTATTATCTGATTTGTCATATAAGTTTGAAAGGTTGCTTGTCATATTTGTTATCTTCTCTGTAAATGGGAAAATACTGTGTATCATTTCTCTTCTTGGTAATAGCAAGAAGGGGATTGAAATATTTGTTAAAGTTTAGAGATTTGTTTATTTGTATTCTGTATATATGGATGTTTTGCTTTCACGTATATCTGTGCATCACAAGTTTGATGGCCAGGAGAGGGTGTGAGATCACCCAGAACAGAAGTGACAGACAATTATGAGCTGCCGTGGGTGCAGAGAATGAAACCCAGGTCCTCTGGAAATGGTCTTAGCCACTGAGCCATTGCTCCAGCCCCTTAAAAATTGAAAAACAAAAACACCAAAAAGCTCTATAAATTACTTCACAATCATGTGTGCCCACAACCAATCCAAATATCTTAGAAGAATCTCATCAGAAAATGCTGTCAAGTGGGAGGGAGGGAGAAAGTATTGGTGAGATGATGCCCAGAGAGCCACAGGCTGACAGTCTGTTTGAGGGGCTTGAAAGAAATGTCAGGGCTTTTGTAAATTCTGTCACTGGGCACAACTGAATGAATTCTATCCTGGTAGCCCTTAGGGACATTATCCAGCTGACAGAACTTAATTTCAGCTAATTAAAATGGTCCTGGTCACCTTCTACCTGCTGATGGGGAAAGGGACCTGGGGAATTGGCTCTACTGTGCACACACTTGCTATTTTACTTCCAGTCTTGACTTCCAAAGCAAAGCAGGTAACAAGGAGATGTACTGTCAGTGAGACGCTCTGACTAGAAGGAGTCTAGCTGCAGTGGGATGTGATGGGGGGCAGCAGAGTTCCCAGCACCTAACTCCATGCAGCCGTCAGGAAAGACATGTTACAGGATCACAATACCTTAGTTCACATAATCTTCCTAACAGTTGGAGGAGAAGCATCCCAGGAGTTGGAACAGCCTGAACTGCTAACATAGTATAAACAGTGAAAGGCAAGAGCTACTGTCGTTCTCATCAGTAGCATCATAATTGCCTCCACTGAAAGGGCCTGCTGATCAATACTTGTTCCAGGCCCCTGTGGATGCAGTTTCTATCTCCACCACTGCCTTCTCATCTATACTATTCTGTTCTGAGGACTGTAAACCACTGTTTCGAGATAAAGCAGTAAAGACTCTATTAAGATACAAATGTTTCATGAGAGATGAGCTATCTCGAGCTTTTCTTATACAACAGATTTCCAGGAGGACAGAGAATCTGTAACTTAAGCTAGAGAGGTCAGAAATGAGGATGCTGGGACATAAGACCTCACAATGGGAAAAGACCAATCTGGAGTACAGGTAGCTGAGCAGTGGAGAGGACTGAACCAAGACTGAACCAAGACTGCAAACAGATTGGCTCAATGCCCCAGGATCTAGGGATCAGAAGTAGGAGAGAGGGGAAACTGTGAGTCAGGAGGAGCTGCCTAGTCTTCAAAGTCAAGAAGATACATCCAAACTGCAAGTGCCGCCATAATCCTGTAATCCCAACACTCAAGAGGCTGAGGAAGGAGGATCACAAGTTCCTGGCTACATAGTGAGTCCAAGGCCAGCCTAGGCTACATAGTAAGACCTTGTCTCACAAAATAAAACTGAACCAAATAAAAATGGTACCTCAGGTCATGAGAAAGTGTTCATCAAGACTGTCAGGATAGAACTATCCTGAGCTCTCCAGTGCCTTGAGGTCTGAAGTGTGTGTGTGTGTGGCAGGGGGTGTCAGTGGGAAGAGAGGTTTATACTTACTAACAGCAAGCTGGATGGAGCTTTGGACAAGCTGGCAAGACAAAATAATTGATTGCCTTCTTGCTGCAAAATCAAAATGGCTTTTGATGCTCAGCCATTCATTGCCATAACTGAAATAATAACACAATTCATTTTAGCTGCAGCCCTGCAAATGGATGACTTTAATAATAGCTAATTTGGGATGATGAATGTGCCATTTGGGGGTGACATTAGTGCTGAATAAGGAGAAGGGTGTACAAGACACACAGGGAGGAAGGGATGAGCTATACGAGATTAGCCATGTTTGCTGACTTTTGAGCCTGGTGGTTCTTTCATTCTGCTCCACAGGTATTGATTGAGCAAGTCCCTATTCTCTACCTAGGATGAGATTCTGAAGATACATACATAAGGGTGGCACATGTCCTATTTTCCCAGGGAGAGCCCTAGCTTTTGCTAAGGTCTAGTACAATTATTAATAACATCTGACCCCTGCTGTCAAAGTAGTCTTGGTTTGTATGATAAATTGCCATTTTGTGTGCCTCACTTTGTTTTCTCTGAGTACGCAGCTATTCTGAGAAGCCAAGTCTTATGTGTGCACATAGAGCGAAGCCTGCATATTGGACAATACTATATAATCAATAAACCAGCCAAAGAAACTCAAGTGCACCAAGCAGTGTTCTGAGTTCTAAAACTTATGGTGGCGGCGGGTTACACATTCATGATGACTTTACATGCTTTGGAATGATGAGCTCCAGTCTTTCCAGATCTTCACAGCAACCCGATGTTACCCCATCTTACAGATTCATGAAAGAAGCCCACAGAAGGGAGGTGAGAGTTTAAGGTCACAGATACAGAGCATAATAGAGTTGCAATTGGGACCCAGTACTATTTTAACTTTTTTAAAAATTCTTCTTTAGCACAGAATAGACATTGGTGATTTCCAGAATGATTAAGGAGGCCCATAGGGAAAATGACTCATCTTCAAAAACTGAGTCCTCCAGCAAAGGTGAATAAAGTAAAAGGTAGAAGAGGCAAAGTTGACAAGAAACAATTAAGAAACTAAGAGAGGCGATGGATAATAGGGATGATTTGCAAGGAAGTTAAGTTTTCACACTTTAAATTTTTGATGAATATAGATTAATGGAGATCAAAGAAAAGGCTTTTGTACCCAAGGAAAGATAAAATCACGTCAGAGTGTGATTGCCTTGGAACAGGGGATTAGGTGGGAATGAGTCAAAAGGAAATAGTAAAGTTTTAATTCTTAAACATAGTGATTTTAAACAATGGATGTTTTGCTCATCTATTTTTATGGATGCTCTATTTATAGTAGTTAGGACATAGAATCAACCTAGATGCCCATTGACAGATGAATAAATAAGGAAAATATGGTACCTATACGTGATGGAATTGTATTTAGCCATATAGAAAGTAAAATTATGAAATTTGCAGGTAAATGGATATAACTAGAAATACACTGAGTGAAGTAACACATACCCAGAAGGACAAAGGCTGCAAGTTCTCTGTCAATTAGATCTTAACATCGAACATTGAAACATTGAGGGTGTGTGTGTGTGTGTGTTTAACTTGGGGAGAACATGGAGAATCCAGGGAACTAGAAAGAGACCATTTGTGGGATGGGGGAAATACATTCAAGAAGTGTGGTATGAGGGGGATAGTGAGAAGGGAAGTTTAAGTAGAGAGAAGGACAGGAGAGTAGAAGAGAGGAGAGGAAGGAATAACTAACACTAAAGATGGTTGAAAAATCCATATGGAAACCTATTTCACAAGCTACACACACACACACACACACACACACACACACACACACACACACACACACTCTTAAAAGAGTTTACTTGCAGAGGACAATGTTCCCTCCAGAAAACAAAGGCTGCCCAATAAAAAGCCCAGTGCCAGTTGTGGGATACATCCACTTGAGTTTTTGACCAAGGAAGTCCCAGAGACCGCCCCCCCCAAAAAAAAAAAAAAAATTATGGGCTATTGCCATTGCTTTTGGTTGTTCATCAAAACTTGATTGTAAGACCCTACTACTGAAGACATCGCCAGGCAGTGGTGGTGCATGCCTTTAATCCCAGCACTTGGGAGGTAGAGCCAGGTAGATCTCTGTGAGTTTGAGGCCAACCTGGGCTACAGAGTAAGTTCTAGGAAAGGCTCCAAAGCTGCACAGAGAAACCCTGTCTCGAAAAACAAACAAACAAACAAACAAAAAACAAAAAACAAACAAACAAACAAAAACAAAAAACAAAAAACAACAACAAAAAAGATACCATATACTTTGGTCACAGGACATGGAGAAATCAGATTAGTATTGGCCAGGAATCTTATACTGTACTGGCTAGCTTTCATAGTCCCAGACGTGCTATGCAGTAGTCTGTGAGGGAGAGGTCATCAACAGTCTTAGTCAGTTGTGAGCACTGTGCATTACAGTAACCACTGGCATGGCAAGGCAAGCCCATGAGTGCAATAGTGGCATGAATGTTATGAGAATAACTAACAGCTTTCTGGTTGATTTCATTTCCTGCTCCAAGGAAATGTATGACTGGGAATGTAAATATGACACAAAAATGTAGTTGGAAAGCTCATACTGGACCTAGGGATGGACCTACTATTATTATTTTGCTAAATGGACACAGTAACTGATTCCCGTCTAAAACTGTATCCCTACACAAACATATTAGTGCAGTTCAGATCTCATCAAAGAAGTTTCTTCATGCAGTGGATGCTGCTTACAACAGAAATTCACAACTGGTCAAAGTGCAGAGAATAAGTCTGTAGAGTGTTTAAGCACAGATGAGATGCTTATATCATACTCCCTCACCCTAAGGTTCAAAGATCATTGCAAAAGATGGGGTGGAAAGATTGTAAGAGCCAGAGGTCAGGGAGGTCTGAAGTAAAACAGTGTCTTCCAGATCTGACAGGACTGGTGCACTCATGACCTCACAGCAGCTGTGATTTCCTGAACAAAATGAAGCCAGTCAACTTCCTGGATAAGGGTGAGGGACTCATAAAGCTTCACCTCTGACTGAGGAGCTATTGGCAAGTGATGGCTTCTGGATAAGGGGGAGTCAGTTTTCTTCTAGGGTGTGGCCCAATAGTTTCCCAGTGCTCCAATGGATAGTCCCATACCCTTGAGTATGAGGGCAGTGCCAACTGGACTCAATGAGTTATATAAAAGTGGGGGAGGCTGGGGAGATGGCTTAGGGGATAAGAGCATTTGTTGCTCTTGTAGATAGCCTGGCTTCAATTCCTAGAACCTATGCAGTGGTTTATAACTGCATAAACTGACAACATGACCACTACGTGGGATGGTTAAGGGGAAGGCTTTCATTGTAGATATGAAAGAGAAAGGACAGGCAGAAGCATCTGGAAGAGTCCAGAGTGGAGGGAGGAAGGAGTAGACTGAACGACTGAACATGGCCAACAGACTGGTCATGGCCAGGGCTATCTGCAAGAGGGGAGAAAAGAGCAGTGGATGGAGAATAGAGAGAACATAGAGAGAAGCAGGAGTCAAATCTAGAGAAAATATAGTGAGGATAACAAGGTTATAATGAAAGTGGGTAGCTAGTGTAGAGAAGCCCGTGAGCTGGAGGAAGTTTAGGGTGAGGGGAGAGCTGAGAAGAGTACTTTGGGGCTGAAGAAATGGCTCAGCATTTAAGAGCACTGACAGCTCTTAGAGAGGACACAGGTTCAATTCCCAACACCTACATGATAACTCACAATCATCTTTAACTCCAGTTCAAGGGGACTCAGTGTCTTCTTCTGGCCTCTGTGGCACCAAACCCAAGAGATACACACACACATACATGCAGGCAAAACACTCATACACATACAATAAAAAATTAAAGCTACAATGTGAGATTTACTATCCTCTCCATTAAAACAAAAATAAAAATCCAAAACCTGGGCTTCTGCAGCAGCTGGCATATTTGTTAAGGAAGATGAATTCTGGAGTAAGGGCTGACTGGTTAAAGTCTGGGTTTGCTACTCTGTTGGGACCAGGAAGTGGTTCTGCAGCATATGGTGGAGCCCTGGAGAATCTCTGCTAGCCTATGACCTGGAGCCAAGCTATAGGCATCAAGTCCATCTTCCCTGTGCTCTGGGGCCTTGGATTGTAAACTCTGAACCATCTACACAACCTTTGTCATTTAAAGCTTTCCATGCTTAGGGTCAAAAGCTGAGAGAACTTCCCCTAAGAGCCACACACAGAAGTATTTGGCATTCACAAGCTAAGCTTGGGGTCTGGGTGTGTTTCTCTGTGTACTGACCCAACCTCTAAGGTCCTGTATCCCCAGTTTGTGAATGGACATGCTAAAACCTGAGAGGTATCAAACTGGAAGATCAGCCAGACTTGGTTGAAACTCTCTGAATTCCCGTCCTGGCTTCTCCCCTGAATTTGCCTGTGAGCTTGGGGACATGTCACAGGCTACGTGCCCAGAGAAGCAGACAGAGCCAGAGCTTTATAGGTAGGAGAATTCAAGGGGCAAGGGGTGAATGGACACTCGCTGAAAATAGTGCCCGCTTCTCCCTTCGGGCTCAACCTTCACTACATATGCTATACGATGAAGATTTTGTTCCCATCATGTTTCCCCTGAAATCTCCCTTCCTTTCCCCTGATCCTTCAAGAAAAACCATGTCTTTTATTCACTAATGAGCAGATGTGGGGAGAAGGGCTTTGAGAAGCAGTATGGTATCGGGCAAGTGACTGACTGACTTAAACTCTCTGAAGCTGTTTGTCACAAGAAATGGTTATTGATGTCTTCCCCACGGGGTTTTTGGAGAAGCAAATGAGGTAATATTGGGTAAATGCCCCCTGCCAAGTTTCATAGAACTGAGTGGATGAAAAACAAAAAGAAATAAAAAAGGAAAGACATGACTCCCCTAGGTATGGTGGAGAAGGTTGATTGTAGATTAAAGGCAGAGCATAGCCAGAGGCAGGGACATCCGGGAGAGTCCAGAGTGCGCCTGACCCTGAGCCATATGAGGAAAGAGGGGAAGAAAGAGGGAAGAGAGCAGAGGGGAACTAGGTGCAGTAAAGAGGGCAAAAGGTGAAAAAGAATCAGGAAACTAAAATGTGTGGATAATATAGGGAAGAGCCTTCTGGGAGAAGGGCAGCCCAGCCCCTGCGGTGGAGAGTTCAGGGTAGAGAGTGGGGTATGCCACCCGTACCCACTAATAGGCAGGGACTGAGGGATGCTGGGAGAACCTGGTGATCAGGTCTACTTCTATATATTAAATATATAACCCAGTTAGCCTTTTATCCCAGGTTTGAGACCTAATACTCAGTAACTTAGTTCTCTTCCCCTCTGAACCCAAACTTAAGCATCCAAACAATGGTCTGAAGACCATTTTGCAGTAAAGAAACACTGTGTGTAAATTGGTAGAGTTCTTGATAACTCACAACTCTAGAAAAATGAAGTCACTTCAAAATCTTCCCCACAGCAACGAAATCCCCAGTACATGTTCAACCTGCCCCTGGTCTGCCTAGGCCCCCAATCCTAAGAACACAGATTACTTCTTGCTCTGTCTCTCTCTGTATGTGTCTCTCTCTGCCTCTGTCTCTGTCTCTCTCAAGAAACATCATTTGGGCATTTCAAGGATGTGCATTCTTAGCTACCATGTGTGGGGCCAACAAGCCAAGTTACTGTAGGTATTTCTCAACTGTCACTGTCACTGCTCTGGAACTCAGGGCTCATTGTGGGTCACTGACTCTGGGGATGATTAGTGCCTCAGTTCCCCCAACCACTCTCTGAAGTAGGAAGAGCATGACATGACAGCAGGAGTTTAAAAAACAACAACAAAAACACCAGAAAAGGCAGGGCTTTTGCCATGAGGTTTGAGATTTAATTTGTATTCTTTGTAACTACTGAGACCAAGGAGTAGGCTGCTGAGTCCTGCCTGTGGTTGGCTAGAACCTCTTTCATGTGATACAATCCTTGCCTCTGCACAAGTTCCCCCAGGTCCAGAGACACTTGACCTTCATGTCTCCTCAGCACAGCACCTAAGACTGTGGCTCTCAACATGTTACACCAGACCATCAGCACCCGCACCACCTGGGGGAGTATGTCACAAATGCACATTCTCAGACCCTCCCCACACCACTTCAGGTGACTCTGATAGGGGTCTGAGTTCAGGACTTGACACTGGATTTAGTTGCACAAATCATGTCACAAGCACAGGGTGGCTGTCATTTGCTTGCTTTGAGGGGAGAGAGAGCAGGCCTTTGAGACAATGTCTCATGTAGCTCCAGATGGCTTGAACTTGCTCTACAACCAAGGATGACCCAGAATTCCTGATCCTCCTGCTTCTACCTCCCAGGTGCTAGAACTACAGTTATATACCACCATACCAGGCTATAATTTGCTTCTTCATCTTCTGGCAATTTTTTCCTTACTACACAGAAGAAATCAAGGAAGACAGAAACACACTGATGGAGAGGGTTTCTAATGCCATACTTCCTAATTAGAAGGCAATCCTTTTCCACTTTATTTTGGATTTATGGCCTGACCAGTGATTTTGAATCAGGCTGGGGGCTGATGTAGCTTGATTTGCACTTAACGCTTATTTCTCCAATAGCTTGGTTGCTACAGGAAAAGGCTTTGGCATCCCAAACAGAACATTTGGAATATAATATAAATAAACACTTTGAACAGAGATTTAAAGCAGTTTTTATTACAGCCACTGACGTGGCACGTTTTACAGCTTTGATTTCAATTCTGGTTGTGAAGACACAGAGAAAGCAAACAGATCTCAGAATAGAAAGAAAATCAAGGGCAGACATGGGAGAGATACCTTCCCATTAACCCTTCCACCCCACTGGGATAGAACCTTAAACAGCTCCTCTGCATGAACACATTCTTGGGGGCAAGACAAGTCTAGGTACAGACTATAGACTGTGACTTGTACAAGGCAGATTTGAAATAAGGAAGGCAAACCCGAAGGTTCCAGAAGAGAGATAGAAGCGTCAAAGTACAGCAAGGCAAGAACAACATGGGCAAGGAAGATGGTGAAAAGATCCTAAAAATGAGCCTTTCTCCAGTGGATAACAGGCCCTCTTCCCTAGCCACAGTTTCATTTGCCATATTTTCAGTCACTCACAGGTAAATTGTGTGCTGAAAATATTAAATAAAAATATCAGAAATAAACCATTCCTAGTTTAAAATTGCAAATCAGTCTGAGTAGCATGATGAAATCTCATGGCATCCTTCTGTCTAGCATAGGCACTCTGTATACATGCCTCAGTTACTTAGTTACTTCTTAGTTGTCAGGGATACTGTCATAATTTCACAGGGATTACAGATAGGGTTCCAAACGTTCCATTGTTTCAAGCTGTGGTGATATTTTATCTGTGTCTCCCAATAAAATTTATCTGAGGATCAGAGGAAAAAGCCAGCTGCTATATTAGACATAGAAGTCAGGCAATGGTAGCATGCTCCTTTTATTCTATCATTCAGGAGGCAGGGACCTTTCTGGATCTATGTGAGTTCAAGGCCACACTGGGAACAGTGCCTGGTGTTGTGGCACACACCTTAAACTCCAACACTCATTAACCATGGAGGTCTGGAAGTCTGTACAGACAGACAGGAAGTGACAGAGCTGAGCAGGAAGAGGAAGCAATTTAGCTGGACAGAGAGCAGATGAGATAGCAGAACAGAAAGGCATATAGGTGTGGGTATACAGGAAGTAGGTCTCTTTGGAAGATGAGGTGTGTGTGAGGTGATGGTGGCTTGTGGCTTTTCCTATTCCTCTGATCTCTCAGGTTTTCACCCCAATATCTGGCTCTGGGTTTTTATTTAATAAGACTTTTTAACAATTTGTCTACATCAAGCATCTATTGAATGTCTTGGAATACATCCCCCTAGAAATGGTGGAGGGTTGCATAGAAGAAAGCAATCTCAAAGGCCAAATCTCATAGGACCTAAATTCTAGCTTGACTAATGCATGTCAGGGTACTTCCAATTTGAGGTAATAACTTTTCTGGCTCTTGGTTTCTTTATCTGAATGTCAGTCCCTGTCCTACCTGTCACAGAGCTATTGTAAGGCTGAAATAAACCAACAAGATCTTATATAGAGTGCTTGACACAGCAGCAATGGAAGGCATAGCAGTACATTTTTTATGGTCTTGCTTAGGGATGTCTCCTACTGAAGTGAATTTCTAAAACCTATCGTTTCCAGATTATACAAAATGAGATTCAGGTTTTAGTAGGCATGAATCAAGTCTATTAGTGTTCCTGAGTCTGAGGGTATAACCTTCTCCAGACTTCCCTTCCCATAACCTCCCTTTCTCTAGCCAGGTACTAGCCTTGTCTCTGGGTCTAGTAGAATATTGGAATGCATTCAACAGCAAGCTGAGATATCAGCTTAGATGCTGGTTTCTGCTTGTGTCTTTCCCTCTGCAGCCTTCTCCTACTTCTGCACTTGGCTTATGACCTTGTCTATATTCTCAACCTAACTTTTTAAAGGTTTTCCACAAAATTTAGAAGCTAACTCCTCTGGGTCATTGAATCACACAACTTTCCAAGACACTGTCTTGGTTATTAATGACAAGAATTAATGGTGCTCCAAGGACTTACGCAATACAATTTCCCAGTTAATAGCTTCTGGTCACCTCCCTACCCCATCCTACCAATGTTTAGCTCTCTTGCTTCTATTTCTCTTTCTAACATAAATTCTTACATCTTCCCTTCCTTCTGGAATCACTTCTGCTCCCAAAGGCAGCTGAGTTATCCCTCTTCTAATTTTACACAGTCACCTGTGCCTTCTCCTGTCATGGCAGTGGTCCTGCTGTATCAATGTTGACTGGCTAGCTATCTTTATGAACCCTGCACTTCTGGGTAAGAACTATGTTTTATCTCTGTCTCTGTTCCCATCATGTACCACAGGAAACTGTTGCTGAATGGACCATCACTCTGAGACATTTATTGCACAGCTGGAGAACTTTGGGAGTGTAACTATGACTTCCCTGCTTCATACCCAAAGGACACTGTGCTGATTTAATTACTCATATGTGGGGGGTTCACACAGATGTTATAACAGCTCACTTAGCAAAGGACAGTGATTAGGGTTTTCTTTTATTAACTAAATAGACAGCACCCGAGTGGAATATTAAAAGCCAGATGGCACAACTTTCATCTTGTGTATATCTGCAAGGGAAGCACAAAGTGCCAGCATTGTCCTGTTTAACCTTAAGTGCAGTCTCAAAGATACACTTCACCACTTCTAGGTCACCACTCTACATCCATATCCAGCCTACCCTAGTTGAGAGAAAGCCAAAAGAAAATGCAACTTGAGACCTGTTATTAACTCAATTCCTCTAACCCAAAATTCCTATGTTGAAGCCCTAACTGATCAGTATTTCAGAAATGTGACTGTATATGAAGACCAGGCCTTTAAGGAGATAGTTAAATTAAAACAAGGCCATTAGGGTGAGCTCTAATCCAATTTCTCTGGTGTCCTACAAGATAAGAAAATTGGACACACAAAAGAGACACCAGGGGCATCCATGCATAGAGGGATTATCATGTAAAGAGAGAGCAGATGACAGCCATTTACCAGTCAGAAGGGAAGCTATGCAGGAAACTAACCCTGCCAGCAGCTTGATCTCAGACAGCTAGCTTCCAGAATTATGGAGGAATCAATTTCAGTTATTTAAACCACTATGCCCATGATACTTTGTTATGATAGCTTCAGGAAACAAAAGGAGAGCCTGTCTGAGTTATTGTTTTGTTCTATTACTGTGATGAAACTCCATGAGCAAGACAACTTAAAAAAGAAGCATTTAATTAGGGGCTTGCTTATAGTTTCAGAGGATGAGTCCATAACCATCATGGTAGAGAACATGGCAGCAGGCAGGCAGGCAGGCATGGCACTGGAGAAGTATCTGAGAGCTTACCTCTAATTCACAAGCACGAGTCAGAGAGAGAAAGACTGGGCCTGGTGTGGGCTTTTGGAACCTGAAAACCTATCCAAAGCGACACACCTTCTCCAACAAGAACATGCCTATCCAACAAAACCACACCTCCTAACTCTTCCCAAACAGTTCTACTAACTGGAGATCAAACAGTCAAGTATATGAGCCTATGGGGGCCATTCTCATAGACTCCAATCACAGTTTAGCTTTGAGATGCCTGCGATACCTTTGGACACTCTCAGCCTGAATGAACTGGGCCCCAGATGTGGAGCTTCATCAGAGTCATGTCCATCCTCTTATCCCAGGTTAATTGTGGATTTCTTTATAGTTGAAACCATTTGCCTTTTCCCTTCCTTCATTCTTCTATTGCTCCACTTATTTGCTTCCTCAACAGTTACTGAGAGATGCTATAAGAGATATGGTACCCTGCCCTCAAGGAACCTAACATCACATAAAGGACATGCATCTATCATCCTAAGGTTAAAGATGACCCAGCTATGTAGTATCACTTCTAACTTGGGTGATGAAACTGATTGGTAAAGAAAGAAAAACAGTCTGTGGAAAAGAAGATTCAAGGCTGACAATGCAGTACAGTTAAGAGCTTAAACCCTAAAACTGGAGCGGATGCTGCAGTTAACAGGATAGGCTCTATCCAGAGCAAAAAAGCTACACGACCTTCACAGAGTACTAAATCTCCCCACTCTTTGGTTACCTCATCTGAGACTAAACAAGATATTTATATTCAATTTGATTAATTCATACAAAATTCTTAAACGGTACTTGGCACATAGGAGTTAGTTCATAAATTTTACTGTTTGTAGCTTTTAAGGACAGAAGGCTTAGATTTCAGTCTTTCATTTATTAGCTATGTATTCCTAGGACAAATATACCTTGCCCCAGCTGGACTGTCTTTCTGTCTGACAAAGTGCTTGGGAGAATCAAGTGAACTAGCCAATATTTAAGGGCACTGAAAACTACAAGGGCAGAAGGATTTTACTGTTGCTGTTATTAAGTTGAGCCTTGAAGGATGGTGAAGATTTAATATGAAAGCTACTGTTCATTGAGGACTTACACAAGTGCTGTGTGTGTGTGTGTGTGTGTGTGTGTGTGTGTGTGTGTGTGAAACAGAGTGAGGGCAGATATTTCCTAATTCTCTTTTCCAGCTTCCTAGTTCCTAGGGCACAGGCATATACCACACATTTGGCCAAGGTTATGTTCTTCTCAAGATTCCAAATTTTGAGAGATCATCACAAATACAAATGTGAGTCATGAATGTGTAGGTGGTACAGTGTAACAGTACCATAGGCAGTGGCATTTGTGCTAGACTGACCTTGAAGGGGAAGCTAGTTGGTAGTCACCCTATGCAACTTCTGCTGGTCCCAATCCTTTTTTGCACTCACTAGCCAGTAGTATCACTGATTTGATGAACAATCTACTATTCTCAATGATGTTTTCTTCTGGGCTGGCAGGATAGCTCAGTGGATAAGAGGACCTGTCAAGTCTGACAACCTGAGTTTAGTCCCTGAGACCCATGTGGTGGGAGGAGAGAAGTTATCCTCTCACTTCCACGTGTAGAAACTGAAGCTTAGTGGGGGATGATATACCTTGCCCCAAATGTCACCAACAGTAAATGAGACCTGTAGACTTGACTCTAAGGATGCTTTTACCAGTACTTACCACTGCAGTACACTAGGGGGAGAAACTGGCAAAAATTATGTGAGTGGGAGTAATATCCTTCCTGCCAGACCCAGATGTAGGAGAGCCTGAGGATGGTTCAGAGGATTATAAATTTCCAAATATGCAAAGGTAAAATGTTCACACCAGAGACAGTTTAAAAATGGGAAGAGCTAGATAGTGTGCATCTATAATCCCAGTATTTAGACTGAGGCAAGAAGATTGGCTCCAATTTTAGAACATTCTAGGGTATGTATTACTTAGCCTGGGCTACAAAGAGCAAAACTCTGGGTTTCATCCTTAGAACTACAGGAAAAAAAAATAAAGTTCTAATGCTCACATCTATAATCGCACACTTGAAGCGGAGGCAGGAAAGCCCAAGTTCAAGACTATCTTGGTATTCAGGTTGAGACCTTCTCTCATCTCACAAACAAACCACAAAATTAGATAGAGACCTCGAAAACAGCAGCATTCATTTCTTCTTTTGGATGTCAGGAGCCACTGGAGATGTCATGTTACTCTGAGTGTGAAGGGATGGAAATGTAACTAGGAAAGGCCAAGACAATTTTTGTAGAAGGAAGTCTTGACTAGTGAATGGTAATTGGTGAGGAAGAGTCTGGTGACTGAGACATTGTTAACACCCTTGACCAAAATAGTGAAATCGGGCCCAGAAGTGATTTGGTGGTGACAGGAGGATGGAACAGCTGCCCCTTTAGAAAGAAATGCCCTCTTTCTGCTCATAATTTTTAGCCTTTCAGCCTCTTATTTCAAAGGTACTTACCATTTGCCTTGTTTTCTCTGAGACGAAAGGACTCGGGTTACACTCTGGGGATGACGCTACTGCTCACAGATGTGGAAAGCAGCAGCTTCTGTGCAAGGAGAATCCTAGCCAGTTGGAAGCAGTCACTTGTGTGGGCCCCGGTGGCCTGCTTATGGTTATTAATAACTGATGGTTCTGCCATCTCCGGTTCCAGCAGCCCAGCAGGCTTTCATCCTCCTATAGTCCGGCACCCCTTTGCTCCAGCAGCCAGTGGTGCCCAGCTAACATGTCTTAGCCTGCATTTCGGGCTATCACCAAGGGTTTCTTCAGCCTATCCCTTGACACAGTTCTGCCAGCCTTCATGGGGGAAAATGGAGATGACCAAGGGCCCAGAGCTCTGGCTGGTCTCTAAATGACATCAGAGTAAAGTTGATTTCAACCCAATGTGAAACCTATCCATTATCTCCCCCTTTCCCCTTGCTTTCTCTTCCTCTCGTTTTCCTTCTTTCTCTCTAATAGCACCATCTTAATTTTATCCTCTTGGGTTTTTTTCTTTGTGTATTAGCCTCATTTATTATTGCTTCAGCATTCTATTTCGTTCCTTTTCTCTTCATTCAAAAAATTTTAATACCACTGTGTGGCCAGAACTCTGCTAGTACTTTGGAAGTACAAAGGAGGAAAACACAGGCTCCACCTGTAAACTAGCTCAAATACTTATAAGGAAGATTTATAACGGTAGAGATAAGACCAGGATATATAATAACAGTTCATCAGACACGTTTATTCCAATTAGAAACAAAAGAGAACATGAAGAAAGTTTCTGTAAGGAAATTATGCCGAAAGAGGTTATTTATGAGAATGACTGAGAAGGTATTGCAAGCAGAAGGGGCTTGCTAAGCAAACACATAGGGGTAAAAGGCCCTACTATATAGAGGAAATACATAAAGTGGCAGTATTGAGATGAAAAAGGGCAGCAGATGAGTTGTAGCAGAAGCAGGTCCTTGTATGTCAATTTAATAGCTTGGTCTTTGGCCAGTAGATGATGGAGGGCTACCAAAACATCTAGAGGAGAACAAAAGCATGGTAATGCATGTTTCTTTTTGAGACAGGGTAGCCTTGAGTTGTCTGAAACACATTCTGTAGACCACGTTGGCCTGGAACTCAAACAGATCTGCCTGCCTCCACCTCCCAAGTGCTAGGATTAAAGGTGTGTGCCACCAAACCTAGCTTCATGTATAGTTTTCTGAATACATTATCACTTTCCAGTGGTGTGAAAGATAGGCTATAAAAGAACAATATCACATCAGGTGAACCCAATTGGGAAGCTGCTGTTGCCATTCAAGTGAGAGATGGTGACTTGAACTGGAACAAGAAAAGATGGAATTAAATTAAGAAAATAATCAGGTGATAAAATCTGTAGGTCTTGGTGATGAATTGGCTATAAATGATATGTGTGATGGAGATATCAAGGGTGACACTTCGCTCTTTTGGTATGCAGATAGGAATAATAGTAAAACTAATAAAATGTTCTTGGGAATAGTGGTGTCATCAACCACAACAAAGGGTTCAGGAGCGAGTTCTAGTTCAGAAGAAAATGGAGAACTTCTCTTATGGACATGAGAATTGAAGGTGCCTATGCAACATACAATGGAAGATGCCTAGCAGAGATTTTCAGTGATTAAAGCTCTGGAGAGGGTCTGTGCTAAAGGTTTATAGGAGTTTGGATTTGAGATTACACCAGGGATATCTGTCACAACTTGCTAGGTTCCCAACATCTCTAAGAGAACTGCTGCATCTGAGGTATGTCAGCTGCCCACACAATCATGCTTTGCTCTCTCTAATGCGTTCTCCCTATTCCTCCCATTTGCTTTTGTTTTAACTAACAAGATGTAGTCTGTCTCCAGTTCAAAAGCAGCCAGTCTCTAAACTGACTAGAGACTTGATAATTCAGGTGGTTGTGCTAGCTTAGGGGAAAAAATTAAAGAATTCCTCCTTTGGACATGTGAATTGAAGATACCTATGAGATATTTAAGAGGAGATGCCTACCTGGAATTTTGAGAGTTAAGAGATGAGCTGGGTCAATTCGAATCCCTCTCAAGGTTTTGAACTAAGAACTACAGTGTGGTGGTATTGTGTTCCCCCAAAATATTGTGTACCCTAATAAACTTATCTAGGGTCAGAGAACAGAACAGCCACTAGATATAGAGGCCAGAAAATGGTGGTACACACGCCTTTGATCCTAGCATCCCAGGGCAGAGATCTATCTGGATCTCTGTGAGTTCAAGGCCACATTGGAAACAGCCAGGCATGGTGACACATGCCTTTAAGCCCAGGAAGTGAGGGCAACAAGCAGAAAGATATATAAGATATATAAGGTGTGGGGACCAGGAACTAGGCCTGGTTAAGCTTCAGGCTTTCGAGAAGCAGTTCAGCTGAGACCCATTTGGATGAGGACTCAGAAGCTTCCAGTCTGAGGAAACAAGATCAGCGTTCACCCCAATACCTGGCTCCAGGTTTGTTTTTATTAATAAGACCTTCTAAGATTCCTGCTACACTACAGAATTACCACATTACTTACCACTGGAATTGAAGTTGGAAGATTGTTGAAAGTAGAGACATGGACAGCTGAGGCCATTTGAAGCTCAAGTATGAAGGGGGGTGCAATCTGTGGGTAAGCAGAGAATTGGGAATGGTAGAAAGGGAAGAATAGAGTAGACGCTGGAGAAAAAGATATAAAACATGATAGAGAAAGGAGGCGACTAGGCTATGAAAAAGACAGAGGAATTTTCCAATTGTCAAAGCAGCTCCACTGCCTGATAGAGCTGCCACCTCTGTCTGTGTGGCCTCAGTTTGAAGGCCAGCCTTCTGAGGATAACGTAAGTGATGCTATTTGCTTTTCCAAACAAAAGAGTTACCAGGGCGAGATCACTCAAGAAGAAACAAGCATGGCTGAAGTCAGCAGCTGTGTGTGTGTGTGTGTGTGTGTGTGTGTGTGTGTGTGTTCTCCCACTTTCTCATGCGCATGCGTATTGGCAGGGAGAAGAGAAAACTACGCATATGCAAAGGGAGGGACATAGGGTCATAACAAGAAAACACTGGCCATGAAAGCGAAATTATCTTATTTCATTGTTGCTTGTTTGTTTTTAGATGAGTGATCACAAGCGTCAAAACTGCAGGTGGGTCTGATCAGGACTGCACAAGATCCACAGAGTTGAAAATTAGTAGGTAACTGGTGATTTTAGTGAAGCCATGTAAGAGTGATAGGAGAGAGACATCGGGCTGAACTTGGCTGCAGACTGTATTTAAAAAAATAAGGAGGCAGCCAGTGTCAGATTCTCTTGAAGAAGAATTTGATGATGAACAGAGGAAAAGGCATTGAGAAGGCACAGAGAGCCAACGGAGGTTTTGCTTTAATTTCGCTTTAATATTTAGAGAGGGGCATGAATTTGTATATTGAGAAAGAACTCAGTTGGGAGGGAGAGGGAAGACAGAGAAAGATGGGGGAGGGGATGGGAAGCAATGGGAGGGGAGGAGAGGAGTGGAAAGTCTAATTTATCAGGGACCCAAAGGGAGACAGACTAGATCCAAGCTGAACTGACAGCATTCGCCTTAAAGAAGAGAGCAGTCCATCCATCCTCTGAAACTGGGAGGAGGGAAGACGCCAAGAGCCCTGCAGTTCAGAGGTGCAATGGTGGATCCTAGTGTCAGCTCTACCACCAAGCAGCTGTACACATCTCCTTCTCTGTGGCCTTCTTGTTACCATCTATAACCAAAGGGGAAAATTACCTGGTCTGGCTCTCTTTTCGAAGGTGGCCGTGAGGCTGCAATGAAAGCAGTAGATGTCAGCATGTGAGGGAATGTGTACAAATTTGATGGTGTGGGTTGTGCAGGTGATTTGGAAAGTGACAAGTGTACAGTGTGCAGAATGGACAGCTATTTCTAGGGTCTAGCTAGATTTGCCCACGTCTCTTTTTTCTTCTACATCTTGTGACAACAGAATCTACTGCCTGCTTCCTTCCTCATTCCCAGTCTCCACATGCCGCAAGCTCCCCAGAGGTCAGGCGTGGTGGGAGCCGAAGGTACAACCTCAGCATCTCTGTCTCAGATGATGAGCTGAGAAATCAAAGGTTCTTTGTTTGCCAAGGAAAGGTTTTTCTTTTTCTTTTTCCTTCTCTTCAATAAATCTGTCTGCCTCCGCTGTTCCATGACGAGGCTGATGGGCCTTGCCCTTGGGACGTG
The DNA here is from genome assembly GCF_903995425.1 of Onychomys torridus. Classification (NCBI taxonomy): domain Eukaryota; kingdom Metazoa; phylum Chordata; class Mammalia; order Rodentia; family Cricetidae; genus Onychomys; species Onychomys torridus. Next base: position 122,530,266 of record NC_050466.1, read on the forward strand.
CAACTCAGCATGGGAGAGGGAGATGCTGCAAAATTCGGCACCTCCCTTTTCAATGCATGTTTAATTCATTGCTGCAAAGACTTGGATAAGTAAAACACTAAGCTTCTTCTGACTGGGCTTCCTGGAGAGAGGGACTCCAACAGCTTTAAAAGGAAATGTCAAACTGTTAAGAGTTCAGGCTTCAAGCAGCTTAATGCTTCACAATGTTTTGGAGTGAGTGTCTCCTGGATCCTTAATGCCTGGGTTATTTAGAATGGAAAATTCCTGATTTGGGTGTCAATCCAGTATACACGAGACAACCACAGTCAACTCTGGAGAAGCACTCATTCATTTTCTTCATTACTCTATCCTTTCTTCCTCAACAAGCCTTTTAGCCAGTTACTAGTCAATCAATGAATATGAGCTAACAAATGACACACCAATGATAGGTTCATCTCAATGCACAGCTCACATCAAAATAAATGAATAAAAACACTGTATGGATTCCATACTGTTATGGGCTCATTTGTGCCCCTCTCCTAACTCACAGGTTGAAGCCTTAACTCTTAGTACTTAACTCTTAGATTGCAATCTGCAGGACCTTTAGTGTATTAAGTTAAAATGATATCCATCGGGTAGACTCTAATCCAATATGTATGGCATTTTATAATAAGAGATTAGGACACAGACAAATGTCATCAAACATGTCTGCACAACAGACAACTATATAAAGATAAAGAGAGAAGGTACCATCTATAAGCAAAACAGAGAGATCTCATGAGAAACCCTGAAAAGCCCCTCCCCTTAAACATACAGCTTCCAGAAGTGTAAAAGAATGCATGTCTATTGGAGTTTCCAGTCTGTGTAATTTTGCTGTGACAGCCCCTAGCAAACCAATGCACATCTTTTTTTTGCAGAGTTTATGGTCATCTGGAAAAAAAGGACATCTTCTTCCCTCATGCTGGTAATATCTGGAAGGCTATATGCACGTAGTTTTTTCCCCTGGGGAAAAATTATCACCAATCACAATCAAGATGAGGTCAAAGGATATCGAAACAATTTCTTGATTTTTTTTCTCACCATGACCATACAAGGACACATAGAAGGGGTATGTGATCCTTCTGTCCATGATGATGTCTGTCTTTTCTCCTTACCCATGGGTCTTTTGTTATTCTGCTTCTCATCCTTGGCTTCCTCCCTCTGTCAGGAAGATTCAGGTGACATTCTTTAGGTACCATGGGTTCCATAAAGACTTCAGAACTACCACGAGTATCAAATGAAAATGAAATCCAGAAACCACATGGACTACTAATAATGCAGGTTCAATAGGCTTGAGCAGGACCTAGAAAAATATCCTTAAGGTTTTTATTGTGATACAGCTATACAAAAAGTGGTCATGATACTTATGCGTAATTAAGATATAATGATAAAAGAACTGGGCAGAGGCTGGAGAGAAAGTGCCATCAGGTGCTAACTGCCTATATCTGTAACTCCAACTCCAGGGGCTCAGATGCTGTCTTTTGAACTCTGCAGGCACATACCTCTACACACACAGGGCACAAACATACCATGCACATACATAAAAATGAAAAAATCTGTAAAAAAAAAAAAGAGAAAGGAATGTCCATAAGATATAGATATATGAGCACTCCCTCCTCAGTGGCAGCTCTCTCTTCCTCAGAGACAAACCTCAATGGACTTTTTAATTATTCATCTGTTTTTCTTTATTGTTTGCTATATACATTTGGGTCTCTGAACAAGAACAAAATCTTGCTTAGCTTGTTTGCCTGGTGACTTCATATAATATGTCATACTGTGTATATTCTTTAGCAACAGAATCTTTAATTTGATTATGAAGCAAGCACTGGTTCTCAGTAGTAAAGGGGTATGGTACAAAAGGATAAAAGAAGGTGGCTGGGAATGAAGAAAGACATTGCCATATGTCACATATACTACATTAGAGAGGAGAACCATATGTTACAAATGTTCAGCTTTGTGGTACAGATTATCACTGTATGGATTCTTGTGTATGGGTTTTCAGGTCACATCATAGGTGTCAGTTTAATCACCCAATATGTAAAACATTATGGCAGATTGAAATAGCAAAGACCTCCTGAAGAGAATGAGGCACAAGGTGGACCTTAAAGGATGGGAAAACTGGAAATTGGGGCAAGGAATAGAGGTGATGTCAGTTTATGGCTAGAGTTTGCTTTAGAAAGAGAAATCTAGGAGTAAAAGGCAAATCAGAAATGCAGAAATGTGGATTGCCAGATTGGAGGGGGGTGAGTGCCAACAAAAGCCTGGCAAAGGCTGGAGATGCAGCTCAGTGGCAAGCATGTGCAAGGCCCTGGGTTCCATCCCTAGCACTATAAAAAAAAGCCTGGTAAATCTAGTTCTTTTAGGAAAGTACTGAGGTTCCAGGAGATCCTATCTTGGGAACTAAGAAGGAAGGCACAGCTTGAGAAATATCGGATGGGAGATCATGAGACCATCATAGCAGGGCCTTTAGTAGAAAATAAAGCATGAAAATGCAGACACACAGTAAAGGGCCCAGAGGAACAGAGAAGTTAGCAACAGACAGGAAAATTATTTAAGACCATCAATAGAGTTCTTCTCAGGTGTCAAAGATTCCTCTCCATTCTTCTAGTTCTCCCATGTACCACCTTCTCTCCTCCATATGCAACCTATCATTGTTGTGGGCTGAATGTGAAATGTCTCTCATCATCTTACATGTTTCAAAATATGGTCTCCAGTTGATGGTGCTGGTTTGGAAGATTCTGGATCTTTTAAGAGATCTACCTTACTGGATGAAATAGTAAGTATAATACATGATTGGAACAGGCCTTGAAGTTTTATAACCTGACCCTACTTCTTCACCGTGCTGTACTTCCTGACTGTAGACAGAAGCAATGTGACTAGCTACCTCACACACAATTGACTGTGTTCCCTCATACTGTAAGCTAAAGAAATGCTTCCTTCTTTAAGTTGCCTCTTTTCAGGTATTTGACCACAGCTATGAAAAAAAGTAGTTAAGATAACCGTGCGTCTCCACTTTCAGCTGAAGCTCTCACTTGCCATCTCACTGAAAAAAAAAAAAAAAGAACCCCTGAACTGGGAATTCCAACCTACTTCCACTTTACCCTCCCATCTCTATTTTTATCATTGCCTTCTAGTACATGTTGGATGAATTGTCCACTGTTAACAGCCACTGCTTCCACTGGCTCTCCAGATGCCATTCCAATCAGTTAGGATTGACTTCATCTGAGACCAACAGAGATCCAAAACTATAGTGGGTGAATTGGCAGCATTTATTCCCTCATACATTAGAGGGAGTGTAGTCAATCTGAGGTTGGTATGACGACCCAGATCTACAAAGGCTTCAGAAGTGCATGCTCCTCAAAATTCACCACACCCCATGTTTATGGTCCTTGTCTTCCAGCTCCAAGATGGTGTCTAGAATTCTGGTTATTACTTTCAAAGTTCAGGCAGCAGGATGGAGAAGGGACAGAAGAAAGGATAAAGTACATGTGCCAGCTATCTTTCAAGGAGGTTCTCAAGAGCAGGCACAGGATACTTCTGCATACATCCTACAGGCCAGAGGCAGTACTTGTTGTAGAAAAGCATGAGGCCAGCTTTGAATTGGGAATTTTATTATTGTGGAGGAGATGACAGAAATCTACCACATCATTACTTCTTTCCCTCTTAATGACTTTTACACTTGCTACCAGCTAATTCTTACTATCACACACTTACTTTAGCTTTTACGATCCCCCAAATAAACTTTTCTTTGACTATATTTTAACACCCATTAACAGCAAATATTCTCCAAAGAATTATCTACACATGCAAAATCCTCTTCCTCACCTCCTATTTATTCTCCAATCTCCTCTGGGCTGGGTTCCATACTCATCAATCTACTGAAAATGCTCTTGTCACAATCCCCTAGAGTCCCCTGTGTTGCCAAATCCAATTATCACGCTTCTGTCCTGAATTTAATAGCCCTCTCAACAGCATTTGACATAGATGGTCTTTCAAATCCTTTAAAAAGTATTTCCTTAAAACATTTCCTGACTTAGATTTGTTAATGCCACACTTTTACCTCTCTTTCTCAATATTTGCTACTTGAATGTAAAGATTCAAATTACTCATACTCGACCCTGAGACTCCTGTTTCTCCAATCCTCCCTTGAGTGGTTTTCTCCATTCCTATAGCTCTCAACACCATTCTTACACCAAAAGCTCCTGGAAATACCCCAAAAGGATTCTAAGTGGATAGCCACATGTCTACCTTCCTATTTAAAATTGCCACTGGAATACTTATTAGACATCTCTAATATAACACCTAGAAGACAAGACTAGGGGCTTAGCTCATCCAGTAAAAATTAGCTGGCAAGAATGAAGATCTAAGCCAGCTGTGGTAATGCACATCTGTAATCCCAGCACTCAGTAGGCAGAGGTACCCAGGTCTCTGTGAGTTCAAAGCTGGCCTAGTCTACATACTGAATTCCAGGCGAGGGAGGGCTACAGAGTGAGATCCTGTCTCAAAAAAGAGAAGTAATGAGGACCCAATTTTCATCCCCAGAGCCCACACAAGTCAACATGATGCCACCTTCTTGGAATCCCAGAACCGGGGAGGCAGAGACACATAGATCCTTGGGGCTTCGTCGTCAGCCAACCCACTTTACTTAGCAAAATCCCAAGCCAATGAATCCTACCCCCCAAAAAAACCAACAAAACAACAACAACAACAAAAACCCACAAACAACAACAAAAAGGTGCCTGAGAATGGCACCCATGATTTCCCTTGAACTTCCACATGTATGCTCACACATTTATGTCCACACAGGTTTACACACATATACATGAACACACACACACACACACACACACACACACACACACACACACAGACACACACACACAGGTCATAAAAATTAAAGTAATAAGTAACACATACAAAACAGAACTGTTCCTCCCCATCTTTTCAACCTTACAAAAATAGAGTTAGCATAGGCCAGAAAGCTGTTAGTGGTCCTTGACTTCTCTTTCTACATTTAGGGTAGGTCTTCCCTCCTTAGTTAAACCTCTCTGAATGCAAAACTCGTAAGTGGGGTTCCCAGGTGATTCCAAATTCAGTTTATAATGAAGATGAAACATTCCAATATAGTAATCTTTTAAAAGGAAGATTCGTGTTCTGTCATTTTCCCAAGCTAAAGCCTTTAGGGAAATGTTTCGAAACCTGTAGGTCGTGACTCCTCAAGGGGACCGACCTTTTCATGGGGAGTGGGGGAGGTTTGCATAAGACCATCGGGAGAGGGAGACAGAGGTATTTACATTAAGAAAATTACAGTTATGAAGTAGCAACCAAAATAATTTTATGGTTGAGGATCATCAGCACAACATGAGGAACTGTATTCAAGGTTCACAGCATTAGGAAGGCTGAGAAACACTGCTGTAGTGTAGGTTCTGGAGAGATGGCTCAGTGGTTAAAAGTACTTCCTTGTTGCTCTTGTAGACGACCTGGGGTCAATTTCTACCACCCACATGGCAGCTCACTAGCATCTGTAATTCTAGTTACCGAGGATCTGATGCCCCCTTCTGGCCTCTATGGGAACTGAACACATAGTGCACAGATACATACATGCAGGCAAAATACCTTTTCATTCACATATATATTTGAAATCCTCTAGTGCCTTCCCATCACACTTTAAAGTTCCTCAATCTGTTCTGGAAAGCTCTCCATGACTTAGACCCATGGGCTGTATGATCCTTGGTCTGTTCTTATGTCAGCTGCTCTTATCCCTTCAACTTACTATGTTTCGCCCACATTGGCCCTTCATGTGGCACATTTTTTTTTTTATTTTATTTTTTGTTTTTTTTCAAGACAGGGTTTCTCTGTGTAGCTTTGCGCCTTCCCTGGAACTCACTTGGTAGCCCAGACTGGCCTCAAACTCACAGAGATCTGCCTGGCTCTGCCTCCCAAGTGCTGTTATTAAAGGTGTGCGCCACCACCGCCCGGCATGTGGCACATTTTTTACACTTTCGAACTCATATTTGCAGTTTCACCTGCCTGAAATACTCTCCCACTAGATTTTTCACATGTTTGGCTACCCTTCTGCAGGTCTTGAATAAAGTGTTACCTCCTTCCAGAGACAGTCTCCAACTACCCCACTTAATGCTCCTTCTTACTATTCCATTTGGTTTCCTTCTATAGTTTTATCACAATTTTGCAAGTCCATGATGTCAACAGTCTCAGGATGTTTCTTACTGTTATTGTATTCTAGCACTTAGCATAGCTCCTGACACTCTATCTGCCTCTAGGTTTAATAGTGATGCAATAATGAGCTGTTAAAATGGTGAAACACAATACTGGGCTTCTCTGGATCTCCTCTTGATAATTGGGGAGCAATAAATTCATAGGGAGGGTCCCAGGAAAGTTGATAGTCCAAGGCTAGGAATAAAGCTAAAGTCTTCACACAACAGATAGTGGGAATGCTGTGCATGTGCACTTAAGCAAAAACACTGAGGAAGAGAGAAACCAGTACATAACAACGGCAGACTTTTCTAATGAAAAGTACAAATCCAAGCGTAAGAAGCAAGATAGAAACCCAACTAGAAATGGGGTTGCTGAGAACAAATTAAAGAGGGCCCAGAAAACTATCAAGAACACTGCTGAAGGGGAGATAACGACTGCCTGATGGCAAGCAAAGGATCAGCTAGGAGCTGAGAGTTCAGATGATGTTAAAGATGTTAAAGTATGTCAGCACAGGCCCCAGCTGGACCACCGATGCAGACGTGGCCCTCGGCAGCAGCTTGGGCCCAGGATGACACCCTGACTCCAGTTGGAAGCACTGGCCACTCAGATTGGGATGGTTCTGGTGGCAGCCCCACCAATGCCTCAGGCTGTGGCCCCAACCCCTGGGTTCTGTGCGACCCCTGGTGGCAATATGAGACTTGAATTTTGGCACAGACCCCCCAGCCGTAGTAGGACCACAGACCCAGACATGGTCCTTGGCAGCAGCCAGGTCTTGCTGTCACCAACCATTGCACCATGCACGTGACTTGGATTAGCACTGCCCTAACACCAGCTGCGGCTGGGGTCTGTGTTGATGTCTGTGGCCTGTGTCACCTAAGGGGGCCATAGGAATCATGTGTGATGAAATCAGAGGGCCATGCTGAGCCAGCACAGCCTTTCGCTGGCTTGGGGAAAGCTGGCCCTGACCCTCATGGGACAGCTAACTCCTGCGCTGATAGACGGCCCTTCCCCTCACCACAGGCAAGGGAAAACCGACCCTGATGGCATGGGCATAGGGGAGCTGGCTCCACCCCCTCACCTGAGGCAGGTGGTCCCAGTAGTCCAGAAAGACCAGCTCAGCTACTACTTCAGGCTGACAGCCGGGCCTTAGGTTGGCCCACCCTAACATCTACTCCACCTATGACCTGCTGGAGCTGGTGAAGGGACTGGTCTTGTGGAACAAGACCAGCAGGGTCTCTATGACTCGAGGCAGCTGCAGGATATTTATCCCAGAGGAGTTCCAGTGAGCATCCAGTGATGATGGTATACCAGAAACCAGAGGCCTTGAACCAGCCCAGTGACTCATTGCAATGAACATTTGCTGGTAAAGCTAATTGGACATGAGGGTGTACTATGAGACACACGGCTCCCAATGCCACCAGGATGAATGAAGAGGTGTTGGAGAGGTGGGAAAGAAGGAGAAACTAAGAGCTGTGCTGTTTTGTTTTGTTCTTGCATTTTTGTTGTTTGTTTTATTTTGATTTGAATTTTTTCCAGTTTCTTTGGGGAGCCCTGCAGGAGTGATATGTGGGGAGTGGGAGGGCAGCAGAATTAGGGTGCTTGATGTGAAATGTCCAAAGAGTCAATCAAGAAATTATGTTTTTAAAAAGAGTGTGTCAACAATTTACAAGCATAGACCTCAGCAGCAGAGAGGGTAAGACATAGGACTGCTTTGGGATAGAAGCTTGCAGGGCAGGGCCATCCAGGTCCAAGGATATGTGTCAAAAGAGCCATAGAGATGAAAAAATGGGATCATATACTATAGAGATAAAAAACAGAGTCAGGAATTTCAGCGGTAACGCAGTTCTGGGTGGTGATAAGATTCACAGTGTGGCTAAGACAGTGGCTGGAGCAGAGCAGAGATGAAGATACTGAGATGACAGCTGGCTGTACTGAAAACATGCCTAATCCAGACACTTTGGAGACTGAGGCAGAGACATGACTGTGAGTTTGAGGCCAGCCAGAGATACTGAGTTAGATTTTGTCTCAACAAAACCCAAACCCAAAGCAAACCAAAGTAATACTTGAGATAAGATCAGGGTTATAAGAGAATTCCATATGGGAACCCTAAAAGTAATGATAGGATTGGGATAAGAAAGGTTTGCCAGAACCTTTTGTGAAGATGAGATAGCACAGGATGCTGATAAATGATAGAAAGTGTACAGAGGAAAGATGAAGACAGGAATGTTGAGTGAGCATAAAGGCAGGACACTGGGAAATTCTAGTACCAGCTCTTGCTTTCAGGTGAGAAAAAGAACAATTCCCACAGAAGAGGGCTCCATGGAAGAGAGGGATAGTCCAGATTATCCCAAAAGCAGTTCTGAGACGAGCTTCTGATGTATGTACATAGTTTGTTTGGGATGGGATGGCAAGAAATGCAAAGAAGTAAGGGAGGGAGAGAAAGGAGGGATGAAAACCAATAAGGGGTGTACCTAAAGCAGTTACCACTAAAGGTAGCAGGAACTTAATTGTGTTGGAGAACTCTAGAAAGTGGTGGTGAATGTGCATCTCTGAATTATCCCCTGAAGAATAACATACTCATATTAGTTATTGCTTCAGAGCTGCCCTAGGGAATTTGTTAGATTCCTATCACTTCTGGACTCCTCTAAGGCTAGGCAAAGAGGACCCTGGAAGCTGGGGGGAAACTCCAGCCAAAGATGTACAGGCACTAGTAATTAGAATCCAAGCTGGCATGGGAGAAAATGATCCTTGTCATCCTTACCAAGGTAGATGGGTGTGGTATCAACAATATCAACTAGGGAAAGCAGCTGGATTCATCAGAGTAAAGCAGGTAAAACCATGTTGCAAGAAAAGGTGACAGTGAAAGACCTCATTTACTTTGGAACAGACTTTAAAAATACATTTTGTTAATTCTTTCCTTCAGTGTGCTCAAATCACATCAACCTTTCTCAACTGCACTGGAAATGCCTTTTGCAGCTGGTTTATCCCAGACTAGATTCAGTCCAAAATCATGCCTTGATCTGGTTACAGCCCTTTTATTTCTAGAACTTGAGAATAATTTTTTCCCCTATTTTTCAGTGTACTGACCAACTAAAGAAAACAGACCAGGGTTGGGGATTTAGCTCAGTGGTAGAGCACTTGCCTAGCAAGCGCAAGGCCCTGGGTTCGATCCTCAGCTCCACAAAAAAAAAAAAAAAAAAAAAAAAAAAAAAGAAAAAGAAAACAGACCAGTTGTTCTGAAAGATAGTCTACTTTTTATACAGCCTAGACATTTATTTGTGGGTTTCTCAACCTTGTAAATTCTCTGAAAATTGGAATTTAGACCAATTGATACACTCAAGTTAAATGCCATGGGCTAAAATACATCAATAGCGTTCACTGAAGACTGCAGACTATCTGAAGACACATAATGGTGTGTGGTTGTCTCCATTTATAATACTGTGGTTGACCACTGCATCAGCATGATGGCAGCAAAATTATCTGTACATTTGCTCTTGAGTTTTTTGGTGTGTGTGTGTGTGTGTGTGTGTGTGTGTGTGTGTGTGTGTGTGTGTGTGTGTGTTTAGTCTGGATTATCTCCAAAGCAGACTCTTTGGGGTAAGACTTTCCATCCTACATTGTTTGGGAGGTGGTTGCAAGAAAGACAAAGGATTCATGGAGTGAAACAGAAGACAGATAAAAGCCAGTAAGAGGGTGGATTTTAAGTAAGTTACTGCAGCTGGGCAGTGGTGGTGCATACCTTTAACCCCAGCACTTGGGAGGCAGAGGCAGGTGGATCTCTGTGAGTCTGAGGCCAGCGTGGTCTACAGAGCAAGATCCAGGACAGATTCCAAAGCTACACAGAGAAACCTGTCTCGAAAAAAAATACAAAAGTTACTGCTATAAGTAGCTGAAACTTAATGATGTTGGATTGGTGGTGGTGGTGGTGGTGGTGGTGGTGGTGGCGGCGGCGGCGGCGGCGGTGGCGGCGGCGGCGGTGGTGGTGGTGGTGTGTATGTGTGTTGGGGTGGGGTGCACTCACCTGAAGGGTGCATATGGAGGCCAGAGCTTGATCTCAATGACCGCCCTATATCTCTCTCCACTGTAGTTTTTGCAGCAAGGTCTCTCACTCATCCTGAAGCTCACCAATTTGGATAGATTGGCTGGCCAGTGACTCTTTGTGATCCTCTTGTCTTGCACTCCCAGTGCTGGGGTTACAGGCATGTATGATAACACCTGATTTTAGATGGGTGCAGAGGATTCAAACTCAGGTCCTCATGCCCATGCAGTGAGCACATTACCCATTTCCCCAATACTCCCTTGTTTTTTTACTCCTGGTGATCAGGAAGTAGTCTATGTGCTGGTAAGCTGGTGCATTATGACCCACTCCCCCACCAGTTATTTATTTACCTAACAATTTTAATTTTATCTGGTAACTCTTGTCTGAATTCATGTTAGGCTCAAAAATGATTCTTATTTTGGCCCTGTGGATTTTAACCTAGGGTCTCTTGTATGTTAGTCAAGTATCCACCTAGCATTAGCCTCAGCCATTAAACTAGCTTTTGAGAATTCGGTCAGTATGTATTTACCAGCCAGGAAAGTAGAATTCACCTTGTGCAAACAGGGTGACTTAGTATGTCTGGAAGAGCATGGATTTTGGCAACTGTCTGAATTAGAACCTTAGTACTATCTCAATACCTGTTATTAAGTCACTTTACTCCTCAGGGCTCTAGTTCCTTATCTGTAAAATATGGTTGATATAAGAATGAAGAAGAGGTAATATTGGTAAAGCTATCAGAATAGGGCCTGCTGCACAGTAAATGGTATGTAAGTGTTAAATAAATAAAGAGCAAAACTATGGCTATTTGATTATACTGAAATATAGTTCCTACTGGAAAGGCAGGATAAATGCTTAATTCTTTCCCTTTAATTACCAATTCTCAAAGTAAGGATTTGGTTTAATAGCTGCCACAAGGGCTGACAAATAAGCGGAAAGAACATTAAAGAGCTCAGGGAAAGATTTGGGAGGGAGGGGAGCTGGGAGAAAAGCCCAGAATGAGGATATTTAGAGCACTACAAGGCTGGGAGGAGCAGAGTCCTGGAAACAGCTTTTCTTGCCTTTTTTCTCCATTTTTCAGTGCTTCGATCAAAACCACACCAGGCCAGGGAACCGAAAGGGAAGAGGAAACATCTCCTGTTTAAAAGAGAGATATTGGCATTCACACAAATCTGTAAATGTCAGATAGTTTCTCTTCATTGGCTGCTATGCGGATCCTATTGTATCATCTTGAATATGGTAGATGCTAAATATACAATGAAATAAAAACACTTAAAATTCACAAAATAAGACACAGAATGAGATAGCAAATTATTCTAGTTCTATTATTTTGATTAGCTAAATAAAACAATGAACCTGGATTTGAGGATAAACCATGTTCCTAGGCAGGACTGGCTTCATAGATATGGGGCTCTATACCACAGGGACCAATACTCAGACAGGTGTGGAATCAGGTGTTGTGGCTCATGCTTATAATCCTAGCTACAGAGGCTGAGGTAGGAGGGTTGCAAGTTCTAGTCTAGCTGGGCTACATAGCAAGCTCCAGGCCAGCCTCAGGCTATGAGACCCTGTCTATTAAACACACACCAGAACTGCTTAGATACTGCTCTGTTATCTTAACATTGTTAATAATTTTAAACCAAAGAATCCCACATCTTTGTTTTGCACTGAACCTTGGTCCTCCTCCTCCTCCTCAAACATTCTTGGACATTGCCCCTGAGCTCAAGCCAGGCCATCAGTCTGTACTAAGTAGAGTAGCAATGGAGAGACAGCCCCTTCATCTCTGCTTTCATTTACACTCTTTGTTGGGCAGGGGGCTGCTGTAAGCCTTGCTCTTCTTACTGGCAGCTCTCCAGTTCCACAGATTTTTTTGGCTTACTCTACCCTCTATCCCCGACCCCCACCCCTGGAGTTCCTTTCCTCTCCAGAATCATTGAAGAAATGCACTCTTCTGTGGGTGTTGTTCTTCCTTGTCCCCTAAGAACACATTTATTCAGAAGCTGTGGTGATCGTCTGTCTTGTCCTCTTTCCCCTCAGTCTGAGTGTCCTCTGTATTGCTTGTTGCTTGTTACTAAAATAAGAGACATGCCAAGAAAAGACAAGACACCACCCAGGCTCTACCAGGCAAGAGTGTCATCAACGTGTGGGCAAGCTTAGCTCTGAGGTTCTGGGGCATTTGAATAATGATGGGGGCTGGGTTGGAAGAGAAGGAAAACAAAAAGAGCTAAGCTGATTCTTTTCCAGCCCATCCAGGATTTGTACAGACCAGAGCTAATCTTTAAGAAGCTGCAGGGAGGGCCACAACATGAGGATTTCAGTTATACATGAGGGAGAATACTCTGCCCTTACAATTCATTCCTGTTACCAAATACCATGCCATAAATTATCAATATCACTTTTCAACATACCAACTGTACTTTCCATCCTTTCTCTAGCTGCCATCCTCTACCTTTTGTTAAATATATGCTTATCCCTGCCCTGACTCTGCTGTACCTACATACACCAGCATTCTCCTATTTGCATGCGATGCATGTCCAAGATCATGCTTTCTGCCATTCCTGCTTTGATTGACTGTTTCTTTACCTTGGAAAGAGAATCTGTTCTTATGGGTCAAGTAATCTTCAATGTGGTTGTAATAATAATGCCAGTAATAGTAATATTGTTTGCCCCTGTGTGTTCATATAATGCTTGCCTATGACAGTCCCATGATTTGTTGTTTTTTTTTATTATTATTGTAACTCCCATGTCATAGACGAAGACACCAAGGCTCAGAAATAAAAAGTAAAACACAACTTACTCTCAAAGCAGTTGTCTTTGAATTTAGAGAGCCTTAGGCCACTCTGTTGACACCAATGCTTAGGCACAACTGTCTCAATGTCCTCTTCCTATAAAAGGAGGTTCCATAGCATCTTTCTGTGTTTTCACAAGACCGTATTGTCTTGTGTACACAGAATTTCCACTCTTGATTTACATTCAGACAGCAGGTGCTACAGCAGCCTCCCCCTGCCTCAAGCTCCCCCTTCTTCCCATCTTGTTATATATTGGCTTTTGCGAGCTGCTGATCAAGAAGCTGTTCCAACAGATATCTCTGTTTGACCCTCATTCCCAAGCCTCTTAAAGATCTTTTTAATGTCCTCGTGCCCTAGTCCATCAATTTCTATTTTATGAGCCTAACCCTCTTCATATCTCTTTGTACATCACTTTCCCAGCCTTCCCTTTAGATCTTTGCCTTGCCCTTTCCCAGGTCACCCTTTCCCAGTACTGTATATCCTGCTTGCATTGACACGGGTCCTCTCCCATTAGGTTTTCAGTGTCCGCAGAAGGAATTTGAAATCTGCTCTCCCCTTAGTTGTCCTCTTCTAGTATCTTACTTTGAAACACAAAAGCACTAAATTGTAAATCGATTCTACATTGATCAAGGCTGCCTACTGTCCCTACTCCTGGCTGCGTGCTACCTCTGAATGCTGAAACCTAGTTCTCTTCTGTACCTGCCCTGCTGTTGCACAGGACCAAGCAAAGGTCTTCATCCACGCAGCTGCACACCCTGTTGGCAGCAGTCAGCCTAGAAAGCTGGCAGCCACAACCTGCTCAGCTCTACCTCTCTTTTATGATGAGAACTTGAATCTTTGATTTGCTTCCTTTTTCTCTTCGTTGCTTGTAGCTTAATATCCATCCAAGCACAGTCAGAATCCCCACCCATCACAGATACTGTTTCTTTCCTTTGCTTACTCTTTATTCTGTTCACTGGTCCTTTCATATGACTCTTGCTCCATTCTGTTTGGATCACTCTTTCAATAGCTTTGAAAAAATTCAGTAAGCACTTATTGAGCACCTACTATGGGCTAGCTACTAAAATAAATACATGTCTTCTCCTGCAATTATTGACAGTATGATGCTCCCTGCATGGATGTGGATGGGACACTTCTTGTTTCCTGTGAACTCCCTTTTCATTCTAATACTTTGTAATCCTTTGTATCCCATAAGTTTTCTCCTCCTGATTACACTACTTGTATATTTAATTTGCATTTCAAGATCACCAGACCCCAATCTCCAAATCCACGACTTTGTTATTTGTCACCCTCTTGATAAGTGTCTTGCTGATTCATCTGATTGCTGAGGCTAAAACAGCTGGAGTCATCTTGGAACTCACATTCCATGTGCCACCCATGAACAAACTATACTAGCTTTAACTGGCTTCACCTTTGAAATAGAAGTTTAGATTTTAAAACTCAATCTCCCTACTTTTCTCTGCCTCCTTTTGTTGCTAGTCCTATCATTTTTTACCTGGACTAAAACAGTAGTCTGTCACCTGGTCTCCCCACTGCCATCCATTTTTAAATACTTTGCCAGCATATAGTCATTGTATATATAACTGGGTTTCATAAGAACATCTATATAAAAGTATATAATGTACTTTGCTCTCCCATATTCCTATTCTTCCTCCTCCCAGGTCTCTATTTTCTTGCCATATATATTCTTGCCATATATATATATATATATATATATATATATATATATATATATAATTTTTAATATTCTTTATAACTGTGGTTCTACAAATGAAAGAAAACAGTCAATATTTATATTTTAAATGATGTAGCTGGCTTGAAATGATAATCTCTGGTTGTCTCCACTCTTCAAAATATTTATTTACTTAGTGTGTATGGACAGAGACAGATATGTGCCATAGCACACATGTGCAAGCCAGGGGACAACTCTTTGGGAATTGTTACTCTCTCTCCCCGACTTTGTTTTGAGGCTAAGTCTCTGGTTTCTGTTCTGTGGAATTACAGATGCATTCTTGTGTTGTAGAATATTATTTTAAGATGTGTTACATTTGTTTATGCTGTGGAACATTGGTTTAATGATGCAAAGATGTGTTGCATTTTTTTATGTTGCATTTGTTTAACTCTGTGAAGCTGTGTTACTGTGCCGATCTAAAACACCTGATTGGTCTATTAAAGAGCTGACCAGCCAATGGTCAGGCAGAAGAAAGGATAGGCAGGGCTGATAGGCAGAGACAATAAATAGGAGAAGAAAAAGAGAGAAAAGGGAAGCAAGAAAGGAGCAGGAGGACAGGGAGAGGAGGACTCTGGGAGTCAGCCATCCCGCCACAAAGCCAGCCACAGAGTAAGCATGAAAGTAAGATTACAGACGTAAGTAAAGGAAAAAGCCAAGAGGCAAAAGGTAGCTGGTGTAATTTAAGTTAAGAAAAGGTGGCTAGAAATAAGCCAAGCTAAGGCCAGGCGTTTGTAAGAATAAGCCTCCATGTATTTATTTGGGAGCTGGGTGACAGCCCCCAAAGAGCAAAAAGAGTCAAAGAGTAAAAAAACCTACTATACTCCACATTGGGATTTTGGCAACACTTCCAGGGGTTCAACTTAGACTTGTGCAGCTAGTGATTTAGCTCTCTGGCCCCTGCCTCCATTCTTATCCCCTACACTTGATTCTCTATTCAGGAAGTGACCCTTAAATGGTAACTCTAATCCAGTCAGTGCTTCCATCAAAATACTCTAAGGATTCTATCACAATTAGAAAAATGTACAGGTTATAGCCCAGTCTCCTAGGTTCTTGTGCAATTTGTCTCTTCACTACCTCTTTGGCCTAATTTTCTACCACTCTTCCTTTGTTTATTTCCTTATTTCACCAACCTCCTTGCTGTTGCCAACATACCACCCCCCCACACCTTTGTACTATTAGACTACAGTATTTTTCTGCCCCCCAAATTCCACATGATTTCACTTCCTTGAGGTTTGTGTATTCACTGGAGGCCTTCCATGACCAGACTACCTAAAACAGCATCCCTACTCAGTTACTTTCTGTCATATTTGTGTGCTCTATTTTCCTTCCTGCCTTTATGAGATTAGGCTATACATATAATCATTTGATTGTAAACAATTTCCCATTGCACACATGTAGAACTCTCAGCTACTTCCCACAATTTCCCATGCAAGGCTCATGAGGACAGAAATTTTTGTTCATTCATTTCTATATTCTCATCTCCTACAGCTGTGTTTGACATGGAGCAAGAACACCATGAATATTTGTTAAATGACACTTTCTGAGGTGTGAGTGATTGATAACGTAAGGAGAAAAGCTCAGGAACATTTGCATTCTAGTTGGGACCAACACTTACAGGTAAAGGGATGGCATTGCTGCTTGGAGCCACTGAGATCCCCCTACGGTAAAGAGGGATATTTGTGACAAACTCTGGGATTTACCTCTTGTGCTCCCCTTCTCTCACTAATTCAGTGATCTCTATGGGCCTAGTGGCTTTAAGGTTGCTCTTTGATTTTCACAGTTTCCATAATAATAAAAACAATCTCACAGTGTAGTATGGGTATTGTTAGAGAAATACAAGCACACGAATATGAAAATGTGCACGTGTCCGTAAATACATGCATACACTTACTTACATCCACTGTCAAAAATATATCAAGACCAGTTCTAAACAAGTCCCTAAACAACACTACATTATGTATTTTAAACAACTAAAACCTTGGAAATTTCTCCGTTTCAACAATTCCTATATCTTTCATGGGCCAATAGAAAGGCAATCTCAGATCTAGCTACTCCCAAATTACACAAATTGGTCCTTTGTTCTCCAAAAAGGCAAGAGACACGATGAGCTCTGCTATTAGGGTAATACCTGAATATGTGTGGAAAGTTCCAGAGTCCATATGCTGAAAGGTATAATTTATATGGAATTGTGTGGTATAACACACCAGAATCCCACTGCCTCCCATCCAATGTCTATAACAGACTTCTTTCTTCCTCCAGGACCAGTTCTAATCCAGGTTTTGGGCAGGTGAGAAATTCTTTATGTAGACTGGTCATCTGTGGGAGGTTATAGTTACACATCTTATAGTCAGGTAGGAAGTTGGGCCACCTATGATATATAGCAGGACCTCTTGTAATGATCTCCCGTAACAGAGACTAGCAAAAACAACCATAATTCTGGAAGAGCACAGAGAAGAATGGTACAGTCAAATCTGGCAGCTTAACAGAAACCAAAATATTATTCTTTAAAAATGATCTCTATATGTTTTACTTTGTTTAGCTT
Source organism: Onychomys torridus (assembly GCF_903995425.1). Lineage (NCBI taxonomy): Eukaryota > Metazoa > Chordata > Mammalia > Rodentia > Cricetidae > Onychomys > Onychomys torridus. The sequence goes on from NC_050466.1 coordinate 122,547,599, forward strand.
ACAAAAATACTGAGTTTGTTTTCAAATTTTTATATTTATCTATTTATTTGTTTATCTATCTATTTATTTGTGTGTGTGTGTGTGTGTGTGTGTGTGTGTGTGTGTGTATGTGTGTGT